>NC_135118.1:12645333-12960166 GCF_050908995.1 Andrena cerasifolii | reverse complement strand
TGCTTTTATAAGAATGTGATCCTTCCGAGGGCAGTGCAGTAAAGTGATAAAAGTGAATACAATATACACAGTGCAAATATTAGTGTTTAGCAACTTTCTTACAATACTGCGTAAGAAAGTAACCGGTGTGACTTCAATATTACTTATTTCAAGAATTTGAAACGGAACTTACGGAAATATTCGACATGTTACGCTATAAGAGTTCAGAAAAAAAGAAGTAATGGATATAACATATGTTAAGTATATCAGGAGAACCTTATCGAAGTCAGTATAAAATCTGGTTCAAAAGAAGTTGATCTGGGAAGTGCAGCCTTGAAGATGAGCCTTGTACCAGCAGATCTGTGAAGCTAGATGATCTGTGAAGCATTTCGGAAGATACTATTCAGCGAAATTGAATTGCAATCGTGGAAAAATTGGCACAGGAATTACATTCAACCTATTCTGATTCATCGTCGTTTAAAAATTTCTAGAAAAAAAGTTGCAAGACTTAATGGACACCATGTGAATTCTCAACAGTTAATTACAAATAAACTATAACCGTGTGGCTTATTTGTATTTTGGGGCTGAAAAATGAGGCATTCTTTTACCGAATTGTCTCAGGGAATGAAAATACGAGTTGATATGATAATATTCAGCGTAAGAAATATGCAATGGCATGCTTATAGTGAAATTCCAATATTGCATTAAAATTATGGACAGAATTATCGAGAGTTTTGAACGATTAGATCATCTTAAGCCGGTATTCAATAGAAACGAGGCATTCTATCATTTATACAGTTTCGTTTTACCAGTACAACTGTACATCACACAAAAAGATGCACTAATTCCTCGACACATTATTAATTAAGAAATGATCCATAGGTCATTAATCAGTGGCGGATTTAAGGAAAAAGACCCAGGTGGCAAACGTTCTGCGGGGCCCATTTTTCGGGGAAATGAGGAGGTACCCAAGGAAGAGTGCAGGAGAAAAATACAGTGTTTGGATAAAATCATAATTTATTTTTGAAGATGGTGCCCTGGCGGCTTTTCTGAGCTGGGGCCCAAGCGGCAACTGTTATTACTCCAAAGATTTTAAAGTGCCTCGATTAGAACAGAGGTTACAATATTAACTGTTATTAAAATGCTGTTTGAAAATGGAAATTTTTAATCCAAATTAAGCTAATTTGAAAAATAGAAAATACGAAATTATCAATGAGAGTAGCAAATGTCATGATTCATTTAATAGCAAGTCCATTCCATTGATAATATTCGTTTCTTCCCAGAAATACAGTTGCATGTAAACGTCAACGTCATTTTCTATTCTTCCTCCACAATCGCCATTTACCCTCACCCCCTTTCTTCTTAATAAATACTTTATACGCCAATACGAATACAAAATCGAAAGGAGAAGAAAACCAACCACGTATATACGTTTAACGAATTTTTCAGCCACTCCTGTTAATCTTACAAAGTTTGATCGCGTGCCATGAATATTCCATTAAAAGCCGTACAACATCCTGCGATACGATCGTTTCAACGTGTTCCTGTTGTTGTGTGCTTCGGTAGGAATCCCGAACACTCCAGTTGCTATTTTTCACGATTATAATTGCTTGATTGCTTGAGACGCCCGTGTCTCTGAAGCGTGACGGATGCTAGCGCACCAGAGTTATCATCGAGATTTTCCTTCTCCGCGAAACGATGATTTACCATGACGATTTCGATCCGTCTTTGTCGGATACTTCGAAGTGGCTGTCTGCATTTTCGGAATCTCTAAATCGATAAGAGAAGTCGGGCGTGCGGTGGACGCGGAGCCCCGAGGCACATGGCTTCGAAAGGAAACGTACGATTGCAGTGATTATATGACACACATCTCATGATCAACGTTACACGTGTAATTGGGTATCAGAATGATACGGCGCGTAGTTCTGCGCGCATCAATCGCTAGGAAGCATCAGACTTCCACTCTAAAATTTGTTCGTCAAAATACAAGTATCTTGACACCATGGGTACGAATCAGTGTACTGACAATAAATCTTATAGTACGATTAAAATTATAACAACGAAGAAATTTAAATGTACAAAATTCAACTTTGCTCTTTCTTTTCAATACTGAGATTTGGCGAGGAAATTAATTTCTTCTTTCAGCACTGCACTTTCTTACCTACAGCACCGGGAATATTTAATAGCATAAAATTATTCGCATCCGACTTATTTTTACCAAGAAATAAATTTGGCAATTTGACACAGTTTTGCAAGAAATAAATTTGCAAATAATATTTTTCTAGCACTAATAAAATGAGAGAGGTGTATAAGCGATAACTTGTTTAATATTCGAGCGGTGAAATAAATATTTCCCTTCTCTTCTAGTTCGTTACTTTGTTACATTTTATTTAAAAAATAACTTCGAACCGTACGCAGACACACGTCCCTTTTTTACCGTCCAGTAGGATACCTATCGTCGTTGCAATTCTAATTGGAGGCAATGGTTTCATTGCGCAAGAATGCGATTACTCTTAATTACCAGCGAAACATTATTATTCAGCAAACAGAAAACTGTGTTCCTCCTGCGCGACGCGTTATTTGCAGATAGAACTTGCACGACCCTGTATCTATTAATCCGTTCGAACGCCTGCTTTGCTGCATTAAGCTCACCGCTGTATTTATCGAAATTGCGCGCTTAATAGCGCTGCGTTTTTACAGTTACTTAACGGCAATGAATGACGGGGGAACGTGCAAGCGGGATATTTCGCGGTACGTTTGTTTGTACGTTAATCATGCACCACGTGACATAACATGCAACAGAGTCTCGTTGAGTATTTTACCGTGAAGAACTACACGTCCGAATCGTATACGTAATCCCATGAGGCACCGTAGTAACCTTCGGCCACGTCGCGTGCGTTATCGTCGGCGATACATGCACCTTCGGGTGAAACAATTCAGTGTCACGCGGAAGCGCGAATTTCCTTTCGGCACGCGTCTTCCTTTGACGCCCGACTTATTCGATTGAATGGTCACCAACGAACAATTCGACGAATTCAAGACACTTATGCCTCAGGATCCGTCAACAATGGAATTTTTGTAAATTTTGCATATTTTTCTTATTACAATAAAGAAAGGCTTGAAAAAATCTTTTTCCCACCCCCCTGAATAGAGAAATTCAGAAGAATTTATTTTTAATTGTTCCATATTGTCGAATTTAAAATTCTTTTCTCAAATTTTTTTATTCGATGATGTGAAATATAGAATGAAGGATCTTGACGAGGCTTCTGAATGGAGGGTCGATGCGTTGTGATTTGTGAACCCTGGAAACCACTTGCATAGCCATCTTGGGTTTGTTTAAGAATCCTTTATTGGAAGTTACATCCGTTCGCATGTCCTGCAAATTTTATTCTCCTGTCACTTCAACTTTTGGGAGAATTATTCCACTTCGGGGTATACGCAAATTTAATCCTAGGGTGGAGTCTCGATAAACCGAGGTCCGCAGAATCAGAGCCCGGTTTAAATCCCCCTACGTACAGTGACTCGCATTAATATTCGGACATTTTTTTAAAATCGCATGACTTTTTTAGAATTGGTCCAAACAACTTGAGTTTTTTTGAGAAGCTAGAAAGATTAGTTTGCTAACTGACGCGTTTCGTCGTTTTGAAAAGAAATGTATTTGGTTGGAATAGCGAAAAGAATAGTAAAGAAAGAAAAGTAAAAAAAATCGCTGATTTCGGGAATTTTCGTGATTCTCGACCTTATTCTGCGATCTTTAAACGTTTGTAGCTCGGAGCAACGTTGACCGATTTTGATGAAATTTTAGGCACGTATACAACTTATTGCAATCTACAAACGGTTTTTTTTTTAATTTTTATTACAAGCTCACAAAAAAAAGTTTAAAAATCGACCTTTACTATTCTTTTCGCTATTCCGACCAAATACATTTTTTTTCAAAACGACCAAGTACGTCATTTAGCAAACTAATCCTTCTAGCTTCTCAAAAAAAAACTCAAGTCGTTTGGACCAATTCTAGAAAAGTTATGCGATTTTAAAAACTGTCCGACTATTAATGCGAGTCACTGTACACGTGGAATTTTCCATCGTGGATAATTTCAAGTTTGATTTATGCGTACGTTTATAGCGTTTCAGTTACGATAGGTACGGTTTATGGTTCAGCCATTATATACTGAAATGATATTCGATACATTGCACAACGACCGCAGTAAAATAATGCATGAAAGGTGAATGTCCCAATTTCTGCTCATTTAAGAGGTTACTAGTCACAAAGAAGGTGTCAAAAATTCGTTTGTATAGCCACAAGCTCGTGCAACACTCGCGTAAATGTTCAAATAATTTAGAACTATTTTGTTGCAACTATAGTACAAACGTAACGCTTATAATAATAGGAAAAATACGAAATGAGCAGAAACTGGGACATTCACTTTATGAATGCTGCGTGTTACACGGTGTAGAGAGCATCAGGCACGCCAAGTGCTATAGTAATAATTTGGCATTTTAAAATATTCAGATTGTAACTAATTAATTCATATTGACAGGTTACACTTTAATAATGAAACTCGCGAGATGAGGATTACATTGAACGTAGAACGAAGTTCATTAAAAATTAAAATTACCTACATTATACAATACGGAGACAGCGATCGTTTCTATCCAAAACAGAAATTTGTATCCATTAACATTGATAAATGAAATTACGATATTAGAACGTAAAAGAAACTCACACGTTGTTCTTGACGTAATAAATAGTAATGATCCTTTTTAATGACTTCTAAGTAACTTATTGTGGGTATGGAATGTGGTGATACAATAATAATCATTATTGTACCTATATATGTTCTACAGTGTTTCACTCGATAACGTAATAATACTAATTATCTAGTTCATTTTGCAACCCAGATTTCCCCCAAAACATAATTGAAGAGTCCTTGTAGAAAATACTGTAAGTGCTAAAACGAAAAAAAATTTTATCGGAAAATGTTCTACTTGCCAATGGCAATACTACAGTAGGGTGGATGTAGCAGTAAATGAACACGCACCAGTGAATGGACATTTTATATTAAAACGAGTAAAATAAGTTATTAAAATATGCAGCTAATTAATTAGAGACTCCTTTTACTTTCCTGCTTCATATCCAAACAATTTTTGCAGCACGTAGAATCAATCGCGCTGCAAATATAATTTTATAAAAGTGTTCATTCATTAGCCTTAAGTGTTCATTTATTGGTGCGTTTACCCCATAGAATTCGATTTTGGCGCTTGCAGTGTTCTCTACGAGGGCTGTTCAGTTATGTAAATATTTGGTTTCTCCATATTTTCTCTCGAAGTATCAATACACCGGTGCCACGAAAGATCGCAGAATTTTCCACAATGCACTTGTCTCGAAAATGGAATTCGTGCCTCCGTGCGGAATTCTAGGAAGCCTGTAGCAGGTATCGTTCATGTCTGGGGAACTATGGCGAGTCGAGGTTTGCTGGGTCTATGAATGATTACACGACTGCTAAAGTTAACAATGTGCAGAAAAAGGACCTTGGCGAGCCATTCCTCGGCATATTTACGAGCGTGTAACACCATCTGGCTACGCGGAGCGTGTGTGCACCGCGGGAAATCAATTTCAGCGATATCGCGACACGTTCGAGCCGAATGTTGCGATAAGGCGAATTTGTCGCGCCTTCAGTTATTCCAGACACTTCTGGACATCGATTCGGTAAAGGAACGTCAAATACTTGACGCCTTTCCAACGTAAAGCTGTCTGGGGTAGACCGGGGCTAAATGTTCCGATTTCGATAAAACATAAAGAATGACAGGAAAATAATGTAGTTATTCTCTTCGCTATTGACTAATTTCTTGTTAAATTTATTATATTTTCTGTTTTTAAGCTTGTATTTAATATATTGTAATAGGTTTTCCATAGAAAGTAATTTATTTGTGGCTGATCGAGGCGGAACTTCTTACCCCTATATGGGGCAAGTTGTTATCGCATTGGGGTATGTTGTTACTAAGATTTTTTTTTTTTTTTTTTTTATTTTAAATCTCATAAGAGATTTATTAAAACAGTATTACAGGAAATGCACAGTATTTAAGGGAGGAAACATAGAAAGAAAAAAAAAAACCAAAGATATCAGTATGTACATACAGAAGTATACAGTAAGATTGAACCGTTAATTCATCCTAGATACGCAAATTACAGTTGTTTAGGAATGCAAGAATATAGTGGCAAGCTTTAATATTAGGATCAGCAATTAATGACGTGACATCAAGCGGCAAATGAAGATCTATTTTTTTTTTTTTTTTTTTTTTGTTACTAAGATATAAGAGTTGCCTTTTAATGAAATATTTCATTTTCTGATGAAATAAAACAGACTTTTATTAATAATGTTTATTTATGAAGGTTCGGACCAACAAAAATGTATCAAAACTATAATCTACTAATCAGTCGTACATTCAACTGTAC
The DNA here is from genome assembly GCF_050908995.1 of Andrena cerasifolii. Taxonomy (NCBI): domain Eukaryota; kingdom Metazoa; phylum Arthropoda; class Insecta; order Hymenoptera; family Andrenidae; genus Andrena; species Andrena cerasifolii. Next base: position 12,953,733 of record NC_135118.1, on the reverse strand, counting down.
GTAGGTACCTACTTATTGAGATTTGTACTTGTAGCCTACTGTGGACTCTTGTTCACGTTGTAGTATTTTAATAAATCTCCATAGAATCATGTGGCAGATATTGAATTCTCTACCGACAGTTTTTATTTATCTTTACGCATAACTTCGATCGAAGTCGTGTCCCTTTCCGCCTTTCATTAATATGTTCGCATCTTAAAGCACAGCAGAAGTATGCATCTATATCCACATATTACATTTTATCTCATAATGTGGCGATAACACGATCTACCGTTATGCAATTTCTTTTACATATGCCTAGTAGATTAAATAACAACTGCGAAGTAGCTATTCCGCAGGGTTACGCCTTTATTCGTCTTGTACCTCTGTAACGATAATATAGCGAACTATATTATCCGATTACCCTATACAGGGTGTGGACGTTATTACTAGCCAGTGTTTTCCCCGAAAATGGTGTGTATATGAGAAAAAATCGAAGAGGAAAGAGTTTCACTGCTCTTGATTATCAACACTGTAGGCTATACCTATTTTTTAAATTTACAAGAATTTCTGAACAACGAAGGTGATCCCCATTTTCTTAAGCGGAATATTACATTTCTTTTTATATCATATCAAAGAGACCGTCAAGACGAATTCAACGATATGTGATACAATAACCTTCAAGCTCACACAAGGTTGAGAATGAAAGAAATAACTTCAACATTTCGTAGCACGTTAAGCTGTTCCTATGTAACTTTAACAGTTTTTACTTCTACACGATCGTGTTTGAATATTGCATGAAACTATATACCTATCTCGTCACGTTTACAAGTACCGACAAAGAAATGTTTCACGAATGGGTGAACTCTCGGCTAGTGCCCGCTGGGTCATTTCAGACCCATGCCATGGCGCATACCACAAAGCTAGACTCGCATGTGCGCATCTCTCGAACCAATGTATAACCTATTGCCCTTCAACATTCTAGATTTTAGAACCTGTGAGTGAGGCCCTTTACGCGTCTTTGTTCCATCTGTACTCTACATATTACTTGTATAGAACATAGAACGTGCACATCTACAGCATACTATCACCCAACATGTCCATGGCAATAGCAAATAACAGCCTAGGGAAAAGTGAGCCCTACTAACAAGGCGAGTATTTTAGGTGTCCGCCTCCGATTATTTTGATTTTTGGATATGTTATAGAGGACCGAAAAATAAGAAACACGTGTTTTTTTATTTTACCCCGTTTTCATATTTGAGGGGTGAAAACTGCGTTCAAAGTTAGGGTTGAAAAATCATTTTTGTGGAATATCTCGAGAACTATTAGAGATAGGGGAATGGTGTCAATGGACTAATTTTGTGTCTTTGAATGCGAAATATGACTGACTCACCAGATTTTCAAAAAACCACAAAAATGATTTTTCAACCCTAACTTTGAACTCAGTTTTCACCCCCCAAATATGAAAACGGGGGGAAATAAAAAAACACGTATTTCTTATTTTTCGGTCCTCTATAACATATCCAAAAATCAAAAGGATCGGAGGCGGACACCTAAAATACTCTCCTTGTAAGTTGAACAGCACTACTTTACAGAGATACACTTAAGCGGGTTACGTTTACCTCACCGACACGATTTTATCGACACCGAATTTCGCCGACAGTATTTACTCACCGGCACGTTTAGATCACCGACAGTCATTTCACCGACAATGTTTACTGGCAAGGGAAGATCCCGAACCCGGAAATTCAAAAAAATTCTGAAACTTTGTGAATATGTTGGGAATTTCCTCCTGATTACAACCCAATTTTTGTTTGCTACCAAAATTCGCTCTAGGGGGGTATATTTGACCCCTGAAAATCCGAATATTCTCCGATTTTGAACAAACAAAAATTGCGTTGTAATCAGGAGGACATCCCCTGCATATTCACAAAGTTCCAGAATTTTTTGAATTTTCGGGTTCGGGATCTTCCCTTGTTAGCGTATTAACTTCTACTGCGTATAATGATTGTTATTTTTATTCAACTACTGACATCACTGTGTTGATGAAAACGTTGAGGTAAAGGTAACCCCACTTAAGCTGCCCACGAAAAAATGAATTTCCTTGGCTGTTCCTATCTCGAGGAGCAGCTTTGTCGCCACATTCAAGGGCAACAGTACCTTCTCTACCCCTCCAATTGGCCCCTCCCCTCCGCGCCTTTTCATAACGTTCTCAACGTACCTCCCACGATTAATATCCTCTACGACAACAAACAGCACCCATCTCCCACAACATTTTCCTCCGTTGTTAAATGAAATTCCTTCCACCCATCTGACATTACTGGTCGCGCGTGAAAGGGGACGGTTCCAGTGCACTTTCGCCGAAAGAGAACAGTTGCGAAGACACGTCTGGATGAGAGACGCTGTCGGGCGATGACGCAGAGCCGGCGCACGCCAATAAACGATGGGGGAGGGGAAGGGAGGAGAGTATTGGCCTTCAACGTGCCTACAAAGCTGCCCCCTAGTATAGCACACAACATAGCAGCGAGCAGAGAAGCCGCGTTTCGGTTTGCGTGACTTTTTCGGTAAGGAAAACGTATCGATTCGCGATGCCTAAACCGGACCACTTCGCGACACCGAGCAGCGCCTTCAGCGAGTTCGTGGACCAGGATAATTACGACGAGATCTCGTCGTACAGCGGGAGCACTTCGTGCAGCGACACCGAGCCAGAACTACAAGATTTCGAGAGCGACGTGTTCTCTACGGGGGACTCCGACGAAGACGACGCAGCCGACGGAAACCAGACTATTTCTGGACGAGCATGGACGCGCGCCGCTCCCACAGCTGACGAGCAACGGCCGCGAAGCACTCCACGAGTCTGTGCCCTGACTGCGAGGAGCGAAGACATCGCTTCCATCGAGGAGTCCTTTCAACTTTTCATCAACGACGAGATTATCGACGTCGTGATCGCCTGGACGAATAAAAGAGCGGAAGCGGCGTACAGCAAAGAGTCGCAGAAGAAGTGGAAGCCCGTGGATCGCGTGGAAATTAAGGCGTTCCTAGGTGTTTTATTGCTGATCGGGCGATTTAGGGAATCGCGGGAATCCACCGATCATTTGTGGAGGAGGAACACGGCGTTCTCGCGGCAGATTTACGCGGCCGCGATGTCCAGGGACAGGTTCAAAGAAATCTTCAAGTTCATACGCTTCGATGACGTCGCCACGAAGGCGGAAAGGAAGGTTGAGGACAAGCTGGCGCCGCTCCGAGCGATTACGAATATTTTCGCGGCAAACTGTAGGGAGTGCTACGAAGCGTCGAACGTGGGCACGGTGGACGAACAATTAGTAACCTTCAAAGGCCGCTGCCCGTTCAAAGTCTACATGCCCCGCGAGCCCGGCAAGTACGGCATGAAGTTGTGCACGCTTTGCGACGCGAAGACGTACTACTGCTGCAATTTCGACGTCTACCTGGGAAGAAGGGGGAATACTGATACTCAGAAAGGTCAAGAGGAACACGTAGTGAAGAAACTCACCAGCTTTTGGGACCAATCTGAACGAGTAGTTACCACGAACAACTGTTTCACCGATATTACCCTGGCAGAGGACTTACTACGAGATCATATTTTCCTGGTTGGTACTATGCGCAGGAATGGAAAACACCTGCCGAGGTCGATAATCTGTGCACAGTCCAGGGAACGATTTACGTCCGAATTTCTGTCTAGTAACGAACTGACCCTGGTATCGTACATCCCGAAACCACGGAAGTGTGTGATCGCACTGTCGAGTTTGCATCGCCGACACGATATTTGCGGGCTAGAAGACAATTACAGGCCCGAAATAATCTCGTATTATAACTCGACGAAAGACAGCGTGAGCACGTTCGATAAACTGCTGAAGGAATACTCTTGCCGAAGGTCGACGAAACATTGGCCGCTGTCATTGTTCTTGAATTACGTGGATGTCGCAGCTTACAATGCGTTCGTGATATGGCTTGTGAAGAATCCTACGTGGGAGTGCAGTAGTTCCATGAAGAAGAAGAGGAAGATGTTTCTCGAGAAGCTGGGGGATGAAATGTGCTCGGAAAATATAGATCGGCGCGCGAGCGAATTTGAGAGCCGGAGCCTGGTGCTGCAGAAGCACATTGCGCGCGCCATTGAAAGTACAGGGAGAAGACTGAAGAGGAAGAAGATAACTATAGAGTTTCGAAAGCGTTCCAGGTGTTACATATGTATCGGGAATGATAATAAATATAGCTCGAGATGCGACGAATGTTTGCAGAACATTTGTAATTCCCATGTGATAATTCAGAAACAAACTGTATGCACGAATTGTATAGAATTAGAATAAATATCGTTCGTATGTTGTCAATGTATTTCTTTATCATAAGGTTTTAGTGTCCTGGCACTGTTTCTTCGAGCAAAACTGATTTGGAGATAAAGGCCTACCAAAATAGGGGACTCCTTAACACTCTATCGAAGGGTGCCGGGTCAATTTGGACCCACCTTAAATATTAGCTACTAGAGTTATTTGTTAAGAGTTTATTAGTGCTACTTTGTAGAGGATGATAATTTTAAATAATTACGGTAACAACATCTAATAAAATTTATATTGAGGTGTATGCGAATTAAATTATGGGTGAAAACGGAACCTTGCATCCGGGGTGCAAGGATTAAGGAAGTTGGTTGGGGAAGTAAAATCGCGCAAAAAGATCTTATGAATATGGTGTTGAAATAATACTATTATGTATATTATTTTCCTAACTGCTATTTTTAAGACTTTTATCACAAAATCTGTGGTGCATTCCTAAAGGTTGGTAAGCGTCTTGAAAACATACATCAGATGTGTACTTACTACACAGTAAGCAGGGACGCCCGAAGACTTTTTATCCAGGGGGGGGGGGCAACTTTGGGATGATGGTAAAGAAAAATATACTCCTCTTGCTTTTTTTAACCCATTTTATAGTGCCAATTTAATTAAAAAATTTAAACCGAAATTTACAAATATTCCCTTTTAGTATAAACTTAATAAAGATCACTTTTGAAAAATAAGCAATTTTATCTCAAAAGCCTGGGGGAGCCCATTTTGTCCCTCTCCCCTGCGGACGTCCACGATATAAGGTCAATATACAGCGTGGATCACGAAATTGGGACGAATAATACCACTTTTTGAATTACAATTAGAAAAAAATGGAACAGGAATGTGCAATGTGCAACTCCGTATACGTATTTTTTTTGTACACGTCATGCATCGTTTCTGTGTAGATATAAAGGGTCTACACTTTATAGAAGAAAAATATTTTTCTAAAAATTCTAAGCACACAGTATAATAAAAAAGAAGTTATTCAAGTGCTTGAAGAATTTTATGCCAGCGAAAGTTCACTTGTGATTTACCGGTATTATTACCTACTCAGCAGTGGATAAAATAAGGAGATTATATTAATGCATATTGTGTTGAGATATACCGATCTGTAATTTTATAATATATATTTCGTAGATGTAAAATGTCGAGAACATAAAAGTTGACCAACTAAATAGGTGCTCGAATACCATGTCTTCTATATAAAGTCGATTTTCCCAAAAAGACATGCTCTTTTCAAAAAAGTTCACTTCATTTTTTTTATGGAAAATCAGGAAAAGTTTGGGATTTCACCACGTTTTTTTCGTGGCACCCTGTATCGACGGTTTCTGCGCAATATTTTTCATATCTCCGCCATCTTTTATTCCTTCCCCTGATTCACGACTTTCGATTGATTTTCACAGCTTTAAGTATGCCACAATTCAGTGGTGGTCCGGTGCAGTTTATGACCACGGATGATATCGAATACAAAAGGGACGATGGTTGGTTTCTATCGTATACAAAGATAGGGGCGATTATCGTAGTTTTTATTATTGGCGTGGTTGCCGCGGGATTCCTTGGATGGTACATCAATTCCCTTCCGAAGAAAAAAGTAAGTGACTTGAATAGAATGGATCGTAAAATCAGTACGTCGAGATTTATCTTAGAACAAAAGCAAAACTCACAGTCGGTGTTTTATTGAAACATGAGAGTTGTAAACGAAAGGGAAATCGAAATTTTCCAAGCATCGCATCTGTGGTTCTAGAAAAGACAAAGAAAAATTAATGGAGGTCAGCCCCTACAAATTGTTCAAAATTTTCAATGTTATAATATAGAAATATTGGAAACCGTAATTGTTTAATGGTTACGATTTGTAGTTTTGTAGATAGATTTTGAATATTTTTATTTATAATGTCAGTAAAAATTGTATTAGTCATTTACCTTCTGGCTGTTATTAATATGGGCGGTTAGTTTCTATTATCTGATAATTTACAACAATAATTTATGCAAAATACGCATATATCGTTATGTATAAATTAATATTATTAAATCATTTCGATTTATACACTGCAAACAAGGCCTAATTAATTTTATTATTGATTTATTTCATTGAATTATTTCTATTCTCGTTAGGAATATAATAGGATCTAACAACTTATACGATATATATTAAATGTTTATAAGATATATGAGGCATTGAGAGCAAAAACGGACTAATCCACATTGAAAAAAATTAATTTCTCCTATTTTATATGATTAGTACAGCCTACTGGAATACACTATTGCTACTAACTCAATTTTGCAATACACACCATAATAATTATAAAAATTATCCTTAAATCATACAAATATTCTACTTAGTAAAACTATTCCTGCAGTTGCATTTGCCAAATCTATTAGTTTACACAAAATGTTTGCTTGACAGCCATACGACACCATAGATCTGCTGAACGATGAAATCGAGGATACCAACAGTATCGGCGAAACTTTGATTTCGCCTTTCGTTCATCCCCTAAAGTACCGTCTCGAGCTAACGCCTATAATTAATAGCAACGGTGTATCGAGGTTGAAAGGCCGAGTATTTATCGAGTTTCAAGTAAACGATACGACGGGTTTAAATCAATTGTCTTTGAACGCGAAGAACATTACGGTGACGAATTATAAACTGTCATTATTGGATCTTGGCGTGGAAAACATACCATCAAAAAGAAAACGAAGAAGGAGGGACGATAGTGTTAATTACGAGAGTCCTGAGGACGATGGAACACTTGGTAATGCCGTTGATTTTATAATTAGTAACGACATTTTCCTAAATACCAGAGCATCTCATAGTAATGCAGTTTTTTTTAGATTTGTATTCACACTAGATAATTCAATTTTCTCACATTTAAAAACTTGAAATTTCAAATACCTACACATCTTGAAAAGTTTTCATTAAAGACTGAAATATCAATAGCTCACCATAAAGTATTTTAGTTTAAATCATTCACAATTTCAATATAATTATGTATCAGTGGCGGATTGGCCAGGGTGTCAGTTTGCCCGATGGCAAGTGTGGCCCCTGATGAAGTGGGCCCCCTTAAACGTGTAATAATATTACTAAATATAAGCAAATTATAAGAAATAAATAAAATTTCCAAAAAATACGTAAGTAGTAAAAAAAGTACCTACAATTAAAATTTTGAAAAATAAATATATATTTTTTAGTAATATTTAGTATTATTCAAATTTTCAGAAAATATATAAGCGGCAAAAATTTGAATTGTACTTGTTCGCCACTTATGTATTTTCTGAAAATTTGAATACTAAATATTACTAAAAAATATATATTTTTCAAAATTTTAATTGTAGGTTCTTTTTTACTACTTGTGTATTTTTTGAAAATTTTATTTATTTCTTATAAAAATTAAATGATGACCTTAAAGTTGTGGGTGAACCCCATTTATTTCTTGACAACGAATTTTTAGACCCAGTCCATCACTGATAATTATTATCCTTCGTGATTCCTAGTGGCATCTTCAGCAAAATCACCTCATATCGTTTTTCAGTTAAAAGAGTAAAATTAAAATTTTCCGCTTACACGTAATTTAATTTATCCGCAGTTACCCGTGCCGCCATATATTCTGCAGAAAACGACGTTTTATTCGCGGTGACTGAAAATGGTACAGGCATGTACACAGAAAATATGGAATATCCACCGGGAAACGAGTCCTCCAATGGAATGTCTGAAGCATCTTCGAGAAATCCAAACGCGTTTCGTAATTCTGACGAGCTTAAGAGTTCAAACGATTCGGATGTTAAGAGATTATCAGCGATAACATTGTTTCCTGGAATCACGGAGATTAATTCGTCGGAAATAGAGATTGCACAATACACAGTAGACGAGGAGAAAGAAATTCACACAATTTACTTGGGCATGCGGATTCAACAAGGAATTTATAAGCTGGAAATCGATTATCAAGCCTGGATCGATGACAATGCGTTTTTCATTGGTAATTTTAGCTCATCTGGGGAAGAAAGGTGAGTACTACATATGTATACGCTCTATAATTAAATATTATTAAATAACATTCAATAATTAAATAACATTAAATATAATTAAAAATTTACATTTGTTCATGTTGTAATCTTACCAGCAAATTTCGAGTATTCCTTTCAGTTGTCTTCATTGAGTAAGGCCAATCTATAATTACGTAATAAGTTAGTACTCTGCACAGTGTTAAATTTAACTAAAGGAGTAACACTCTGGTAAAATAAATTTAGATTTAATATTTTGTACAGGAAGAGAACATATTTTTAACTCGGTTTTTTAAATTTTTTTTTGGTAGAGAATCCTGGACTTTTTGTTGAAAATTTATTGTCCAGTCAATTACTGTCTTGGGCATTTAAATGAATTACACTTCTCTGAATAGAACTGAACTTGTATTTAATATAATGATATGAAATATTGAAGAATGGTTGGGAATATTGCGACGGTTATCGGTACACCGTGTTCAAGCCACGACTGACTCTCGATCGGTTTCGTTACCGATCACAACACGGAGCACCTTTACAATACAAAAAATTCGCGCTACGCATTAACCTGCGTGTTGCATCCACGCTTGGCCTTCTAGAAAGAGAAATATTCCAAATATACGTAGTCAGTTTAACCCTTCGTTGACACTCTGGGTGTGAGCCACCCCTAAGCTGATTTTGACGCTCTGTACCTTCTATATGTAAAATAAATACCTTTTTTCCAAAGCCGACTTACAAACTATTTTTTCTCTCAAAATATTATATCTGAACAATAACTCTGTAGATCTTCAGCTTCTAATATTGGAATTTGTAAAAGTTACAATTTTTTGAAGATTTTCTTCGCGTTTTCTCGACACGTGGTAATCTAGATTTTTTTTTACAAAAACTGTGATGAAATTTCAATCAAAAAAATATTGGAATACATTCTACTGACCGTAAAATTGACCCATGATTTTTTTCCATAACGATTGGATTCTTCTGATAAGAATGGCAGTTGCTCAAAAATTGTTCTGGGTGTAGGCCACCCAGGTATATCGAAGTTGATCGAAAAAAGAGGTGTGTCAACGAAGGGTTAAATATTTCTCGATGTTAATGTTATTATACATGCTGCAGACTAATATGTATAAAATGAACAAGTTAGGAATCTGAATTTGGCGGAATTTTTTCAGAAATGTCTGTCATACTCTTCAAAAGTGAAATAGTATGGAGCTGTCTGTTTTCGAGTTTATACAAACGTTCTTTTTAAGTAACTAATACATAAATCTTTCAATTCCAGTATTAATGTAGTTTATATAAAAATAAGTCGAGTAACTCTCGATATTCTTCCTATTAGGTGGCTAATGGGAACGAAACTTAAGCAATCTGGTGCTCGCTACCTCTTACCAGTATTCGACGACACAGACCAAAAGTCGGTGTTCTCCGTGTCCGTGGCACGTCCCAAAGAAATAAAGGTCCTCTCAAACATGCCCCTTAGGACTTTGAAAGACACGTAAGTAATTTATGCCACGCTTCTTCGAAGGATGCACTTTTCAATGAAATCGACTGTCCACGAAAGCATCACACGAAGCACCATACTTACAGATCAAACTAAACATTTTTCACTTACTATTTGCCAACGATAAATTTTTATAATTGGGGAAATAAATCAATCTCTACATGGAATTAATTCAAAGTGATCTTCGCCAGATTCGCCCCTAGAGTTTGCGAGGGTCAGGGCAAAATCCACTTGGGAATTTATTCTAATAAAATTATAATGTGAAACCCCCTTAGCTGCGGATAACAATAATGACACGCTGATTAGGTATCAACAAAATAAAGACCAGTAGATTTATTATCTCCACATTCACAGTGAAGTACAATTATTTCATAAATTCAGCACAGTGTGCTTAGATATGCACAGACGGCTTAAAAACATGAAAGTTTGCGACTAATAAAGGTGAAACTTATTTATCGGTAGATAAACAAAATATCGTAGAATTATAAAAAATGCAGGCGTTTTCAAAATCCTTATTTTTCAGAAAACTATATTTTCACGGCATTTGACTGTTATACTTAATTGATTTAATTTTTACAATACAAAGTTCCCAAGCACGGGATCGAAATCTTTGCAATCAGATTTCCTTTCATATGGTTTGTCTGAAAAAATCTTCGTTTCCTTACTTTTGTTTCAAGTTTGAATACAGCGATGGTGATCGACGTGTTCGACGAATCCCCGCCGTTATCGCCACACAGCTTGGCTCTGATGATGGGCCACATCGAGTCTGTAGGCGTAACATTCGTTGGAGATTCCGAAGTAGTGGCAACGTTCTGGAAGGATGCGAACAGACAATCGCAAGGGATTTACCTCTTTGACAAACTCGACTCAGCTGTCATTAACCTGATTGATCTGTTCCCGTTATCCTACCCCCTGCCCAAGTTGGACCTAGTGGGCTTGCCACCAGGGATCGACGAGAGCATGGGAAGCCCTGGATTAATCGCGATGAAGTAAGAGATATCAGTGTTTCTTTTTCATTAGAAAAAGAAGTCGTTTATTTTCGCTAGCACTGCTGGGATCAACCACTCTTTCTTTATCAACGTATGATTATGAATATACAGGGTGTATTAGAATTCGTCATGCAACCGACAAGAAGGTAAGAAGGAAACTATAGAATAAAATAGTGATGTAGAATAGCGGTTCAAATTCTATTTTCTCGAGAAAGTAAATCTGGTACGAAAAGATTCTATCCTATATGCTCGACCTGTATTTGTATCAGTAATCACTTGATTTCGGTACTTTTCGGTTGTTCCATGAATTCCCATACACGCCGTGTTTTTCTGAGGAATTTATAAAGTATGAGGCTTGAGAATTATTGCGATGCTATTGTTTCTGGTACGAAAGTAAAATATATTTAATATATATGTACTGGCTGTTGGTTCCAAGTTGCGTGCTTATATCGAATAAGCACTGTAAATCGGTACGATTTTTAAAATGCCATATTTCCACTTCTCTTTGTGATGCAATCAACGCAAACTATTTGTCTAAAAAATGAAATCCCAACTCTTTGGGTGCTATGGACGCATGTGCGCGTTCGTTCAGTGTACGCGGTGCGTGAAACGCCCATAGGCGTTCAGCGACCATGGTTAAGAGATATGAGTAGAGGAGTCCCGCACGGGGCTTATGCTAAGCGTTCAAAGTCGCAGTACCGAAAATGGTTAAACAGTAGTATGCAACAAGTTTCTAATAGTCCCACTCATGTCTCTTAAAACTTTCAAGGCAGTCGCTGTTTTACACCACCGAAGCGTCGCCGGTGGTCTCGAAAAGCAATGCACTGAAAGTTCTAGTCACTCTATTTGGGCAACAGTTACTCGACGAGTTCATGAACGCGAATCGAACCGACTCGTGGATCCTCGAGGCTTCGTTGCTCTACTTTCAACACGAAGTCGTCCCAAAGGCAAGCAGCCGAAATTCGTATGCCGAAACGGTGACAGCGTTGTAAACCGTTTTGATAAAACTCCATTTCCAGATAGATTTGTCATTGAACTTGAGCGACTCTTTTGTCACTGATATTCAATTGCCTCTGATGGAGATGGACAGTTACAGCATCTCGAGGCCTTTCCACGAGAATGTCAACTATCGACTCCTGCAGCCCGTCAACGACGAATACGCGAAAGGTAAATCGGCGATCCAACTCGGTCTTATGCGAGCTCCACCCATGCTTTTACGAATATTCGTATGATCCAGTGAACAGGGCCTGATCTAGGGTACGTAAGCAGGGCAACTGCGCAGAGCGGCAAAATTGGTAGAAAGAGAAAATTAAAATAAATAACAACCAATAAAAAAAAAGTAAAACTTTCTGAAAAAGCAGTAAAAACCGCTTAAAACCGTTTAAAACGTTTTTAATGTATTCTGTGATTATTTACTTTGTTTCTTTTATTGATTTTTTTAAAATATTTTATAAGAATTGTGCTTTTTTGAGATTTAAAAAATAGGTACCTACCTCCTATATATATATATTTTATTTGATTTCCTACGCGATGCAGCAGACATTTTTCCTTCGAATAGCAGATGGCTGTTGTACTGTGTTATCTGGTCTCCACGCATTTGTCCCCCAAACGTTGAACTTATATCGAGTCAGATCTGTATTCTTATGCGAGTACCGCATGTGTGGAGCCGTTATTAGGTTTCGGGACCGTAGCGAACGTAAAATGTTGCATTTTAATTACTTCTTGTAGGTGCATGTTTGATACGCATGTTGCATGGCGCGATAGGCAACACCGCCTTTAGGAGCGGCTACGAGAGATTGATAACGAGGTGGTGGGTATATATCATTCGCGTGGAATTCAGTATTTTATGCTCATCGACTGATACCGCTTAATTAAGCATCGTTTCAATTAGACACAGCTTGGCGGAGATTCGTGTCCTTGCACCGGGGACAATAAGCTGTGATGCGGTAATAATCGATTCGTTTCGATGTTGATTGTGATCGATTACCAGTTACTGGCTTATTAGCAGCCTTTTGGTATTTACGTGTTCGTTTTGCAAATTTATTCTACGAGTCACGACAGAACAATGGACATTTATTGATCTGTCAATGATGTCACCGAAGCTTATTTTGCGCGGCAACAGTAGCTGAACGTTTTACTGCGAGATCATCCGAGGTCTGGCTCGTGGTGAAGAAGTAGAAGCTGTGGGATAATGAAAGGAATTTTATTGTCCGTTCAGGAAATATAACGCTACGTATGTCGCCGATTTTGTAAATGTCATGGCGGAAGAAGCTGTAGAATTTTCGCTAACACCTGGAACTACTTTCGAAGAGGCGATTAATTCTTGGGTCTCTCAGGGTGGATATCCGTTTGTCACTGTTATAAGGAATTATGAAGAAGGCTCCGCTATTATTTACCAGGTAAAAGTAGCAACTAGTACCTATAGCTGTCTCTAGACTTGATCATGTGATAATTTCAATGCCTTATGGTTTATTTATAACTAGCTTTACTACTCGGCTTCGTCCGAAATTTAGATTCTGATTTTATACAAAATTTTTTTTTTTTAGTTTTTTTTTGTGAAAATGATCATATTCATCGAGATTAAGTAGTCAGGCATAATGAGCTCAGGCACGTTTCGTGATCCCAGAGTTTATCGTTCGAAAGTTTTTAGGCGACAGATAAACACACAGACATATAGAAGCTTTCTGCTTTATATATGTGTTAAGATGTACATTTTAAGGAAATACCAGAATTCTGTGTGCATTAATATGTGTGGAAAACAATAATCTGTTTACAATTTTCATATTGCAAGAGAAAATTTTATTCAGAAAGGGCAATCCTTGATTAAAATAAAAGATGAATGAACTTTCTAGGGTTGATAGTTTCGGATGTACAAATTTGTTTATAGACTCTGCTGCAGCGAAAATGGGTGAAAATTACAAACCCAGGGCAGTATTCTTTAAACAAGTTTGAAATTAGCAAAATGATGACTTAAACTCTCCCTAAATTAAAGTGCATTATATCAGAATTCTATTTCATCCAAATCTATTTAGCGTGGAGTGTTCCACATAGTTTTGGGTATAAGGGCTACTGATTTGGAGGAGTTAAGAAATATTTACATATATTTTGATAAAACGAAATTTTAATGATATAGGTAAAACGGTATACGCGTTGTATGTTAATTGTCAATATTTACAATGGGTGGTTTTATTATTGAGTTGAAATCCTTTAGTAATCAGATCTCAATTGACGAAAACTGGTATGAATGATTCACTATTTTAGGAACAATTTGCATTCGACAGACCATTAGAAGATATCTCCAAATTGTGGTATATTCCACTGAATTATATTGACGAGACTGGCAATTGGTCGTCTCCTGAAAAAATATGGTTTCCACTCGAGCCAAAAATTACTTTGGATAATATTGGGTCCTCAAACGAATCTTGGATTCTTTTTAACATTAACAAGACTGGTAAGTAATAAACACAGTGAATACTATTATTATCAAATTTGATTATCTACCATTTAATTTTCCTGCAAATGGTAAATTTTAAGAAATTTCAAATTTTTATTCAATCTCGATTTCTATCGATTATTCATCTGGATAATTTTGTAAGAATTTATTTAAGACAGTAACAGAATAAGAGGAATAAATTTTATTATATCTTTACAATCGACATTTTTCTTGCTGTGGTTCGTATTCTATATATTTGCAAATGTAGTCGTTTTGAATTTGCGCTTTAGTTAAAATTTACGATATCATTGGTATAATTCAAGGTTACTATCGTATACATTACGATGACAGAAATTGGATGCTTCTGAAAATGGCTCTGCAAGAGAATCATGAGGCTTTCCCACCAGAAACGAGAGCATCGCTTATAGACGACATTTTCAGCCTCGCCGCAGTGGGCCTGATGAAATACGAGACTGTCTTTGACTTTATTAAATATATGCAGACGGAGGAAAGGAATTATCTGCCTTGGAACGCGCTGATGCGACACGTGTTCAAATTAAATAGGCTTTTGTATGAAACATCGATCTTCACTGATTATCAGGTGAGTTAGATGAAAATGGAATAAAGCTATTGTTACTGTACGCTGGCCCCAACCAAATTATGTAACTTTTATAGGAAACATTTTTATGAAATTTAAATACAACGGAAATATTTTAGGTGATAAAGTAAACAACACTTGATAATTTCACATATCTTTATTTTATACTAGCTTTACTACTCGGCTTCGCCCGAACTTTACATCCTAATTTTATAAAAAAATTGTTATTTATTTTTTTTTTGTTAAAATAGTCACATTCGTCTGGATTAGCTAGGCATAATTAAAAATTACGTTGTAATCAGGAGGGAATCCCCTACATACTCACAACGATTCAGAATTTTTTGAATTTTCGGTTTCGGGAGCTTTCCTTGTAAGTAGATTCGAGGTTTGGCAGGCGATCTAGTATCGGTGCACTGCACTGTCATTGCCTGGCTGACAAGCAAATACCTCCAATGCAGTCTTTTGTATTCCACCGGTTTTATTAATTTCCTGCTACATACCTAACTATTGCTAGGTCATAACACCTATTATACCTGACATTATTTTTATTCCATTTCAGGAGTTTATGGTGAAGTTTGTGTCTCCACTGTACAGTGAAGTGGGTCCAAGGCTCAAAGAAGGTTCGCATCTCACAATGACCGCTGTAAAGATCGCGTGTATGTTTGAACATAATGAATGCCTGAACTGGTCCAAACATGTATTTGAAAATGCAAAGACTGAAGATATCGAGGAAATGTAAGTAATTGTATTTTCAAACACTATATTTAATTTGACTTAATTTTATATGCCAATAATGTGTAATGTTACTCGCATTATAAGCTTAATATAATTTGAAAGGAACTACAATAGGGGTGCACTAGCTCAAGAAAAGGTTTTGTACACAGCTTGTTCCATCTGAACCAGGCTATTTAATTGAAAAATGTGTCATATGTACATATCTTAAAGAAAATAAGTTTCAAATTTGCCTTGAAATTTGGGGAATTCGAGATCGCGTTAAGATCATACCATTACACATGCTTGTATTTATATCCATGTTAGCTACAAAATACAGGAGAAAAAATATACACTTCTATGTAAAATAACTTGCCTCGAAAATTTCAGTAAAAAATGATATTAAAAAAAATTATTTTCAGGGTGTTTGCTCTTTGAAATCACTCAGAATACAAAATGAACTATTTTTCATATCGTCATAACTACAGAAGACAATTGCGTAGACTGATTTACTTACGCGACTCTCTTTCAGTTTTCCTATACATATGTATATTTGCTTGCACATTTTCTCTATGGGTTCTCTTGAGTTTGTTTCAAAGCTCTGGCGAATCTGAATTCTTTCAGGGTACCGTCGTATATCCGCGAAACGTATTATTGCACCCTCGCGCGTTATGGCACGCGAAAGGAATATAATTACTTCGCAGAAAAAATAACGGTGGTCGAAGATGAAGAAGAAAAGAAACGGCTGCTATCGTCGTTCGCTTGTTTCCAAGCACCATGGATCTTGCAATCGTAAGTGAAATTCTTTTGCAGTCAATTACACTATTAGCCACTTGTTAGGGCCCCGGGTAAACGGCCAAGCCGCGGGACTCACGCCTGCGCTAGCTTTTGGAGATACCATCAATTTCTAAGGCGCGTTTCCACCTCTCTGTCAAAGAAGTAGGCAGTTCGTCGCCACCAATAACGTTAAGTTAGAAATCGAAAAACTCACCCCTGGAAGGTTAACACCGTCTAGAAAATGGTATTTAATTTCGGCTTCCTAAGCAGTCAGTCTAAGGCAGTGCTCCGCAACCTTTTCTCACCCTCAGCACACCTAAGCCTTTCCCAGAATTCCGCGATACATCACAAGCAAAAATATAGAAAACATAATAATATAGAAGTTACAAAGTGTGTGTAGGAAAATTACATTTATTTATTTACTGTTTTTTATTTGTTTAGTTTAACCACAATTAAACAACATGTTTTTACTTATAACTGATATTCACTATATTAACTTGTAACTTGATACCTATGCTTGTTTTAACCCTTGAGTACCAAACATATTCTATATGATACATTCCCTTTTTTGCCGTTTTGCATTCGCAATTCGCTGTATGCAACAGTTTAAGTAGTACACGTTTAGCGCAGTTTTATTGACTGAAGAAAACTGGACCTACCTGAACCCTGTGCTCATTGGTTTTATGCATTTTAACCACAGACAAAAAAATTATAAAAATATATAAATTCAGGCCATTTTTAACAATAAAAAAACGGGATATTTTTTCTTCAACGGGATCTAGGTGCGGGAATTAAAGGGTTAATAAACACAATAGTTTTAAGACCCTTTGGTTGAGAAATTTTTAATAAAACTAAAATTGAAAAACTTTGTTAAAACAAACCTGTGTTTTTTCTCCTCTTGGAGATCCTCTCGTGGCTGAGGTACACGGTACCAGCTGCCTCCTAATGATTACATTTTCAGTAAATAAACTCCTTCCACTCTGATAAGTTCCACATTACTGAAATTAGTAACTCTCCAACGTTACAGCATCCTCAGCGAAATCCTTCACGAAGACAGGTTCCAGCAGGATGAAATCGCCGTGATTTTGAAAGCCTTCCCTCGAAATCCAGCTGCGGCTCAAGCTGCGTCTCGATTCGTTCGAGCAAACTGGCAGGAAATCGCACAGAAGTATTTCACAGTCCTTCGTATAAAAGAATGCATTTGCCAGGAAAAGAAGATAAAGAAATTGTTTCTTTGGTTTAGGTTTCTCGGATCCTATTCAATTCTGAAGTCCTTCGTATTATCGATGAGTAATGGTTTAACCACTGAACAAGATTTGGAGGATGTAAGGAACTATTAAAATTAGATTACTATATTTTCAATGTTTCAAGTGTCGCGGGCTTGCGTAGAGGAGACCGGGGCAGATTGTAACAAAAAAAGTTTCCACATTTTTTTCTCGAAAGTGTTTTCCTCAATCGGGAAATAATTTGCGGGATTTACTACTTACATATGTGGTGAACTAATTGCGTGAAAGTACGTGACAAAATCTTGGACACTTAGACATCTAACTTCATCTTAAACAAATCTGAACCTTTGTTACAATGTGCCCCAGTCCCGGGGTAAATTGTAACACATCTATTTTACTTATTTAAATACAAATATGAACACAAATAAACATTTCTAAAAAATATAAATGAAAACACACATCATTATTAAACATTTGATATACAAGAGTTAAACAATAATTGCTTATTCATCTGATTCTATCAAAATCTTCTTTTTCGCTTCCTTTACTTTTGTCTTTATACTTTTTTTTTATACTTTTGGATTTTCGATTGTTCTCTTGTGCGTCTAGAGCATCTTTTTTCTGATCTGTCAGCAAATAGCTTGCTTTATCACCATTTAGAGCGGAGGAACTAGTAGCATGTTACAATTTACCCCGAGCTTGAATTTTTGCGTTTCATCTCAGCAAACGAGAAACCAAACATCAAATTACTAAAATGCGTACACATTATAATAAACCAATGTGTACTGATTCGTTTGCGACAAAAAAAGCAAAAATTCAAAGGGTTTCTAATGACGGTTAATTGAGATAAAAGTGCTAAGACAACATTTACTTACCTACTCTAAATACTAAAATTCTGGGCTACAACCACAAATTCAATACATAACGCTTGTTTGCGTGACTAAAACCGACGGTGCTGATATCGTCAAGCAGCTCTCGGATGCTGTGGGTTACCAGATATGTCGTTCAAAAGATTTTACTTATGTTTCAATTTACCCCGTGCTACAATCTGCCCCGGTCTCCTTTACGCATTGAGCCTACGATCGAAGTAATATTAATTAAGATTGTTTATTACAGCTGCAATCGTTCAGAGAAAACAATTATGACAGCATGAAAGGAGCGAGGTATGCGGCAGCTCTCGTCGAAGCTAACGGAATCTTCGTAACATCGTGGCTGAAGAACTCGTTTCCTGAGATCGAGAAGCTGCTAAAAGAGGAAGACAGTGATAAGCTGTTAGTATCATGAATACAGCCTTGCAGAAATTCATGAGCGAATACGTTTTAGAGTTCCGTTCTAAGAAGCTCAACGTCAAATTTTTCCAAAACTTGTAGTAACGTTTGATGTGCCTTACACCCCTAAAACATCGTTCGCGAAGGATTATCCAAGCAGTACGCAGGAACGTTACGTACCTATTTCTATATCTAAATTGCGTATGTGAAAAATACAGGGCGCGTTTATTGCAAACAATCAAATATGTTACAACATGTTCATTTGTAATTTATTAATGTACAGTAGTATTGTGAGTAGATGATACTTCTTTAAAATCTTCCAGCATTTAATGATACTTATTGTACTATTCGTTGATAATCTGTTGAAAATCATGTCCGCTTAAATACTCGGAATTTTTTTTTAAATAAATGTCTCGTTTAAGGACATACTTGTGTTTTATTTTTTTTTTACAGTCCTTTCATTGTATCTATTGCACTGTCTGTCGTGTAGATTCAGTAGAAGACACTTCTGACGACTTATATACTATTTTATTAATTGGTGCTTTCTAGTTAAACAAATTCCAAAGAAGCCTGTCCGCATTATTGAAGGAGTTCTAATTATATAGAGGACTAGCTTTTCTGCTCGGCTTTGCCCGAAATTTAGATTCTGATTTTATGAAAGAAAAATTTTATTTTTATAGTTTTTTTTTGTGAAATTAGTCACATTTATCTGGATTACCCAGGCATAATGAGCTGAGGTACATTTCGTGACCCCTGAGTTTACCGTTTGAAAGTTTTCAGGCGACAGACAAAGACACAAACACTTTCTGCTTTATATATTAAGATATAATAGAATTCGAAATCCTGCAAGAATTAATAGTAATGGTATGAGGGGAGGGGGGAGGGGCGAAAACTAGTGGGAGTTCGTGTCGCACGAATTCAAATACTAAAGAACAATATAAAAGAAGGAAAGGGGTGCAGATTTTGTGCCTTTTAACATTTGTAGAACATTCACAAAATGTAAAAATATTAATTTTCATATTATTCATATAAAAAAATGTTCCAAAAACGTGCCAACATTCTCCCAAGTTACTAACAAGTAATGAGTAACACAGTTTCCATTAAGACCTAAGGAATCATGCATCTGCCAAGAGAAGATTAAATGATCACCGAAGAACAGTTTCTACGACAACAAGTTTTATTCTTCGAATGCTTTTATCAAGCATGATTACAAAACCAAGCAACAAGAATCTCGTCCTTACATCGTGTAGCCTTAGAACGACGGTCATCAATAATTCATAGGTACATATTTAACAAACGATATACGCATTAGTTGTATCTAACGTTAGTTAATCGATACTCGATAATCTCTCCCCGTTACGTTACTCTGCTCGTTATTTTCACCCTCGTTTTAGTAGCGCTAGTGCTATGCAGTACACTCGGTTTACTATTAATTATCGTTATTATATAATCGTACCGTCATACCTGCGCATTCCTTAGTCTAGGTCGCTAAAGTTTCTCAATTATAGAATTTTTTTTTTTAAACTACTTTGCTTATTACTCTACGCGTTAAAATGTGTCAAGTGGTCAGAGATCGGGACGCGGGTGTCGATTGTAATGAACTCGAACCGTTGAATCGCGACGAAATTATAAGAAAAGAATGCCCCTAAGGCCCTGGGAAGTGGCAAAGTAAACGGACCCATTATTTTTCCATTTGCTCTTCCCTTCCTTCCCGCGCACCTCACTTATCCAAGCTTCCTCTCCGCGTTTCTCACCTCCGACACTTCCAGAGCCACAAATGATTCCGAGTTTACGATACCTCCGGCGAATCAGTAGGACAATTCAAAGGAGTAGATTTCGTGATGACTGATTGTTCAGTTGTTGTTGAATTTATTGTCATTATGCGATTTAAGCTTGTTGCGCGTTCACTTAGCACGGTAAAGTACGAAGTCGCGAGATGCGAATGAAGGATGTACGTCGGGCTCACTGAATTGCCGATGCTCCGCGGGATTACAGCGAGTCGCTACCTACGTTTCCAAGTTTCAAGTACGAAATAATGTATCCTCCGGCCGACGATACGTACAACGCGATTCGAATTTCCTCTCTCTCATCTTAAGCTATCAACGTGCTTCCTTCTCGTTCACTTAACAGAGTTGATGACTTTTAATGAGCTTCGATTGGTCTACGTTAATTCCTCGGCATTTTATGCAACATTATGTCAATTAGAAGCTCCCAAACATCCTGGGGGACGTTCCACTGGCTCGTCCACGCGCCCCGCAGATCCCTCACGCGCGTAAAAACTAGTTCCCGCCGATTATCTCGCCAAGAAGAATGTATAAATCGCGTTAGAAACACTCGTGTTTGGGAGCCACTACTTCAGAACGCTTCGAATCTCAATAAACGTACAAACATATGACGAAGTCCGCAAAGGGTTTGACACTAAATCCGTCACGAGTCTGGGAACACCCGCATAACGACCGTCTTCGAGCTGTGTATGCGTGCAATCTTATCGGGATTGTTCAACACACGTGGAGGCAAACGTGCCCGTCTTTTCGTCTCTTCAAAAGGTTTCTTCCGTTTTGTATAAATTGTGCATCGAGGAACGATTCGAGCTTCCGTCGCCGTTGCTGCCTTCGGCGCGGTGGAAACGCGCCACTCTGCCTAGAAAATTGTCGCATGTAGCTCCAGTCGAAGGCCACGACAACCGGTGATGTTGACAAGTTATCAATCACGGCGCTGCAATTTTATCCTACGTTATATAGTTTTACTAGACCCGTTAACGGTTACGTGTTTGTTGCGCGAACGAAATGATCGTAACTGCGAATGTATTACCTTCGAACCGATGTCTGCAAGTAATTGGTAGAGATTTATAAACCAACCTGAATCTGAAGAATATTTTATCGAATAAAATGCATTTCTTCCTTCTTCGAACTCGATAGATTCGCGTACAATCTTCTAACTATTATACTCGTGGTTTCTTAAATACTGATCAAAATTGAGATAGACATAGAACCGTTACTATCTTGAGTAACTCAAAACTCAGGATCGCGATGATCCTGAAAAGAGAAGTTGAATAGTTTCAGAAGAATTCTCTCGACCCGTTCGTTGTCATTGACAAATTAAAGGAACGCTTAGCTCGTATCCTCCCACTAGCAACCACCACTGCTTTGCGACAAGTTCAGCACGATATCGCGGGACCCCATTGTGCAACGTGTGATCCCAGTTTCTTTGAAATAGTAAAAAAAGTCCAACCGCTTTATAGCCTCTGACTTACGTTACGGTTCGTTATGTACATATTATTTACACCTTAACGTTTCCTTATGTCACCCTAATCCTCTAACTATTAACTAGATTACCGCGCACTTGTGTTCCCCCCCCTCAGGAGTCTTTAAGCTTCCCTTTACCATCAGTCAGTGGACAACTACCTCGATCATCTGCCTCCACCCAGCAACAATAATTGAACGACCGCGGCAATTTGTCAACCGTTGAAATCTCACAGTGACAATAGCGGGCCGAAGAGCCTGCTGTCGCGAAGGTGAGACCCCAAGGTTCATCGTTCACTGAATTAAGCTAACGACCAGCTGTTCATCAACACATACTAAGGGTTAATCACGGTGTCGACGCGTAAATCAGTAACTGATACTATCATAGAAAAGGTGTGCGTTCATTCCTATCGTTCTAGTGCAAAGTAAACGTCTTATCCGCTCGTTCCGCTAAGGTATAACCGTGGTCGCTAGAAACTCCGGCGCAATCTACGAATAAGATCGACGATGCAGCTTCCATTTTCACTCTAAATGTGCTTCGGCGTTCACTGGACGATTTTTCGATCAGGTAGCAAATACTTTTATACTTCCCTCCGTGTACTACGTGCCCCGGTATCGATCCCCGATCAATCAGCGACTATTTCTCAAGGTTTTCTTATCCATTCATACGTTCACTCTTTCCTGCTTCTCAGTCAATTTGCGAGTCAACGGCATCCACGTCCCATTCGAAATTAAAAGTACGTCGGAGGGACGTGGAATTTAGAACTAGTTCCTGGGTGCTTTCTCAAATGAGCGCGAATTTTCTGAAGAGTTTCTAAAAGCGAGGTGAGTGCAGAAGGTTTTTGAATACCGATTTGGCCAAAACTTTGCATATTTATGGTTTCCTTTTTATGTATGAGTGCACAGATCGAGGGTCTAACATGGGTGAGCTTTGAACTCGATTTTCCCGAACTTTTGAGCAGTGCGCTAATTATCTGGAGAATCGAAGCAAATCTGAATTCTGAACTTAGTGCAACACCTTTTGAGACACAGGCTGCAAATATGTCCTAAGATATAGGCAGGACTCTAATCCTGCAACCCAAGCCTCACTTAGACTGATTTGTTCCACAAGATCTTTGATAAATAATATCAAAGCATCTTAGCTACCAAAATAATAGATTAATTAAGTTTATGTGGTCACTTCCGAGTTGCTCAGAATCATACCTATTTAATCTGTCATAACCATTCCGTTAAATAAATTCTATTACCAATTAAATTTTGCTCAACTGTAGTAGAACTGTTCGAAGAAAATACAGTATGATGTTCATTTTATAGAATCAGGTCACCCACAGATTTCTACGTCTCTAGATAAAATTTGCAGCCTTTAAGACTTTATGTATTTAGAAAAATGCGAGCGTATTTGAGAAAGGACCCCGGGTTCCTTTCACCCAGTCACCAATTGATGAGGAATCGAGGAGCACACCGATACGACGAAAACGTCTCTCACACTAACAACGCTTTCTAATGGCAGTATTTACGGAACCAATATGCTTCACTCTACAAATGTATTTACAATCCACTGTGCTGTAAGGCATCTCGTACCTTGGATGCGTTAAAACTATAACTCTCAGCTATGACATACACCTACGAACGTCGAAGAACTAGGGATTCCCGTCTTACGCGCGGATAACCGGAACGAACTGCCCGTCATAAAGTATCCGCAACCTTCCACGAGGTTTGTGTTCGTTTAAAAGACGTACGGCGGCATGAATTTAGCTGAAGAATCGCCGATTCCCCGACGTTGTGTTAGAATTATTCTCGCGAATATCAGTCCGCTCGCGCGAGGCGCAACTAACGATCATTTAACCGCGATGGTAATACGTTTTATACAGGACGCGTGGTTACAGAAAGGAACGAATGAAAGTAATGTGAAAATAAAATATGAAATCGCGACGAACTGACAGTAACGAACTGACAGTGACATCAACCACCTACTACGGCATTGAACAACGACGTCAACGGTTGTTCAATCAGCTACATCTATCAGCTTTAGAATTCGTATGCTTTACTTGTTCTTACAGTACTATCGGTTATTATTATTGTAATGTCTCGCGTGTCTCGATTTTTCGTTAGAAAATACAATATTTTTACAGAGGCGACGTAGGACGCGTTCGCGACGAAGCTTCTCCCGAGATTAACGTTCGCCAGTTGAACGATAAGTACGAATCGGTTATTTAAAATAATAAGTTTGCTTTTTGAGAGTAGTAAACAGTTGGTGATTATTTTAACGTAACCAATCGATGGTGTTTGTTACCTGAACACGATAAATTAGTGGTGTTTATTATTTGAAAATAATAGTTTGATGGTGTTTATTACTTTAAAATACTAGTTTGATGGTGTTTATTACTTTAAAATACTAGTTTGATGGTGTTTATTACTTTAAAATAATAGTTTGATGGTGTATATTATTAGAAAATAATAGTTTGATGGTGTTTATTACTTTAAAATAATAGTTTGATGATGTTTATTATGTTAAAATAATAGTTCGATAATGTTTATTATTTAAAAATAATAGTTTGATGGTGTTTATTACTTTAAAATACTAGTTTGATGGTGTTTATTATGTTAAAATAATAGTTTGACAGTGTTTATTACTTTAAAATAATAGTTTGATGGTGTTTATTATGTTATTATAGAAATAATAAACTATATTGGCACCCCACATATGCCATTTGAACTAATTTTAGTTAACACATTGGCGACTTGAAAGTATTTTAATCACACGAGGCATCTACGAGTAAAATTTAAAAAGAAATTTTGTGGAGAAGTAATTTTTATGCATTCCTATTGTCTTACGGGAAGAATCGACGTGTTTAATTTCGGATTCCTTATTTTCGTTATATTTCGAACAAAAAATTAATATACAGGCAATACACACGGAAAGCATAATTTCCAAATTTTTCAACTCCATCCTCACCTATTTCTTCGATTTGTCGACAACTCGCCACATACCTTTTCTACTATCACTAAAAAGCATAGAGTGTACAAAAAATCCATCTGTAAAGATTTCCACGATACAAAAAGCTTCTCCCGTTTCTTCTTCATTGCGAAGTAGCGTGGTTCGAATTTTCTTGGTTCCGCAAACTTTAGTGCAACGAATAGGAAGAGAAACGTCAGTCTCGAATGAAATTTCGATGCACGCACATCCTACGCCACCTTTCTCTCCTCCGTTTCCCTTAAAGATACATTCGTACAAACGGGTACGTTCCTAATTCTTTAAGACTAATCGGATTATACATTAAGTTACACACTAAATTTGTGTCGTACAACGTACTACCTACAATCGTGATGCCTAATAATAATCTCTCTTAACGTGTCGGGTAAACGGGGTATATAAAACACGCGACCGTACGACAGTTTATTCATGAGTCTTTTCAACCCTTGGCTGGGGATCGAGCAGTCGACACCGCCGTTTCTACGCCCCCGATCTCATCGAGCATCCCGGGATGCTGAACGAAGGCCGCCAAGGGTTCAAACCGAACTGTTCCTTCTCTTTACAGTACCTTTAATTAGCTTGTTGTTTTAATTGTAACCCGATTAAGTAGTGGCAGCTTCATATTACGATTTACTTGAGCAGACTATATAAGTTTCTTGAAATATTCTTTGCGACCTGTCGACGCGTCGGTCGCATCCCCTTATCCGCGAGGCGAAGCCAGAAACGAACGATTTTTATTGTGCCTCGTTCAGCTTCCATAAGCTGTCGATAATTTAACGAAGGAGTAATTCCAAGAAACATGCACGCGTATATGGTAGCGACGCCATCGACGGTTGTTCCCCTGTTTGCTAAATGGAAATCGAGGCTCTGGATCAGCTGTGAGTTTCGGTGAGCTTCATCCACAGGAGTCCCATTCGCGACGCGTCGACTTATTCGTGTGTCTCGGTATGATTCTTTAGGAACAACGTCAGTGTCATCGACAAGTCGGGGGAAAACGGAAAGACAATTTTTGTAGTTGGCATTCCCCAGGATCGTTCTCGTCCCATGTTCTTTCTTCTTCTATTGGTTTCACTTGGGTTTCTCTCGTGGAGTCCTATGTACGTCGTATACTTCACAATCGTCTTGGTAATTGGAGCCCTTTTTACCGTAATTTCGTTACCGCTGTAGGAAGTTGGACATTCCTCAGACCAGGGTTGGATTCCGGGATGTTAGCAAAGTACTTCCGGGTTGCTGGTCCTTAGTCTTTGTCCACGGTGCAGGGCTCGGGCATGGATTATTGCGGCGGACAGTTTACGACCGTCGTGGATGCGAATTCGCTGAATTTTTTATCAATCGGAACCCGGTCGTCGTAGAGGGTCGGTGCTTGCAAGATGATCCCAGCTGTGCCAGCCAGCACCGCCAGAGTGAAGATCCAAAGGAACAGTCTGTCCAGGACCATCGCCACGTATTTCCAGTCCTCTTTCACCTTTCCACAAATCATCAATGTTAGACGGGCGAAACGTACACGCAAGAGATTACAAAAATTAGTTAGATCAAATGATATGCCAGCACACACGAAGAAGTTAATCGACTATCTGAGAGAAAAATCATTACACTCCAAAATCTAACTAAGTAATCTATAACCAGTTCTCAATTAGTATCTCAACATCTTTATGAATCTGTACTATATAATCAGTGGTCGAATGAAACTGTTAAAATTTTCAATTAATTATGAAATAATTGTAATTTTATGACTACTATCTTTTCTGTTCCGTGAGAACTGTTATAAAATGCAGTGTATTAACGGAAACTTTTATTCTATACATTTTTGTGTAAATAAGAAACTCTTATTTCCTTATTCTGCTCTGACAAAGTTAAAGTTGTGACAAGCAGATTTCCTGAAAATGGAGTAGGTACTTAGATAGGTCCGAAGTTGAAAGTTGGAACTTGAAACCATAAACCGTTCGGTGAAAATAATTATATAACAATCACAATGTACCATCTCGTCTATATTTATCCAGGTTCCAATTTCTTAAATAATACTAATTAAAAATATATTCCCAACTTTTATATTTTACCCTTAAATGTCTGTTCGAAAGGATATGATCCTCCAGAACTTTTATTAATCGAATATAAAGTAACTGTTAAAATTGAACTCTTACAACAAAGTTAAAGTGTTAATGTGCCTACAAAGTTAACTTAAAACAGAAAAGAAATGATTTGAAATGAGTTAAAAGTTCGATAAATAACATTTACTTATAAAAGTTAACAGTTTAATATTTTATAATGGTAATATAGGTCTACGACATCAAGTTATGTATATTTAAAGTAATCATTGAAGAATAGTTTACAAGTTTAAATATTATCTCGTTTTTAAAATCTCATTTTATATTGCTAGAACATTGGCTGCACTAAACATATAACACCAATTTATATTGAAGAAGATATAAAGCAGAGGAAATATGATAAATTTAGATTCAGATTCATTTTCTTTTAAAATTAAAATCTCAGCTGCAAGATATCAATTAGTTGTTCCTACAGTCACTTAACACTCTTCGTGCCACGTGCGTCACCAGTATCAGGCGATATTTATCGGAAATGAACATTTCATCGAACGAACAAGCGTATTTTTCAATTCAACGTGGAAATAAAACAGTAGGAGTAGAAGCTGAAACTAAACAATTCACGCACCTGCTACTGCTCTGTGATTGAATATTGCAGTCTGACTTTTTTTACGCGTTTTCGAGGCCCTATCGAAAACCTGCAATTCTACAGTAGCGCGGAGCACGTTAACCCTTTTTGTACGATTGTGTTCGCCATATTCTGTGTATACATTCAGGGTGCCACCGAATTGTTGGTACAACACGAACGAGTGTAATTCTACGCGAAGATGTACGCATACTTAATCAATATCCAAAGTCATTTTTTTTGAAAACGAATCACCCAATCAAAAATTGTTTTCCTATAATTTCGGCTTATATTTTTCTGCACAATCACACCCTTTTGGATTTGTACGAGCATATTAATGATACCCTGTATTTTCTATCGAAGTAAAAGAAAGTCGTAACACCCAATAATTTAAAGTATGCATAAATGTGTCGAAGCGGAAAAATTAGTACCTTGGTCGAGTCTTCGAGCATTTTGGTGTGCTCCGCGATGAAGCGCACGCAGACACAGGACTTGTGAATTTCTGGGGGGCAGCGTGAATGCGAGAAAGGGGGAGGACTCCGTAGAACTGGGCTTTTAACTTCTTCGATTCCTGCCTCCCCGGAAACGGAAAGATCGTCGCAGTCGGTGTGAAGAGGAAGCGGTGGTAACGTTGGTCCATGAATTAAGCAACTTCCACCGAATCTTGCGCCGTCCGCTAGACTGAATTGCGAACAAAAGAGTGTGGCTCTGAGTAAAAAGTTTTCTTACGACAGGATATTTGGTGCATCGAGGAAAGTGAGAAATATTCTGCCTCCTGGACACGTACAATTCCTTTTCAACGAGATGCATGGAATAAAAGTATACACTCGGCTGAGTGTACGAGAACACTTTACGCGATGTATTGTTGCTTCTGGTGACAGATGATAGCAATGGAATTAAATCTATGACAATTGGTCTGCCTCTGTGCTTATGCTGGCAAGTTATTCGTTGATTTATTGTTTTTAATGGGGGTAAGTAGTTTTTGAAGTATAGGGGTGGTTCATATTCGTCGATGAATTTATTATTATTCAGGACGAACTTAATGTTGTATTTATATAGAAATATTTCTAGAAATAGGCATTTGAGATGCTAAACTTATTTATAAATTATTATGACACTTATTTAAGTAAATAATAATATTTTGATATCAATTTGAATTCAATATTGGTTGAATTAAATATCAATGAAATGGAAAATAAAGTTTCACTTTAATTATAGAGGAATTAATACGAAGTATATCCAAAATGCAGTATTTTTAGAATAATATAAATGTAAGTTCATTTTAAAAAAATTATTCACCGTGGGCTTATCTAGTCTGAATTAAACTTCGAAGCGAAATCGTGTAATCTCGTTGGTTAACGAGACTTAAAAAAAGTAACAATTAGTAAAATAAGAGAAGTTTACTTAAAACTTTTGACTTTCTATCATAAAATTCTTCAATAACTCAACTAAACTTTTAAACTCTGTTGCATTCCCTGTAAAACACAGCTACCGAAGTATTTTTTATTATTAAAAAGGAACGGCACATTAACGTCTTTTGCTGCAACACCAACAACACGTACAGTACCTACACTATCAACCAGAATTTCAGAATGATTTACCGATTTCAATAACGCGTTAACTGCCACGCGATTGCCCTTCATTTTCTATTCATTTATGTACACAGATGAAAACGCTATCGTCGAAAATAAGAATGCCATGCACATAGTCCAATGATGCATTCGAAATAGTACTATTTATATTATTTCCCACGACAGTATGAATTTTTATTACGAACTTTTGAAATTCTAAAATCCTTAATTAACGAAATTCTAGTTCGTTTACTGCGAGCATTACTGGGGAGTTATCAGTGACATCACATCGTATGACAAATATTCTCCAAATTAGAAGTTAGCACATTCAGCGATAATTGCAATATTCCCGAGTCTAATAAATTTTAGTCTAACGATAAAACTCCGTGCTTCCCTTAATTCTCAAATTGATTCCAAACTTTCGGCTCGTAGTGTAGGTATACTAATTAACTGTAAGGTTACTGTTGCAACAACAAGTAGCGTGGCTTTTCTAACGTCATTCAAATAATAAATTTTAATTTATAGATTGTACCTGGAAGGTGAGAGGTCTTCTTTCGAAGGGACATGACTGTGAAATCGTTTAGGTGTTAAGTGTTCTTCGCTATCCTCTTGAGTGGATGGATGATAAGGATAATAGCAAGTCTTCTCTTTTCCTCTGACTGTTCTCATTAACACTCTGCCAGAAGTATACCTGCGAACGAAGGTAAATTTGTACGTTGCAGGATGTAGCAGGGAGGTAACGGTATTATCCTGCGAAATCTCCGGTGCTTATTAGTGTTAAATAGATAATAGGAATTATCATTTACAGTGTTTCGGGAAGAGTGACATTTATATAGAATACGTAAAAAAGTTTTATGATTAATTTAAGGGGTACGTTTGTAGTAATGATGCAAATTTAGTTAGTGTAAGAAAATCTTATCGCTTTAATATTGAATTTGTATAGTATACTACTTTCAAAGAATTTCTGCATCATTTCGTTGCGGTACTTCCAACTGTCTACGTATTTAACGTAAAGCTTCCAAGATAGTTTTCTGTACAATATTTCTAAATAAATTTTTGCGCAATATTTCCAAGTTGGTATATTTATTTCACGAAATACTTCCGAGAAAGTGAAATTAAGAGCCTAAGAGCTATAAACACTTACCTATTTGCTTCAAATTTATACTGAGGTCTTCGCATAACCAGCAAGCGAGGAAGAATGTGAATAAAAACCCTCTTCACCCAAGGCGCCATTTTGTGGGTTTGTGGTGATCGAAAGTGGACGTTCAGTACGACCACTGTCACGCATATACTGTAACACATAGAAACATAACGTTTATTTAATTTAACATTATAACCGAGACTCCCTATGTATGGAATAAAAACAAATACACTTCACATCTTATATTAAGCCAAATTTCCAAAGTTTTTACAATATTCCAGCTGATTATTGTGCGTTTTATTATTTTTATTTCATTTAGAGTGCTTTGATTGGAGAAACGTGCGCGTTAAAAGGCGCCAGGGACCTCTCATTAAAATTTTAATAAGCGCGCACCCAAATAATTGCAGTCTTTGATACGTAACCGCGAACCAAGATTGTTTCACGTACATTCGGTCACCCCTCTGCACGCTTACAAATAATTATATTATTTCTTAAGAAACGCTATTGTAGGTACCCTCTACAGTGCAAAATTGAGAACCGCCCTTGCTTCGAAATTACTCGTTTTCATTTAATACTTGTGATTAATTTGTTGTGTATTCTAATTAATTTCGTTAGCAAACGGTAATTAATTAACACGTTCACTGTCATAGGGGCCACCAGTGGGCACACCCTTAAATCTTCTAACTATTCCATAGAATGCTAATAATAAGTAAATCCTTTTTGCAAGCTTCAAAAAAATATTAGTGTCATTAGGAATGACGTAGAATATTCACAGTATCATCGAACTACGAAATATTCTAATTTTTGACGAAACGCATTTGAGTAAATGCGAGGGAGTGGAACACATGAACCAACCGTAATCAACGTGTTAATGGTGTCTCATGAGCAAGCGATTTCATTAACAATTTATTTACCTCACAAAACTAATATAAGAAACAAATTAAAAGTATACGTGATACCAAAGAACCTCCTTACAGATTCTTTTAATAATATCTTGACACTCAATAGCAGGTATGGGGTGATTTCGACACATAGGTGACAGCATTTAATTTACCCAAATCTGAAAAGTAATCTTGTATCGTGAACTTCAAAATAATCATATTCCAAAATTCTTATTATCTTAAAGCAGTGGAGTTAAGCAATAAATAACATGAGTACTGCTGGGTGGGTCAAATGGACCCTGCATCCTCCAAGCGAAGGTTAACAAACCTTTTACATTTACAAGTTAGGTACCTATGTATATTTACTGAATGATAACACCCATATAGAACAGAATTATTGCAAAAGCCACAAAACGTTAAACAGTAATTTTACAACCACCACACGCCGTTTAGATTTTGTCGACAGGCTGGCGCTATTAGTGCGACGCTCGACCATTTTGGCGCGCCTGTGAAATTCATAAGGGACATTTTCCCCGTCATTTTACGATTTTCGATCATTGGAAGGAGGAAGGAAATCGCCGCGGAGGGTGCAGGCAAATTGCCGTGACATATAAGTGGGAATGGCTGCGGTGGAACGACAGAATGTAAATCTCACGAGGCCATTCATAATGGAGGTTCGTCGTGCGATGGCTGGTCTTAGCAGCCGGTACTCAGGGGCAGGGTACGATTTAAATTGGAGCAGGTTCCTTTGACTTGACTTAGAACCATTTATCGGCTCGGAACCCGGCTCTCTGGATTCACCGTGAAATACCGACGCCTTCTTCCACCCCTTTTATGTTCGCCCTTTGTCTTCCTTCGGGAAATCGTATTAATTGGTCGGAGTTGAATGGAAGTTATCTACCCCTTCCCAGCTGCCCCGAGGACAACAACTACTGACGTTAAACTGCAATGTAATATTTATTTAGCACGTGCTGCGATTCGATGATGCGCAAAAAGGAAATAAAATCTTTTTCACAATTCGTTTTTTTAGGATTGTGATTACATGGGACAATGAGGTTTGGTAATTTATACGTGAAAAAGTGCCTAAATCGAATTGAAATTGAAACGGTACTTATTTTCGGAATTTTTGTATAATAGACGGTATGGAGAAGGAATTTAGCTTACGAGTTGTCTTTTAAATTTTTAGTTCATTAATTTTCAAATTCAATAGATACTGTTGCATTGCATTTTTTCGTTTTGCTATCGAGTACTTATGTTTATTGTAATTAATAGCCCTATAAAAGATCGGTGTTGACAAGAACAAGTGCATCGTGGTTTTAATGCTTCAACTAATTCATCACTCGATTGCACAGGGCAGTAACGAGGAAGGGATGGGACTTTAATACGCTTTCCTGCAAATTTATTTAACAAATCACGAATACAGAGTCTTAAGGAAATTTGAGACAGTCTTGAGACGAAAAATAGATTTTAAACCCTTAAAAATATTCATACTTTTGGAAACCTTAATCGTGCTTACTGATATCGCTATGACACACAAGAATTAAGTTATATTTACCTCATTAATAGCGAGTGATTTTGAATGCAAACCACTAAACATTAAAAATTCAAAAACTTCAAGATTTTTAATACCTTCAAAATTTTAAAAAATATGCAACATCGCAGGAAACTGACAAACACGAAGGTCTTGTGAAACGTTTGAAGGTTTAACTCAAGATGTTTTGAATTGTGCTGCGTCGCATCACTTTGAACAAGAACACAAGATGGCCGATCTGGGCTTTAATGGCAGCACAGTGCCCCTGCGTTTGTTGGAAAAATGCAATAACGGTGTGGCTTAATACACGAGGGCAGTCGGCCATCCCCTTGAAATTCAAGGGAGAAAAGGGGTCGGTTCCTTGGTTGGCCTCCGCCTTGGGTGGAGACAAGTCTCGGTCGATGCTGCCACTGATTAATGTGTCACACCTACTGCATTTTTCCGTTCTTCGAACACATCGCAAGGGCTAGTGTACCATCCCGAATATATTCATCGTTTCCGTCGACGCTATCACGGATCTTTGGTTCGTCACTTGCTCCTTTGACGACACCCTTTCGCATCTCTTCATTACATAAAGTGATTGGTGATTGTCATTTCACTCTACCTGGACTTTAAAAATATCCGGTCGCTGTAGTACATTGGATTTACACTTTACCCCTTTAATGAGTTCCTATATATTTAATTCTATAACTGATATGAATTTTATTTCACATGCGTGCTTTTCAGAGTTAGGTCATCAAAAAACTGAATAAACGTATTATAAACTAACAAAATACTCCCGAGCTTCGCTTCGGGCCTAAGAGATATTAAGGACTCCATGAAAATACGTTCCACAATTTTTCACGATCCCCTAGGGGATGATTAAGGCAAAATCCTGAAATTGGTTTTTAGGCATTCACGTGAGTAACCTTTTGAAGTAAAAACCAAGTTGATATCTAATCGGGCCGAAGAGATTTTAAGAAATCCACGGAAACACATTTCACCCCTATTCACTCCCTTAGGGGTTGATTAGGGCAAAATGTTGAATGTTGTCTTTAGGGATTTGAGTCAGTAACCTTTGTAAGTAAAAGCCAAGTTGATATCTAATCCGGCCTAAGGAATAATAACGAGTCCGAGAAACACATATTTCACCCCTTTTTACTCCCATCGGGTTGGAATTTCAAAAAATCCCTTATCGAGAACCTACGTCGCAAAATGTTTGGGCTGGACGGTGATGAATCAGTGACACAATGATTATATAAGTAGGTATAGATGGATAAATATGCTTGAAATTTTTATTGAACGAGTATACGTTTTATACTATTTTCAATCAACCTTTTTACTGTACATCTACATTTTCCATAACAAAAGGAATAACAGAATCATAGTCCATTATTTCTTTAAATCCATTCCATTTGCATAGCCAAGCATCCCACAGCAGTTTCTACATCAACGATTAGATTCAAGATCAGTAGATGATCTAGTATAAAGACATCACTATTGGGTGACCAACATCTAAACACCCACCACCCACTCCTTTGTCCCCACCCCATTCCAACTCCTCCCGCTAGCCCCACTATTGTTCAATACAGCTGTCTACACAGCACCAAACCGCCGCCACTCTGATAAATTGTCCTGCTTCCATTAAAAGCTGTAGTGATTCAAATAAACAACTCTGTATTCAACGCTGAACTGTTCAACGTCACCATTCTATCGGGTGCGATGCTTCACGATTTGTTGCCACGATCGCCCCGGTTTTTACGTTCTCCGCTCTTTTTTCGCCTTTCCTCGTTACCTCCATTACCCGCACCCTCTCCTCCCAACCCCGACCCGTTCGTGCTGCTCTTCTCATACTTATTACAAAGTTCCCCGTTGCCCGCGCTTCGTCCATTAAGCGTTCTTTCTCCGTGACTGATTGGCAACGATGATGAAGCGACTTGGAAATTTGTAGGACAGCGGTTCTTCGCCGTGACGTACGAAATTCCCCCGGGGGAAGGCGAATAAAAAGTATCGCGGGATGGAAAACGCTGAGGCCAGAGCCTTTCGAGGCTCCAGTTTCGTTAGGGATCGCCTGACGATCGCTTTTTCACGGGCTACGCCCGCCCTAAGGATTTATGCAGAGCCAGCGAGCTTCGACCCTGCGTTTATGTGACGTTCGATCGGTATAGCACGGTTTAAGGGTACGTCCCTCTGCTGGAGCTACGCTTCTCAACGGGTGTATTGTGCGCACGGATCTTCTAACTTCGCGGCGCTGTTGGTTACAGATAAAGTTTCGCGGAAATCTGTAAAACGTTTTACGGTAGTGTTGCTTTATTATGTATTTTGTTGCGTGTCAGAAAGTTACAAGCATTTCCTACGAGGAAAATATAGGATTTGGAAAACGATGCGTTGGTGGGTAACAAAGTGTAGTTTTGTAGATATCGAAAATGATTTAGAAGGGAAGATCTCTAATTCGGGAATTCAAAAATTATGAAACTTTGGGAATATGTGGAGGATATATACATATGTGTTACGCAATTTTCTTTTGCTGCACAAAGTCGCTTTAAGGTGGCGGCATTGTCCCCTGAAGATCCGGCTATTTTCAGATTTTCTGTTATAACTCGCGAACTGTGTGAACTGTAAGTTACCGAATGATAGTCCTAATTAAAAGAAGGAACTTTTGTCTGAAAACTTTTTTTCTATCTATTACAATTCGTAAGTTATAACAGAAAATCGGAAAATAGAAGGATTTTCGGGGGTCAATTTCACCTTCTTAGAGTGAATTTTTTGGCAGCAAAGGAAAGCGTAATACATATCTATATATCTTCTACATATCCCCAAAGTTTCATCATTTTTTGAGTTTCCGGGTTGGGGATCTTCCCTTGTTAGTTTGAAACGTTTCTGCGGTTCACAACTGAGATTTCAGATATGTTCACTTGACTGAGATAGCGGTCATTTAATACAGATTAAGATAAGAAGAGGTATCTGTCGTGAGACACAGAAGTGTGTTTAGTGTAAAGGACCTTGGTGAGTAGCAGAGATGAGTAAAAATTATGTGAAATATAAAATAAAAGATAATATTTGAAGTAATGCATTACTTCTATTCTAAAAATAATTTATTAGTCCAAATAAATCACTTGAGGATACATTTATTCAAATATGAAATAAAGTAAGAAAACATTTGATTAGTAACCAAATAACGAAATAATATATTTTCTGTTTCTATATTCTCTCTTATTATTAAACAAAAATAGATAACTTTATAATTAATTGATTTATAAGTTGTTTCTAAAATTATGTTTTAATCAATTCCCATTGTACGTGATGCATGTAACGTAAGAGGTACATTATTGAATTTAATAAAGGAAACTATTCTGATAATTAGTTTTGGAAGCAGAACAAGGGATCTTTGTGTACGAATTCTGCTGAACCATAATAACGGTCTATCTGTGTAGAAATATTTCAAATTTGAGAGTTCTCAAGAAGTAAAAAGCTTTTCTCTGTTTCAAGGAGTTGGAGTACCTACGTGGAGTGCGTTGTGAAAACGAAACGTTTCAGCGTATTATTCAAAAGAAAGGGCCATTAAGCTTCAAACGTACAAGCCTGTTCTGTGATATACGATTGCATTTCATATGCGATTTATATCTATCATAGGAGAAGAATCCATTCCTGAATACCTTTAGTCAACTCTGCTTCAAATTTTTAAAATGATATTCAAATTAAGTAGTCTTGAACTATTTAGGGTACGAAAAAGTTGTTTTCCCAGGATTATTTAATTTGAAGACGAACATATAATATCAGACTTAAATTTCTTGTAAAATTATATTAATTGTCAAGATCTCAACGTAACTTTGTGTATTTTTTTATTACAGTCACTTTCCTATGAGGTTAATGAAGTATATTTAGATGAATCATTTATTAAATCTTGATCTAATTTTTTATAAAATGAAGATGATAGGGGAGACCGGGGCTAAAAGTTCCGGGGGTGAGTTGTTCCGACGGCTCTATCTTCAAAATAAAAAGAGCGTTGTACTTTAAATTATTTTTTCCGCGTGAGTTGATCACGCCACTCTGTCGCCCACTTTAATAGCGTCCGCGACAGCGAATTGTGTGGTTGTAAGCAAGGACCTATTAGTCGCGTACCAGATAAGTAAACATTTTTCTATCATTACTTTTTGGTCTATTTCAATTATTTAACGTCGATATTATAGATTGAATCGTTCTTATGGATCAAATGACATTTAAGAACATGGTGTAATAGTGTTTATCGTTTGAATACATGTATAAGCAGAATAGTCTTTGAAATTGCTACATGTGTCGGTAGGGGCTAGTTGTTACCGTGACTTGGGGCACGTTGTTACCGTAAAAACTTGCCCCGCCGCAAATAGGTCTGTGAAGATAGCACCCCCAAATTCGATTTTTTTAAAAAACTCAACGGCATTCGTTTGTTCATCGTATGCCCACGTTTGTCCATAAAAAAATTGCGTTTGCCCACCCTTCAAAAAAAAATTATGGCAAAAAAAATTTGCATCAGCACCCCCATGAAAACATTTTAATGATTTGTCGGTGGGAAATGATTGTCCTTCGTTTGCCCACGTTTGCCCATACAAATTTTTTTTGCCCACCCTCCAAAAAAAGTTATGAACAAAATAAAAAATTTGTCTTCATCACCCACGATGAATGCATTTCAATTTTTTAAAAGAAGGATACGAATATACCCGACCTGGCCACGTTTGCCCACTCTCAGATTTCATTTGCCCACCCTCCAGAATTTAAATAAAAAATAAAAACCTCGAAAAGAAGGGTACAGGTGAAGCGATCGCGTTAAAGTTCGATTTTTCTAGAAAATATTATCAAAATCGGTCTTTCAACGATGCAGTCCGTTAGTTTAGATGTAGAAGAGATTTGCCCATGCATTAATTTCGTATGCCCACCCTCCAGAATCGAATTATTAATAAAGATAGCCAAGAAGTGCGGTACCCGTTGAAGCGATCGCGTTAAAGTTCGATTTTTCTGGAAAATATTATCGAAATCGTTCTTTCAACGATGCAGTTCATTAGTTTAGATGTAAAAGAGATTTGCCCATGCATTAATTTCGTATGCCCACCCTTCAGAATCGAATTATTAATAAAGATAGCCAAGTAGTGCGTCGTTGGAAAGAATTCGAGAGTATCGCAGACATCTGTTTACGTTTCGGCAGTGGCACTCGGCGCTGCTACCCTTTAGGGTATCAACGCTGCGTGTCGTCATCGAACGTGCCGAAACGTAAACAGATGTCTGCGATACCCTCGAATTCCTTCCAACGACGCACGAAAGTCAGTCGGTCTACAGAGTTCGGACGCAACTCTT
This sequence comes from Andrena cerasifolii, assembly GCF_050908995.1. Taxonomy (NCBI): domain Eukaryota; kingdom Metazoa; phylum Arthropoda; class Insecta; order Hymenoptera; family Andrenidae; genus Andrena; species Andrena cerasifolii. The sequence continues at coordinate 12,915,619 of NC_135118.1, read as the reverse complement.
TCGAGACCGTGCATTCATTTACGGTTTGTGAAGTAACTGTGAGATTATATTATTTTCCGTTGTGCGATATCATTGCGGTAATTAGTGAAAAATGACTAGAAAACCACTCTGGTGATATTCTGCGCATGCTGCAGATGTGTGAAAAGTGTGAAGTGTTCGATGAGCGATACAAATTTAAGTGTCGTTCCAATAAAGTGAGAAAGAAGTGTGTGCAACATTTTTTGGATAACATGTCACCAAACACCTTCAACCTTTACGGTAAGTACAATTGATTTTGATAATTCATTTGGGAAAAAAACGAACGGAAAGGTATTCGGTTCAACGGGTACCGCACTTCTTGGCTATCTTTATTAATAATTCGATTCTGGAGGGTGGGCATACGAAATTAATGCATGGGCAAATCTCTTCTACATCTAAACTAACGGACTGCATCGTTGAAAGAACGATTTTGATAATATTTTCCAGAAAAATCGAACTTTAACGCGATCGCTTCAACGGGTACCGCAATTCTTGGCTATCTTTATTAATAATTCGATTCTGGAGGGTGGGCATACGAAATTAATGCATGGGGAAATCTCTTCTACATCTAAACTAACGGACTGCACCGTTGAAATAAAGATTTTGATAATATTTTCGAGAATAATCGAACTTTAACGCGATCGCTTCATCTATACCCATGTTTTCGCGGTTTTTATTTTTTATTTAAATTCTGGAGGGTGGGCAAATGAAATCTGAGAGTGGGCAAGCGTGGCCAGATCGGGTATATTCGTATCCTTCTTTTAAAAAATTGAAATGAATTCATCGTGAGTGATGAAGACAAATTTTTTATTTTGTTCATAACTTTTTTTGGAGGGTGGGCAAAAAAAAATTGTTTATGGGCAAACGTGGGCAAACGATGGACAAACGAATGCCGTTGAGTTTTTCCAAAAATTTGAATTTGGGGGTGCTATCGTCACAGACCTACCGCAAATGTATAAATTGTTTCCGCTGTGCTTTAAGATGCGAACATATGAATGAAAGGCGGAAAGGGACACGACTTCGATCGAAGTTATGCGTAAAGATAAATAAAAACTGTCGCTTTTGGTTTTCTTTTAAAGATAATACATTTTTGTTGGTCCGAACCTTCATAAATAACCATTATTAATAAAATTCTGCTTTATTCCATTAGAAAATGAAATATTTCATTAAAAGGCAACTCTTATATCATAGTAACAACTTACCCCAATGCGATAACAACTTGCCCCATATAGGGGTAAGAAGTTCCGCTTCGATCAGCCACAAATAAATTACTTTCTATGGGAAACCTATTACAATATATTAAACACAAGCATAAAATCAGAAGATATAATAAATTTAACAAGAAATTAGTCAATAGTGAAGAGAATAACTACATTATTTTCCAGTCATTTTTATGGTTTATCGAAATCGGAACTTTTAGCCCCGGCCTCCCCTACTTAAATTTTGCAAGTTACTCGAAAGTACAATTTTCTTACTCGATAAAAGTAAGAAAATTGTACTTTCCAAACACTGATTTGAAAAAAGTGAGAAAAAAATTGTGATTTATTGCTAGCTGAGCTCCTCTTAATTCCTTCTAAAGCGTTATTATTACTTGACACACTTATACGCGTCCCTTCCAGTCATTTAGTGACTCTCCCAGACAATAACGATAATTTTTATAATAGTACAATCAATTATCATTCAAATTCAAGCACTCGTAAAATATTAATTTAACGTATGAAATACACGCAGCATTCGTTAGTGTTGTCGCAAGCATGGCAATGCTAGTAGAATAGGACTTTACAGTCAGACGCCAGTAGTACACGTCGTTATTATTCAGCCATACTTCTTTCGCAACTTGATGATGAACATAATTCAACATTTCATAAGAATATCGAACGGAATGTGGAGGAAGAATCAATTACCATTTGTAATCTTATTATACCTACCCAGAATTTATTAAATATATTCGTCAATTTTAAAAGCTACGAAGCTTGTACATCATCGGTGTTCACTTTGGACGTATGTAATCAGATTTTACGTATCCACTGTGAAATAAAATAGATACTGGGTGTCGTCGAATTTTCCTTTAAAAAATTAGTAATCGATTCAGAGGGTGAATCTGAACTAGAAATGTCACCTAGGTAAGTGTGGGGTCAGAATGATCAAAATTGCCAATTCTAACCAATTTCAACGTGCTTTAGCTGTCGTGGTCACAATTCCATCCTATTCATATGCTTCTCTCTAGTTTTAGCCAGGAAGGCTTTAACATTTTAAACAATTTCTTTATAAAACCCTAAACCCTACAAAGTAAAAGTTCTGAATAAATTCTTATTTTACAATTTCCAGTGTGATGTTCTGTTTTTAAGAACCTGAAGAAGATGTCACCGAATGCTTTGAAGATTTTTCTACACCATATCAGTTCTTTTACGTAGAGTTCATTTGCAGGTTATCGTTGCAATGACTTGGCTTCTGGTTATTCCAATATTTCCCTCGTAAACAGGGAATAATACCTCCAATAATATCTACGAAGTCGACTTAAAAAATGGGTCACCTGCACCTTTTATTACACTCATAATGCCTATAAATAATCATACGATATTTCTGATTCAGAATCATCCCCAGAATCGACCAGTGAACCTTCAAACGAGTGTTCGAGATCCTACATCTATATATATAGGTAAACCGATTTTTGAAGTTCTTCCAGTGTGACTGCCATATATATATCACACTGGAAGAACTTCAAAAATCGGTTTACCTTCGCCGAAACGTTTAATCACCCACTACACTTTCCACTCCTTGCGTCCCTTTATCTCGCGTTTTTCGGCGAGAGCCGTCCCACTTGGACCCACTGGCCGTTCATTTTCAAACTGGCACGCCGTTGCAACCGCATGAATTCTAATCGCGCTGGAAAAACCAGCTCACGTTACTAGAGCGCGAAAGAGAAACTTATGGCGCTGGCAGGGCGATAACGCGAGCTTCCAGCCTAACAAATCCATGGGATACTTCTGAACAAAGTTTTAAGGCTGGACGGATAAGTGCCTTACAGCCTCGCCCTTTCCCCCGTCTCGCCCGCAGGAAGGAAACAGAGGGCAAAGGACGATTACAGCCTTCCCGACGGTCTTATCCGGGGTTATTTACTGAAACTCGTCACAAAGCCTCTGTCTGCTTTAATGCACGATTTAATGAATGTAATCGACACGAGATGCCGGACTGCAGACGATACGCCGAGAGGAAATTAACGGGGTAGAAGGGTATCAGACGGTTAAAACGAACAGTTTCTTTTGGGTTGGATTCAAGGACGACAAATGACTCATACCATTTGCACGGTCTACGATACTTCACTGTGGATATAACACGCATTTTAAGACCAGTGAACCTTAAAAATATTAAAAATCGAAGGAAGTAAAACGCGCCGAAGTGGGCACTGTGCGTGAAGACAGTGAACATCATGATTCGAGAACGAATCGATATTTTTAGTTGAAACTTTAACTGAACCTGCAAAACACTTTTCTCCACGAGGTGCAACTTGTTCATTCAGATTGCAAATGGTTTGTGTTATTCGTCGCCCTTCAATCCAACCCAAAAGAAACCGTTCATTTTAGCCGTCTAATACTCTTGTATCCCCTTAACGGATTTGTCGGGCTGAGCCTTTTACTTAACTTTTGTTATCACATATGAGCTATTCCACGTCAAAACGAATAGGCGAAACATTCAGTTTCACCGATTCTCTTCAAAATTACAGCATTTGTCGATAACCTTGCAAAAACAAAGTATACTGAATTTCAACGGCCTATGTCAAATAGTTTTCGAAATATTTAATGTTAAAGTTTCGAAAATTCAAACAGTCGTTGAGCACGGGCCATCATATACCTATTTTGAACAACTTCTCTTAGCGCAGTGCATATTTTCACTTACGCAGAGGTAAAATGTGTCAAATGAGCAAACTGACAAGGGGAGGACACAATCGGGTAGACACCGATTTTGATGAGCCTTGGCACGATGGATCTATGTCAAAAATAAGTAAATAGGTGTCCGAGCGCTTCTGCCAATGGGGTTTAATGATAGAGATATTTACATGGAAATTATTAAAAATTTCATAGTGGCCGTGGGGTTTTAATGGGTAAAAATCCCACACTACCCTGGCGCCCCCCGGGGGATTTCCCTCTGAAGGAGTCGGGCTGCTTTCTGAAGGTTTCTCCAAGGTAAAAAATTATTCATAAAAAAAAAAATTTATAAAGTTTTTTTTAACGCGGAGACATCTTCGGAAGGCACTCCGACGCCTCCAGAAGGGAATCTCCCGCGGGCGCCAGGGTAGTGTGGGGTTTTTACCTACTAAAATCCCACGGCCACTATGAAATTTTTAATAATTTACATGTAAATATCTCAATTATAAAGGCTTATTGGCTGAAACGCTCGGACACCTTTTTACTTATTTTCGAAATAGATTCATCGTGCCAGGCTCATCAAAATCGGTGTCTACTACTCCCCTTGTGAGTTAAGTGGAAAAGCATGGGTATTTTTTAGGAATTTGTAGAGAATAATCTACTCAGAGGATTGTTCTCAAAATACACGTTAATTGGCTTTTGGATGAATACTGTATTTCATACGTGCATTCAACAAAAGTTCTAACCTGCAAGGGTGAAATAAGTTTCACCTATTGATATTTATTAAGATAAATATTTTATTTAAATTTATTGTTACTACATTTAACCGGGAAGATCATTCGTGCAAATTTCTAAGCGTCCGAGTACCACTAAATTTAAAAAAAAAAAATTGTACGCACATTACTCAGACTTATAGTTATCAGGCTTGCAAATTCTTGATTAATAATTTCCCCTCGAATAACGATATGCGGGTGCAAAACTTTTATCCCGACGGACCGATCGAACCTTTTTACTCTGTCTTTACAGAGGGATGTTTGATTATATCAGGAAGAACAAAGCACGAGGAAATTGAGCGTTGGCGATCCCATGCGAAGTGGTTTTATTGGAAGGGGGAGGAAAATAAGAAGGGGCACGGAGCGGCGAGAACCAGCGAAGATAGGAGGCCCAATCGCGCCGTGGAATTCCCAACTAAAAAATTGTAAAACTTTGTAACACCTTCGTCCTGCCATTTAATACAACGATCGACGTCTGAACGGGGTGCCGCGGCTAACGTCAAAGTTTCCAACTTGTTTAAAGTTCGGATGCGGTCCTATCAATTGCACGCAAACTTTCTTTCCGCCTTCTCTCTTCTTTCCACGATCTTTGCTCTCCACGGTACGCTGCCATACTTTCTTTCTTGTTGTACCCTTTTCCTTCTTTCGTTTTACTTTTCACGCTGACAGCTAGCGTCTACAACCTGTTTCCCGAGTACGAGCATGTGAACATTTCAGGTGAAAACACTTTTTAATTTATCTCGTTTATGAAAGCTATATTCTTCGTTCTCATATGTATGAAGCTTAAAGAGAAAATAATTTTTTAGAAAAGTAATGAAATACGGATGGTTAGTTCTTTTTAATTCTTTTTTCTCATTATTAAAATCGCTGTGCCAGAACGAGACTCTCCAATTTGTAACGAATAGGGCAACGAATTTAAAACATTTCAAAATCACAAAATTGTATTCGGTCTGTTCATAAATTATAATACTGCGTCCTTCATCTTTAACATTGTTTGGTTAGGCTAATACTGTTATTAAGATAAGACTTGAGATCTTAATCAATTTCTGTGATTTGATTTTCAAAAATGTTATGTAATATCTAATTATGACTTTTTTTATTACGAATACTTTTAATACAGATTTTATCTTATGGATCGTTATATCACGATTCTCAGATTCATGTACACATACTTTCTCTAAATATTTATATAAACTCGTAATTTTGAATCCTCACTCTATAACTTAACGGGGAACACCGCTGTGACGACCTGAAATGCAAGCCATTCTTAAGAAATTTTTTCTGGAATAATTTATAGTTTTCATATAAAATTTTTATAGTGTAAGTGTACAAGGATGTAAGAGGTGTAAGGAGGTTAAGGGTAGAGGAGATTGTAACCCCTAGGGATCAGTAAACTACTACTACTATAAAAATTTTATTACCTACTTTTAGTACAATGTCTTACGAGAGTATAAAAAAAATGAGTACGAAAACATGCATAAATTTTAATATATTAATTAATCTTCTAGACCCCTCACGCGCGCTGGTAGGATGTGTAACTATTGAACAGCAGGTCCGAAATCAAATTTTTTTTTTAATAAACTATATGAGTAAAGTTTGATTAATTAATATATTAAAATTTATGCACGTTTTTCTACTAATTTTTTATAGTCTCTTAAGACATTGTACTAAAGGTATGTAATAAAAATTTGATATAAAAACTAAATTATTCCTGAAAAAAATTCTTGAAAATGGCTTACTTCTCCGGCCGTCACAGTGATGTTCCCTCTTAACGTTATGCCCTCCACATTTTTCACTAGTCGATCGACCAGAGACAGACTACATTTTTCTATGACGTCTAAAATATATACATTATTCAGGTTAACAAGAGTGTAAGAAATATATAAACGAAGGATCCCAAACAACATTGCTAATCTTCCTTTAGAAGGGATTTCTCCCTTTGAACTTCAACTCACTAGCTCGTGAAGCAACCACAGATAATTCGCTCAATTCTGCACTTACTAAATACAGAACTTTGGAATAAGAAAAGGTATGATAGCATAAGTCCGGGATAGTTCGACCACCGGAGGGGCTGGCCAGTGTTGATATTTTAAGGCCGAAGCAAGATAGGGCTCTGTGTGTCATTGAAACAGAACAAATGAATCACCTGGTCGTGGATCTCACACTGGCAATTGTTGCAAACCCATATCTAAATTATAACTTACTTTAGTCGATTAAATTCTTGTCGAATAGAAAACTTAACTTTATTCGCCAAAAAATCTAAACTTAAAGTAACTTTTATTTGATTCGTTATTTATAAATTATTTTATTTACTTAATGCCCAACTCTGAGCAATGCCACGTACGATCTCGAACGAATCGATTTTTAACACTTCCTCATCAACTCAGAAACTTACAAACACGCCCCCGAAAGATTCCCTCCTAATTCATCAGACTGAACCAAGTCATAAGCGTTTCACTGCGCAGGTGCAAGTAGTCTTGTACTGACTACACCCCAGTAGCCCCTGGAAAAGAATATGTACTGTCCCCTCGGTTTCCCCACGGGACCGTTTGTCGTTAGGTAGCATCAATCGTTAGAACAGTATCTTCGTTGTGTTTAGTAAATCGCTGCGCCAGACACCGCAGAAGATTAATGGCGGCCAAAGTACGTGACCCCCTGTCCTTCATCTTTTTCTTCGTCCCATCGACTCGATGTATCAACAATATACTTTTACAGAGCGGCATTGTATCAGATACTTATTCCGGAGTGATTAATTCGCCAGAGCCCCCTGAATAATGATGAATGTGGGGGGGTCTATATTTGCGCACTCACAGGATGTAGGAAAGATTAGTTTCCATGGGGGCGCGGGCGAAGAGCAAACGGGCCCCGTCTCGTTGGTACTAGGTATTTGAAAGTTAAATCGTGTTCAACTTGCAAATCGTTCGTTTCGGCCCTGCCACGGCGAGGGGGATGGGGCTCGTTGATTACTCTTCACCACCCTCCGATTGAATCTTAATCGGGACGGTGCCCAGATCGCAGCTCGATCAGCCATACCTCGGATTTTTTGGTTCGATTAGGCGCCTCGACTTTTGAATCTTTATCGGTGTTCCAAGGCGATACTTCCGTCCCATTTGAGGGTAATCGTTTTAGGGGGCCGGGATTGGCTTGTAGCAGAGACAGTTGAACCAACGAGCGTATGGAGGGCTTGGAAACTTTTTTAATTTCGAGTGTAAACGGGGCACGTACTCGCGATTGCACTGGATTTTACCGTGATCGAATTGGAAATACTTTTCTCGCGAATAAGGGCAAAGTGTTGATGATGTTAAGGGGGAGGAACACTGTAACGGCCGGAAAAGTAAGGGTGTCTTCGGAATTTTTTTTCAACCGAGCAACGCAAGTAAATCAATGTGTTATTTAGTACAGTTAATATGTAAATATTGACGGGTGAAAACAAAATTTCAAGCAAATTCATGGACCTGTTTCCGGGATACTGTTCGTCAAAATGTGTGCTGTGGCAAAATTGTTCCTCTAGCGTTGGCAGTGCTTTAGCCATACGGTTGATCTGAATTCAAAAAGACAAAAATATTTAGAAACTAGAGTAACTAAGAACAGAAAAGTCAATATTGTAAGAGAAAAATGGCGTACCACGAAAATGAAAAGAAAATTCATATTTTATGGAAAAATGTTGATAAAAAAATAGAAAGGGGCCGTTAATTAAAAAGACCTGAACGTCTTGTAATAGAGGCGAATTTTTCGTACAATAAATGGTCTTACCTTGTCAATTGGATGTATAGGTTTTTTTATATACTGTCAACGCGGTTGAAAAATGTCATTCTGAGAAAAACGAGTTCAAAGTGCCGCTCCCTTCGGTTGCGCGCTTGACACCGCTTCACGGAAAATACTAAATCTCCGTCAACTTTACGAATTTCTTCATAAAATTTGGAGAAAGTATTCTTGAAACATATGTCTTTCGGAAAACGCAAAAAACAATTGATCACCTATTAAGATTTGTCACAATGTTTTCCTCCCTTAAGATTACCGTATGAGTATATTTATTTTTCGGTTTTAATTTCGTGGTATTCAAATCGAATGAGATTATAACTGGTTCAACGACGAGATAACCCTCTTCCCTTTGATAATGGAAATTGTCTTTTTAATCGAAAAATCTTTTAGAGAAAAGTTACTCACAAGGGATGTTCGGCAACTCGAAGATTAAAAAAATTTGAAACTTTGCAGTAATGTAGTTTAAGTAATGCTAATAACGTACCCACTTTTTATACACACTTTAAAAATCCTGTTCGCATAACTTCAAAATTGATAAGTCACACATGCCAACATAACTTGTTATTTAAATACCATTCAAGAGCATACACATTCAATTTCTGCAGGGGGTTCAGCAGAGGTACATTCGCAACCCTTCCACCTACAATTTACGCTCCACACGGTCCAGTTTCTTTAAACTTTTCAGTCATGAATTTTTAATAACAGCGCAACAATATTATTGCTTCTGTGTCGCATCCCTATTCACGTCAGGGGTAAATATCATTTACGACTCGTGATTCTTTTGAATATAAATAGCACTCATTGTTCTCCTCCCTTGGAGGATTCGCGAGCAGAGCCACGGTGGTGGTATCGACCTTTGTGTCGACTTGTACGCGTCGCCGGCAGTTGCCACGTTTTGACATCGAGAAGCTACCGCGCCATCGTTCCCGTTTAAAACCACGACAAGCCTAGTGCCAAGGAAAAGTGGCACTCAAGGTGATGAAATTTACTTAGCGAGAATAATGACGTCACTGTCCACTCAAACAGACTGTTGTATGAAAGAGCGAAGCAGACACCAGCTGACGAAGTGGGAAACGAAACTGAAGAGAGCGACTCAGCCCTTTACTGTGCCTCAGCTTGAACAGGCCTTATCGCTCGATTCCTCACCATCTATCGATGTAAATGGCCGCGAATGGGTGATGATGATAAAATTCATTGAGAGGAACATGGGAAATTTTGGAAGCCATTCGGAAAGAAATATTCTTTTACAGCATCTTAACAAATTACTTATCATAGAGCTATTTATCCACTATTTCAGCGCTTCCCAAACACTTTGCAGTCTCGATCCAATTTTATAGTATTAAAATAACCTGCGATTAACACCCCCCCCCCCCAGCAAAAAAATTTAATAAGGTACATAAAACATTTAAAACAGGAATTCCGGAATATAATTACAACTTAATAATTCAAATAAACTTATTTAAGTGCTAAAAATCGGTAACTAAAACACTTCGTGACCCACAGTTTAGGAATCAGTGCACTATTTGTCCAACTATCTGTTATAGAAGTGATGGCGGAAATTATAAAAAGCATGTGAAAATGCAAGAATGTAATCGCGATCGTAGATCACCTGGTTGCTATGTTTTGTCTTCATTTTCTTTGAATTATAATTCATCTGTGGAATAATTATTTAGGGAACTTGCAGGTAAATCGATGGAGGATTGATGTCGAGCTAAAGTAGAAACCTACAAAATTTTTGCTACAGAAGAGTATTATCCTGCAACTGTTTAGCAAATCTTGCATCTATACGTGTTCAGTAACAACATTAAGGCTGCTTTTATTTTATCTAATTGTACACAGACGAAATATGTAACACTATTTAAATGACAGATCTCTTCTTTCTACATTCTAAAGGTAACTGACGTCATTCTGTATGGGGCTAAGTCTGGGTTTAAGTAATTCTAGAAATTCAGTGACCTATAGTCCTCTTCTATGCGAAGATAGAGGATACAGGTAAAGGGAAATTGCATTATTAAGTGAGTTAGTTCTCACCATAGTTTTCATCATTGCATAATTTACAGAGAGCAACTAGACACAGATGAGAGAGAATAACCTGTTATGCCAATTCCTATGATGATTAATTCTCTAGGGGCTTGAACTTTAGTTGAAACGTAATGAGAAAGATAGGCTCCCAAAAGCCCTTACATTATATTGTTAAATGCTGGTATCCAGGGGCGGATTTGGGTATAGGCTAAGTAGGCTGCAGCCCGGGGTGGCAAATTTTGGGGAGCAACAAATTTTGGGGAGCGACAAATTTGGGGGAGCATCAAATTTTTGGGAGCGGTAACTTTTAGGGAGCGTCAAATTTTGGGGAGCGGTAACTTTTAGGGAGCGTCAAATTTTGGGGAGCGGTAAGTTTTGGGCGGCGTCCAATTTGGGGAAGCGGCAAGTTTTGGGCAGCGTCCAATTTGGGGGAGCGGTAAATTTTGGGGAGCGGCAAATTTCGGGGAGCGATGAATTTTTGTGAGCGGCAAATTTCGGGGGGCATCCAACTTTGGGGGCGACAAATTTTGGGGATATTTCCTTTCATTTTTGCCTCTTTTTTTTTAGCAAACATAGTACCCTGGATATGTGACCCAAATATTCATTAAAATATTGCGTCTATTTAAGAGGAACAATCTTTCGAGGTGACAAAATATATTTATTTCTACCTCGTCTAATGAAATCAGTGTCCACTTAAGGGGAAGGCAGAGAGAATGACAAAGATGATGGTAGGAATTGAAGGTATACACCAGAAAAGAGCAAGGAAGGATGAGAATTCGCGAAGACGAGCTGCCTGGCAAGACATTAATATTTGCGTGGTTCATTTAACACGGTAAACTAAGCGTCCTGAACCATCTCTAATTTACCTCTCACTTGGAGGAGATTTTCTCACTGCGGATAATGCTCAGTTTACCTGCCGTTTCTGAAACATTTAGACACGTAAATCGAAATTGAAACATTCAATATTTTCTTACAGAAAAATATAATACATTTGACAAAGGTGGTAATTTTTTTCTAATTAAGACAGAATAATTGGTGCATTCTTATGGCTATTAGAAATGAATCTCATTTAGTCGTTAATTACTTTGAATTCTTTTTATCAGAGCACACTTTAAAATATGAAATTCTCCTTTTCCCTGGATGTTATACTTTAATATTTAATTCTATGCAAGAAAAACTTCATAATGTTAAACAAGCTTTAGAAAGATTAAAGAATCTGAGAAAGAATTCAAAATCTTGACGAGGAATTTTTTAAACGATTTCAAAATCTTGAGAAGCAATTTTTGAACAATTTCCAAATCTTGAAGAGGGCTCTTTAAATAATTTAAAAATCTTTAAACGATTTCAAATTCTTAGAAGGCTTTCAAAACCTAAAGAAAATCGCAGAAAGTTTTCAGTAACGGCGATGGACTGTGACCCCCATAGTTCAACGAGTAAGTCTACTCTGGTTTAAGATTCCAACAGTTAAAACTTGCTTGATTACCACATTTAAACTTCAGTAGACTTTCTTATCATCGTCAACGTTTGTTCTTCGATCGGCCTAAAGGAGATAAATTTCTTGCTTTCAAATTCAGTGAGCTCGAGTGTTCTCAGAGAATATGATACTTTACCACAGGCATCTTTCTTTTCTCGATTCTCGGATGATTCTTCTACCGTTACAGCGAAAATATTGAGAGATTAAAGACCATGATTTCCTGCCCCTTATGGGGATGAAGTGCGACGATAAACGCAGGCGGATAAGAACGCCGTAAAAAGCGTAACGCTGCTTCAGGTTGGGAAAAGGTCCATTCGTAACAACCTCATCACCGTCTACGATGTATGATTCGATATAGAGCTTGATAATATTTACACTTCAGGGATGAGCATCACGTGTGGCAAAGCTGCCCCGAGGCTCTGAAAAGGTTCCTTCGCTGGTGGCCACGCCGCAGTGAAAGAATCCGCGTACATCGCATCCCAAAGTTATAGGAAAAGTTATGTCAGGGTGTGAATCGTCGAATGGAAGGTTCCTTTTCTGGTGGAACATACTGCACTGCAGTATGGCGGACTTAAAGATGTCTGAGGAAAATCGGGAAGAAATGAAACAGGAATAAATTAATGTTACTTCCCTCGGACTTGTTCTTGACTGAAATATTTTGGAAAAAAAACATCGACTAGATTGATTAGAGGAAAATCATATTGTTATATGGTGAAATAATTATTTGCATATTTTTATTGCTGAATAAAAGTATTATTAAGGGGTAATGCCACTCTGGAGTCCGGAAAAGCAGCCTGATTTTGAGAATTTTTTAAGCGAGTATAGTGAATGGAATTCAAAATTTGTCAGGAAGGCTTCATCGTACATACCTTGAAGTGTGATCACAATTTTTTTAAAAACAATTTTTAATACAGAATGGCGGTGCCACAGCTTAACAAAGAAGCTTCTTCTGAGAAACAGTGTTTCGCGACCTGAAAGATTTCTCCTTCAATTTTTAACCTAGAACAAAAAACCAACGATTGTTGAGTTCTATATAAGATTATCTCGTGAAGTATACGAGGAAATTAAAAAATACTGTTTTTTGTACGAATGGTGCGTGATTGAACAAAACGTTTCAACAATTCCGAGGGCGTGGCAGTTCCGTGTTTTGTTCAATCACGCAGCATTCTTACAAATATCAGAATTTTTTCATTTCCTCGTGTACTTCCCGAGATAATCTTACATAGAACTAAACAAATTTCGGTTTTTTGTTCTAGGTAAAAAATTGAAGGAGAAATCTTTCTGGTCGCGGAACATTGTTTTTCAGAAAAAGTCTCTTCTGTTGAGCTGTGACGCCGCCATTTGGTATTAAAATTTTTTTTAAAAAATTGTAATCACACTTCAAGGTATGTACAATAAAGGCCTTCGAACAAATTTTGTATTCCATCCACTATACCCGCATAAAAAATTCTCAAAATCAGGCTGCCTTTCCGAGGTCTACAGTGGCATTACCCCTTAATTAAGTAGACTATTGTCAAATAGGAATGTAACCCATTACCTAATATTAATATTTATAATTTTTTGTGTTGCAAATATGGCGCAGTTTTTGGCCATAAATTACTCTGTTTAATAATGTCCTTTGCATAGAATAAAATTATATTTAACGTGATATTAACGTCATATCAATTGTAAATTGCTGAATTAAAATTGAGGGCGTGGTAATGGAGCGACCATTGTATACCAATATTTTTCTTTAATGTTTTGCAGATCCATCCCATGATTGCACGACGCTGATGCAAACAGATATTGCTAATTTAAAGTTTGAACTTCGCCGCAGGTTAACATATGCGAACGAATATTAGACGAAGAGTTATTGTAGATTATAATGGGAATGAAGCAGTGTTTTACTATATGCGTACAATAATAAGCTTCAGAAGAGAATGCATATATACAGTCATGAAAAATTAAAATGTTTGAAGAACATCTATTTACAAATTCATGATGGGGTTATACTGTAAAAACAACCAGAAAACTGAAATTAGTATTCCGAGGAGGAATATGAATGTATTATAAAGTGTCTAATATTGATTTTCAAAATTCATACTTGTTATTGTTGGGAGGAAAATCAAAGAAAATTGTAAACAATGGAATTTTGGTACGAATTATTGATATTATCGACGTTAAAGTGTACAACCGATTTATAGAAATTGTGAGAGTAGAAATGTGCGATAAAGAGGTTTCACATATGTTTAAAAACTTGAACAAATGAAATCGATGACTTCATTACTATTTTACTGTAGAGGTACCTATAGCAATATATATTTGGAGAGCTATTCAATGTGGCGATGAAAAATGGTTTTCTATGACGATAGGAAACGCTTAGGAGAATGACTGGATAACGAAAAGCAGGCAGAGCGAAGTTCTAAATCATTATTTCAACCCAGAAGTATTTTGTAATAGTCACTGTTGTTATCGTGCAGGATATATTTATTATTGTTTCTTGAAAGCTGGTACGTCAGTCATGAAAGAAAAGATTACAAAGTAATTGGAAATATTTAAATTTGACGACGGAATAGCCTGCATTAGTTAACAAATAAAGATCGATTTTTTATGGCGATTTATGATTTTATACATCGAGGATAGGAAAGAAATTTAACGAAGTACGATATTAAATTTTTCCACTTTATCTTTGTTCTTACCGTAGTATGTGTCAAAAATAAGCTTTTATTTCCTAAACCGATAATTTTATTTGCAAACAAAAATAGTTGAAAAAACAGCGTTTGCAGATTTTTTTAATCTTCGGTACTTATCTTTATCAGATTCGAACAATAAAGTTAATTCATCTTCTGAGGAAATAATGAAAAATCGACAAATAGAAAATTCATCGATGAAATAAACGAAATTTTCAGACAATTCTGCTAAGATAAATTATAAAACACAGTGCACGTGCACACACGTATTTATTAATCACAAATTATAATTTCACAGTTGAAAGTACTTGCAATAATTATAACAGTTTTTTACTTTATACAATTTTTTAATTCCCACAAACGCGACAAACCATGCGATTAAATTTCATAAAAATCGTCCCCGGTTGTGAAACATTTATTCGTCAAAGGACCGTGATATTCCACTGACTTAAAATTTCCAATACGAAATTGCGATAAACCATTTAATCGGCCCCCGTTCCATAATACATGATATTTATCGCATCGACGAATTTATTCGCGAATTTCATTTCGCGGTTTCTTTTCTTTCAAACCGCAGAGCTTTGAAAATGTCCACTACGATCGCCTGTCAAAGAACAAGAGCGAATACGAACAAATTAAATGAAATATAAAATCTCGGGGACAGGAACAATTTGTACAAGAACAATTGGATATCAAAGACAGATTATAATCGTTCATTTCGTCCTAACCGAAATTACTCATGTTACTCATTACTTATTACCATCATTGCTTTAAACAAATAAGAATTTTAGATCGTAACAAGTCCAAAATCTACTGTAAAAGCTCATTCAGAGAATTGTACAAACAAAATTTCTATTATATGTACTTGGGTCAAAATGGACCCCATATTTGGTGTCGACTGTCAACTTATTTACCATACAAGGTTTAGCATACTTCGAGTGGCGCAAGGTTTTCAAAAACGTCCCTTCAAATCGGTCAGACCCTTCCGAGCGATCACTTCTGTCAGGGAAGTTTTGTCCAGTTCGCTCTTTGTTATGAATATGTATATTCTGACAATAATGAAAATTTAAACTTCCACTGTATGTTGCCTATTAAATCTTAATGGAAGTAGTACCAATTGACAGGCGAGATCGTTCCAATGGAAATGAGTCCAAACACGACCTTATTCGGACTATTTTTAATTACACATATTTTGAATCGAGTCTGAATTCCGCAGAAAAATGATATTAGGTCATTAACCAAGTTCTACGGATTTTTTTACCTGAAAATATTTATTAAAATAACACCGTTACATTTTTTTTTCAATTGAAATAATGGCCCCGAGCTTGACTGATCTTTTCCCACCACCTCTTCGGCAAGAGTTCGATTCCACGGCGGAAAAATGCAGGTTCCTTGGGGGCGAAGTAGTTATCGACTCTATTTCTCACTTCATCGAAATTTTTCAAGTGCTGTCCTTTCGGACCGTGTTGAGTCCCTACTGGAGAGTAAGCAGGGTGAGGAAGAACGTCCCATATCATTCCTTACTTCGATATCCTTTCGGCGTTTCTTTAGCAGGCTGCGACGTACTTAACATTATCATGCTGCAAAATGACTTTCGACCGTCTTGGCGCTACTTTGGTGTCATTTTAAATCAAAATAAAGGAATGTTTTTGGTTTCAGCTTTGAGCTTGTTGAAATATGTTGTTATAGCAGAATGGTGTAACTTTTGAGAAACAACAAAAATCGATGGGAAATATAAACTCAGTATACACGAGCGATCCGCAGAACTTAATTAACGATCTAATAATAATACGTCTTTATAGCACATCGCTTTATATTACATTAGTGTACAGTTATTACACTATTAGTCTAACTAAGTGCTCGCAGAAACGGTATATAGCGCGCTCGACCTTTTCAGCTGTAAAATCCTTAATTTTGCAAATTTTAACATAAACCAAACAGCATTAGTACAAAAGTTTTCCTTTTGTGTGGCGTAATGGGCAAGATTCAGCAAAATGCTGTTTAAAATCTTATCTTGTATACATAATCTACGTATAAAGGAAAAAAGCCTGAATGAGGTGGAATTTAGATTAATTTTCATAAGGAGAATCTCGTCATTTCAATTTTCCGAATGACTAATCTATACTTATATAATCGTTGTGTCACTGATTCATCATCGTCCAGCACAAACCGCTGACCCTAGAAACATGAAATTCGGAGAGTGTATTCCTTTTGCGACGTAGGTGCTAGATAAGAAGGAATTTTTTTAAATTCCAACCCGAAGGGGGTAAAAAGGGGTAAAATATGTTTCCACGGATTTCTTAATATCTCTTGGGCCCGATTAGATATCGACTTGGTTTTTACTTCGAAAGGTTACCCATATAAATGCCTAAAAAGCAATTTGATGATTTTGCCCTAATCAACCCCTAAGGGGGGTGGTGAAAAGGGGTGAAAAGGGGTGAAATGTGTTTTCATGGAGTCCTTAATATCTCTTAGGCCCGAAGCGAAGCGCGGGGGTATTTTGCTAGTAGAGAATATAGAAATTAAAATTGTCAAAGCGAATTCTCAGCTGGATTTGTTTTGAAAGAAAACATTCAAGGACTCTCGGACAATAATTTCGATGCATTACACAAAGTGCTAATATCGGACAGAACCTCGTGTAGTTTCAAAAGCTTTGTTACGTCCGCTATTGTCTGGAAAAGTCTTAGTCGCGATCGAAGCAAAGTATAATGGGAATAGAAGTTGAAAGGGCAGTTCATTGTTTCTTTTATTTATATCGCCCACGCCTCTGTAGTCGCACAGTATCCCGTTATCACTGCAAGGAAGCAGGTGGATGTATTAAATATCGAATAGCATTATCCAAGCGCTTCACACGATCCGGATCGTGAATGCAATACCTCTTGCCGTTCATTTTTAACGCAGACAAAAGGCCTCGGTATTACTCAAGAATTCAATTTTCTCTTCGTTTCACTTACCACGTACTTTCAAGTTTACAACGGGGGACGTGTTACTCCGACATGGAACCAATAATTCCGAGGGCGATGAATTGCGAATAAATTTTTATCAGACCTGGTATTCCATACAGATTTAGTATACGAAATGGCCTGGATTAAAATGGAATCAACGCGTGGCGTTAAATATTTATAGAGAGCAGGAATTCATTACGGCTTAACAGGGCGGTCTTGTGTTGCACCCCAAAATGGGTGATACTTGAAATTCGTTTGTAGCAAAAAGTAAATAAGTTGCTGAGATGAAACTTGTGTTAATTAATGCGCATGTGAAGATGTGACATGAATTTTTATCTAACTTGCTTGAATAATGCACGAATGAATAATGTTCTAATGTTGTTGAAGTAACTCTATGGTTTTTTTTTGGGATTCGTATTTGCAACTCCGAATTGAGCCTAGCAGAGTATTATCCGTAGATCCTCTTTCAAGCAGTCTCCACATATCTTCGCCCCCTTCTAACAATCAGAAAGTCACGATCGTGAGCTTCTACTAGGGAATTCGTGGGAATGGCTCATACGCAATTCAGAATTTGCAAAGTTTCCTGCATACGGTTTTCAGGGGAAGATTGTGTAATCGTTCATAGTCACGTAGTAGAAGTTAAATTACTGCCCTCGGTGTAACTGGTAAACTTTCGGCGCTGGGGAGCTTCCTTTGTCAGCTTTGATTTCGAAATTGCTATTTTCTTTAGGACTATGCACGATGTAACATAATAATACGTGGGGAATACTAAGTCGAAAGTTTGTCAAATGTATGCGTAGGGGAGAGCGGGGACAAAAGTAACACTTTTAAATTTAGCCTAGACTACAATTATCTTTTATAGATATAAAAATGACAATTATTCTTTAAGATACTATGTTCCTTGAGGAAATTTTAAACTCGAAAACGAGAGATTTTATTTTTGATTCAAATTAATTTTGTTGTTTTTGTTTTAGCATTTAATTTGTGGTCTGGGTTAGATACAAACTTTTCTGCACACTTACTGAATACAGAACTTTGAAATATAGTACAGCGATTTCAAAATGACTAAGTAATTCATTTAACTGAATAAAGAACCTATGAATTACGAATGTTTTTCACTTTTTCAGAAGTTAATGATATCAATACTTTATTTTCGTTTATACCTACTTTAGTCTGCCTGGGAGTGATACTTGAGTGCAAAGAGTTGGAAACACTCTTAGGATAAATATGTACTTTTACAAATTTTTGGCACTCAATTGCCAAGTGACTATTACCACTTCGATAATTCTAAAGCAATATGTATATGGTTAGGAATTCGTTCAACAAAACTTTCACATTACAGAAGGAAATATTTTACAAATGCTAAGGGCTATTTTCTAAGTGGAAAAGTTTTCAAACGATGAATACCTTTTACCCTCCCCAAAGGAATAATACAGTGTTCGTTTAAATTGCGCTGAGGGTGCCACGAATAAGCAGAAGAACCTACGACTATAGGATTTCTGAAGCTGTTTTAAATTCCTTTGTGAGTTGCCAACGTTATAAATACTAAGGGCGCGAATTAGGCGTAGGTTAGTAATGCAGGCACTCGTGAAATGGAGTAGTAGTTGATAGTATTTTAAAGATATATTTAAAAGGAGCTTTTTACTCGTCCAACAAGCTTATTGTTTATGATAATCACTTTTCTGTTATAAGAAACAATCATAAAAGACTATCTGGTAGGCTACAGTGGCGTCACCTATCACTTGGTCATATTTCTGTTTGCATATGAGTCATGAAATATAATCAAGCATTTTTCGAATTTTGAATGTTTTATCTAACTTACAAGGGATGTTACCCGAACACCCTGATTTACTTGAAACTCTGCAGATTTGTAGAGGACCTCAATAGAAGCATCGATTCTTCGTTTGTGCCCGTTTTCGATTCTTCAGGGTGAAAGCACCCCTTAAACATTAAAGTGTGATTTCCCACCTTCCTGTATATCTTGAAAATTATAGTGGATAGAAAAAAATTATTACAATGAAAACTCAACGGCTTTTTATGACCTATAAAACTGCGAAATCAAATTGTTTAAAATTTGTTGTTTAAATTAAAAAGAAAACCCACCAACTTTTATTTTGAAAAATTTTGATGGGCTTATCGGGTTAAAAAATATGCAGAATCCTATTACAAACTGTCTGAATTCTACGGTGTCAGTTTAAGGGCTGTTTTCGCCCTGAAGAATCGAGAATGGGTACAAACGAAGAATTGTCTGATACTTCTATTAAGCTCCTCTACAAATCTGCACAGTTTCAAAAAATTGAAATGCTCGGGTAACTGAACTTCCCCTGTTAGTATCTATCTGAGAAATTTAACTAATTGTAAATGTGTTTTCCGCCTCCAAAATCGATGGCAGTTTCCACCCGTTGAACACGAATATCTCCTAGCCAAAAACGAGATCGAATATTTTTTAATCTACTACACGTGTGCTGAATTTCTTACCAGATACAAGAATGTGTACTTAAATAAAAGCACGTGGTCTTGTTTAAGCAGTGACTTTGAAATTCAAGCAAATCTGACCATGAAATAAATAATTTAACAACCACAATATTCGCCATCCCCAACACTCTCTCCTTTCTCCTTAATTATTCTCTCGTGCCGTTAAAACAATAACGGAAATATGTTGCGCGATGGTATTAAATGTCACACCATTAATATTATAAAAAAAACTATTAAATTGCATGGCCATTACGTAGACAATTAAATGCACCGTTCCGCAGCCAAGCGAATTCCGCTTTCGTCCCTCCTACGGTCTCTCAAAATCTATCTGTTCGTTCCTCGCGACGTGTGACCGTGTACATTACTTTCACAGTGCCGCCCTCGTGTTTGCTTCTCTCTTACGCCGCTGGCATCTCTTGACACTGGCAAGCCGGAATTTCGGGGCGTATATCTTCGATGGCGCGTTTCGGCTGCAGAAGTAGCTGGCGAGTGCGGCAGTTAGGCCGTGCCGGTATCACGACTTGGGAATCGTGCCATGCTTAAATTGGATTCTACTCTCGGAGGAGTAGCCGAGGTAACGCCAGCAACGGAGGCTCGCGGTCGGCAAACGGAAGTCAACTGGCACTTCCTCCGTCTTCCTTCGGTCGACTGAAATTTCCAATTCTGTCTACTACGTAGGAAGGAAGCCATCATATTTGGTGCGGGGCCCTTGTATTAAATTCGGAATGTACAGAGGCCGGGCGCGTGTCCCGCTAAAAGGCGGTTTCGCTGGCGTGGATCCGCAGGACGCAATAACCCGCGGAAACTGAACAGACGATACGTGAACGGAAAATCCGACTGGGTCGCTTTCGAGCGTTTCGGTTACGCCAGTGGCGTGTAACTACCGGTGCTGCGATGAAAAAATTCTCCTGCTGGGGAATGAAACGGTTGGAGATTCATTTATTGGTGGATAGAGATTGGTACGTTTTCGAAACGTCAGCATTTTTGTCACTTTCTATGTTTCGTTTGCTAGATCAGATGTTAGGGGTGCTTATACTACCGGTCAATAGTATTTGATCGCTTGTTACAGGTGCGAGTGATAAAAGAGAGAACAGAACCTTTTCCACCTGCCTGTGGTCCCACTTGCTAAAAAAATTTATTAACATACGAAATACAGAGAAACACAAAAATGCGACTATGATAATTATATGACCTGCATCACGGTGGCATCCCTTTTAATATAAGGTAGACATATTGACAGTAAAAACAAACATTCTCTTCACAGTCCCATTAAAGTGGCAGTCAAGACTGTTTCATAATTTTTTCTTCTTCAGAACTTCTTTTACGATCGTGAAACGAGTCCCCAGCGGCGGGACAGATATCACAGCCACTTTTCTTTTTTTTAAATCGACAGCAATCTCAGTGGGTAGTCAGCAAGAACTTTTATATCCTTTATTATATTTCTGTAAATTGCATTCCCTTGTCTGGATGTGCTTTCGTTCAGCTGCGTTTGTCTTTTCACGTTTGAACGTACCAGAATAGGGGTAGTATCGATTTTGTCGTGCACGTTACCTTAAAGTTTTAATTCAATTTAATCCGAGACAGTCAAATACATGTTTCAAGAAGAACGAACTTGGTAGACTGTCTCGAAGTTAATTACACAACCGAAATATATACTCCGACACTCTGATCCATTTGCATTGTGCTAAGGGTAGGTACATGTTTGTGACTTTATACTCAAAGGAATAATGAGATTTTTACTGTTTGCCCACGTGCCCCCAAACGGTCATTTAGTTGTCGACGACGTGAGCCTTGAAAAGAGAAAGTGGTCAACACTTGGGGGTGTTTAAAACCAGACTTTTCCGGGGACTGCGTTAGAGCCTGAACAAGGGAGGTTTCGGACGACTGTATCGCCTGAAGGCATTCGTGAATGTAACGTCGATCATTATTCACTTGCACATGGGCGTTCGGAGGAGAATGCAAAAGGGTCAGTTGCCTCCCCTGGCCTTTGAGAAAAAATCGCCTATTTTTCAAAACTGATCTTTATTAAGTTTATATTAAACAACGGAATATTTTTAAATTTCGGTTTTAAATTTTTAATTAAATTGGCACTATGAAATGGGTTAAAAAACGCAAGAGGGGTATATTTTTCTTTACCATCACCCAAAATTGCCTTCACCCTCCCCTGGAAAGTCTCCGGACGCCCTTGCACTTGCACAAAATGTAGTTTTTAAACATTATTTTGTTGTATAACATTTCTATAGTCCTACTATACTTTTATGCTGCTTTCTCTTGAAAGCTTTTGAAGAAGATAAAATTTATTGTCCTTTAACTGTCCACAAATAATAGCAGTGGAATTTATAGTGTCCAAGCAATTTTCTGTCACTCGAACACTGTATTATCCTAATAGTTAATACTTCCTATATTTCGATGTACGATTAGATATATTAGAAGTATCTAAGTAAGTTCTTTACTATCGAAACAGATACGAACGTAGGTAGTATGTACTTCCAGCCTTCTGTAATTAAAATTAATACTATTCACATTACTTTAGTATGGAACTGACATTGTACGCGTTAGCACATTATAGGTAACAGCATGAATGGGGAAACCTGTAGTATTAACTGTTGGAACGAAATAGGAGACTTCAGAACGAAAAAAAATGGCTACTGTACCGTAAAAATAGTAATAATATACTTACAAAGTTAGAAGATCTTTGCTAATACATTTACATTACTTTTCATTTTTGGTATTGTTACTTGTATTATTTTTTCTGAAATATATGGAAAGTGAATGTTCCCATATTCAATTTCCACCCAGTTTCAATTCCTTTAGAAAGTTTGTAAATATTCAATTAAAAGATACACTTTCAATTTTTAATTATTGCCTTCGTTACAAATTACACTTATTGTAAACTTAAAACGTGATACTATATAGAATTAATTCTAGCTCATTATTTTTAGTGACTTTCCACACGAGTTATTTAGTAATACTCGCGTATGGATGTGCTGGAATAGTCGAGTAAATTAGTTTCCACTCAGGTTTGAACATCCATTAACGTTTGAACGATAGAAACGAAAATACATATGTAATGTATGATGCTTGAACGATAGCTCGAGGGTTGAAATAAAATATCTTTGTTCATTATTCCACGTGTAGCCGACGTTGAAGCACATAAATCTTACAGAAAATGTATTTAAGGAACGTGCGTGCAATTTGAAGCACACGTAATAGCTTTTCCGATAATTGGGGTTCCAGCCTTTCGCGGGCGATTTTTCTTTTCTCTTCTTGACAATTCTCATTGTTACGATTAATTATCCTCTTTGTTCAATTGGTCGACTAAAAAGTCGATGGTTTGGTCAAAGACAAATGCAGGAGTGTGTGAAAACGAAAGAAATTACATGTGATGCTGATACGAAAGAAAAACCAGTATAGAATACGTACTTATGCAAAGTAAATATTCCCATTAACAACCAAAGACAAATAAATACATGTCTCGTGCAAAACAATTACAAAACTAAACATGTAACGTTAAAAATATACTCCCCATTATTCTCACTTTATAAGGGGTGATGACACTGCCCGGAAAGGCAGCCTAATTTTGAAAAAAATTTATGCAGGTATAGTAAATGGAATACAAATTCTGTTTGAAGGGCTTTGTTGTACATACCTTGAAGTATGATCACAACTTTTTAAAAAAAAATTTAATACCAAATGGCGGCGCCACAGCTCAGCAAAAGAAACTTCTTCTGAAAAACAATGTTCCGCGACCAGAAAGATTTCTCCTTCAATTTTTTACCTAGAACAAAAAACCGAAATTTGTTTAGTTCTACATAAGATTATCTCGGGAAGTACACGAGGAAATGAAAAAATTCTGATTTTTGTAAGAATGGTGCGTGATTGAACAAAACACGGAACTGCCACAACCTCGAAATTGTTGAAACGTTTTGTTCAATCACGCACCATTCGTACAAAAAACAGTATTTTTTAATTTCCTCGTATACTTCACGAGATAATCTTATATAGAACTCAACAATCGTTGGTTTTTTGTTCTAGGTTAAAAATTGAAGGAGAAATCTTTCAGGTCGCGAAACACTGTTTTTCAGAAGAAGCTTTTTTGTTAAGCTGTGGCGCCGCCATTTTGTATTAAATTTTTTGTTTAAAAATTGTAATCATACATCAGGACATGTACAATAAAGGCCTTCACACAGATTTTGTATTCCCTTCATTATATTCGCATAAAAAAATCTTATAATCAGGCTGTCTTTCCGGGCTCCACAGTGTCATTACCCCTTAATTAATAATCTTATAGAAACATAAAATCGCAAGACACATCTATTCGCACAAAAGTGAACAGATTTTAATAACACAGAAACATTGTTTCGTCCCAATTACGAAATTAATTAACGAGGATGTCAACGAATCTATATGAAACGTACAGGATTCGATAAACGAAACAAAAGATTGGATTATCCAAATATCCTTAAAAGTCCAACATTCGTAATTCATGTTACACTCCAATTTCTCTTCGACACCAGTAAAATATACTCCACCCTATATATAGCAATTATATTCCCACATTTTCTGTAATACAGCCATTGGCTTGAAGAATTTTCAATTACCTATATTCAGCATGCTTTATCAGCGTCTCTTTTTTATTCGCTGATTTTATTCCCCTTCACGCACACGATTAATTCGATAATTTTTCGGTGAAATTTCCGCCACTGTGACCGCCGCGAATGCGCGATGAAACGCATCGCCGCAGCTTGTTTACGCGACTGGCGCGCGTGTAATGCAACGCGCCGGGGAATTAAATTGCGGAAACTCGTTAGGAAGGGAACGTTATCATTTACATTCTGCGAATTTTAGGATACATTTCGCGAGCCGCGCGTTCAGCGCTGAAACGTGGGTGTTCATTTCTGCACCCCCTGGGTCCTCTGGGGGAGCTGCTGAACAATGCAGTAATCAGAGCGATCTCCCAGGGAGCCGAGTCTAGTATATAACGGTAATATGTACGTAGCGACATCCGTCTGTTAAGCTTGAATAACGTTTACACGACTTTCCAAGCCCCAGCAAATGTGCTGCACTTGTGATTTAAGACCGGAGAGCCGGATCTATAATCGCGGGACCCGTTAATAAGATCCACCTTGCGTTTCTTTCAGGTTTAGTATTGTTAGATACGTTACTGTGGCGTAGAAATTTGAGAAATATAGCGATGAGCGTTGACGAGGTGAGACAAAATTTTGAAAATTGAAAATAATTGCAGATTTACGTGACTGGTTTTGTTTCGTTTTCGAAACAGAAATAGTGTTTAATGAAGTCTGCGTGAATTTAGATGGAAGTGTGCGAAAATTTTTATGGAAACGATAAGAAGAGATTGTGGAAGATATTTCTTTTGATATACTATTTTCACGCACAATTGTCATTTTTATATATATAAAAGGTAATTGTAGGCTAGGCGAAATGTAAAAAATGTTACTTTTGTCCCCGCTCTCCCCTATCTTTAATCTTGCAGGCTTCATACTATAATGCTTAAACGTTTCAAGCCGTCAAAGCGGCTAAAATAAAGTTATCATTCGTGAAGCCAACGAAAATATCACTATCGACGTTGTTACGAGACAAAGCCCTATCTCGAATATTTGCTAAAATAAGTAAATCAATATCCTCCTACCCTGCCACCCCAAATCACAAATTCTTCTCACCCTGTGAAACTAAAAATATCTTTTAACCCCAATCCCATTTTACAAAGAAACTCGCGTCGACGTTCCTGACGGATTCTCAGAAAATGGCATGTAACATAGTTAGTGAAATATTTCAAGCTCAAGCTCACGAAACATTGATCACACTTCAGGAATGCTCACTATATTTGTCTACAGATGATTCTCCGTCCCCATTTGCAATGTAAGTGTTTCCATTCTACGTCCATCAATTAAAAAGAACAATGGAAACGAGTAAAACGGTCGGGCAGGATCGACGACACGTACGGTGTCACAAAAATTAATGAAACTGAAAATTGCTCCCCAGTGGGAAACGTGATGGTATTGGTGCGCGAAGCTGCCTCCTCCTCTCTGCTGTGCACTGTGCAGGCTCGAAAGCTGTGCTCTACTTTACACTTTATTTGCGAGTAAGATAATGCTTTTTTAATTACAATCTAGCAGTGCTCACAAATACATTTTCCGAGATTAAGATAAAACAAAAATTATTGTATAGAATATTAAATTCACAGAAAGTTATTAATCAGTGAAATTCATTAGTAGAAAAAAGATGTTATTTTGTGGTTACTTTAAGATTTCTAAAATCTAGCTTACGTATTCGATTAAAATTTGGAAAACACATTCTAAGATGTTCATCTACCGTGCAATCGAGGCATTTCGCGAAATAATACTTTGCCCCAAAATAGCTGCTATGCGAAGTCAATTATTCCACTGCAGGCATTCAATTTTTCCAGTTCTTTTTTTTTAGAAACACAAAATCAAGTTACTATCATGCATTTTAGAACGTATCATTAAAATTCGAGGACAACGGATTCACCAGATTCCAAGCAATCTTGACAATCACAAAATGACTTTGTAACTTTGTAAATAACTTGAAAAAAGAAATTGTAATGTCCATCTCATTTTTCGAACTTGCACCTGCATCCGTACATGCAAAAAATTCGGGGGATGCCCATCATGTTCATTACGAGCCGCACCAATTCAAACCGCCCTCTGTCTCCCTTGGCGAAGCAAAAAATTCCAGGTAAGTAGACGGGGTGCAAGCAATTCTCGGACACCAGCCGCACTCACACAGCGAGAAACATCATTCTTGCGCAGCGCGCGAAGGAGGGGACGGCCGTTTGACTGTGTGAGTGCGACGGGTGTCCGAGAATTGCTTGCACTTCGTGTACACATCTTCCCGTTCGATATACGGGTCAGCCGGTCGTCGACATTCCGGAACATTAATTTCAGAAGTGTTTCTATTCACACCCACTCAGTATGGGTTCATTGGCCCGTAAGGGCTTTTTTCAAAGGGCGCTGGCTGCCTCGTACGAGCAGGGAAATTCTCTTTGAAACAGGCACCGGGCGCCCGTTTAATATTAATAGCAGCATTTGCGGCTCCGTATGAACGACATTTAACTAACGAGGACGCCTCGAGTCGGTCACTGTGCCCGTTCACGGGCCCTCCTACCCTTCGTTTTCATCCATTTTTCCCCACTTGCCCCCTGCGACCGCTTGTTTGCGAGCGAGCACGCGCTACGTTCACCCCTGCTAGGGGTGCAGTTGGAGGTCGCTGTTTTACCAATGTTTTGAACAAATCAAGAATATCGAAGTTTGGGAGAGTTTGAGAGTGTCTTGAACCTGGAATAAGTTCGGAAGTTTTTAATTTCTTGACAGTGGTGGAAGTGTTGGGGGTTGAATGTTTGGGGATTCTGCATTGTTTTGGAAGAAACTTGGGTAGGGTAAACCAACCAGTGAATTAGACAAAGAAATGACAATTATAAATTTAAATATTATTATATGTTTATAAATGGAGTGTAGTTGCACTTTTAATATCCTATATTTTTAGTTACGCGTATTAAGCAAATATTAATAAGTACAATTCTTATTAAAAGTATGCGGTCATTTACAGGGCTTCTACAGGTTTTGCATTTTATAATTTTTTTATTTTTTTTTAAATTGCGATAAAAATAAGTAATTATTTTTATAGAAATTTCGAGAAAAATAAATTTAAATGCAATTTCAACAGTTGTTTTGTTATTATACATAAATATATTCAAGTATTAATCTCAAAGGCCCATAGATTCAACAATTCGGTCATTCACTGGTTGGTTTATCCTATTATTTGAAGAAACTATGTTAGAAATGATTATCCATGCGAGATATCATCTTATTTAAATAAAAGTTATTTTCAAGTGCACACGGGATGGTTCATTTGCACAAGCAAATGATTTTCCTCCGAATGGTTCTGTTGCTAGGCTACTAATCAAATGTTTTTTTTATTTTACTTTCTATTAAATAATCTCACAAATTATTTCTGACACAGTTGTCTTTCAGAATAGAGCTGACAACGAACACTGCTAAGATCATTTATTATTTTATTTGAAACAGTTATCTAAAATAAAAAACATTGTGAAATAATTAATTTGATTTTGGCGCAAAATAAGGTTACTTTTTCTAAATTGTTTTTCAAACAGAAGTAAGTGCAGTAATTTCCATAACAATTTATTATTTAAAATATTATCTTTTATTTGGCGTTTCAACGATAGTTCGCCGAAGTTAGATTTGGAATTGATTCAAATATGAACAAACATAAAAACGATTTCCAGGGAATGTAAAAACCAACTTTTATTGACAAAGCTGTATTGTCATCTATAACTCTTTTTACATCAAAGAGTTCACAATGTATGGAAAACATTCGAAACTCAACAACTTCAAGACTAACGAGGTTAAACTTTTAGGCCAAAACTTTTAGGACCTTCAAGACTTCATAAAATTTCTAGGATTCTAGAGATCCATTCGATTCTGTCCTCTCTAACTCAAGTGCATGGTAAAGAATGGTCCAGCCTCACACGATTGGTTGTTCCGTTTCGTAAACACTTTTACAATATTTCATGAATATTTTAATAGAGCACAATCAGTTTACAAGACTATGTACTAAGCATAAGGATCTTGTGAAACGTTTTAGGATCTCCTGAACTTCGGGCTTTAACTCGAAACGTTTTGAATCATCTTGAATTGCCGTCACTATCACCTGCCACAGAAGCAATAAGAAATAGGGAACCGATTAATATTCAAGGAAGGGTCCTCGAACTCTTCCTGTAGCGGTTCGAGCTCTCGTTAAGCTTTACTTTAATCGACCCGCTCCGGTGGAAGGATTTTTCAGGCAAACTCACAGGTTTCGAGGGGGAAAGTTTAGTAATCGAATCATTCGAGGATCGAGGAGTGGCGGTATTAAAGAGTCATCGATAATTCATATTTCTTTCGCGGGATTCTTATCGACTCATGAAGTGAATCTCGGAATGCTTCAGATTTAGTTACTGGATGGGTTCGTTAATATCCTTTCTGGGTTCACTGTTAACAATTTGTAGAATTGGGAATTTAGATTCTCTTCTTAAGTTTTATGCTTGAATTTCTGCAGTAAAGTACTTTGTTACAAGTTTCATCAATGAATTAATGATGGTGGACGATATTGAATCGTGGAACTTTCTGGTGTTTCTTTGTATTAATTTATAAAATAATTTAATTAACTCGTAATGATAGTGAGAATTATTACTTCATTTATACTTAATTTATTAATTATGACATAATTTATAAAGTGGACAGTTTGAATGTGAATGACGGAGATCATTTTGTGATATTAATCGAGGGATAGTAGGTAGTTCTCTTGGAGGATTACTGAAGTTGGGTAAAAAATAGGGGTTGACAGACTTTTTAATTTTAAAGTTAGTATGTTTCAGCAATTTCAATTATGTAATGTGAACCAATTTCCTTAAATTCATTTAGTTATGTCTGCTTAGGTAATTATAGCTTTTACAACCATTTCGAAGTATGAAATAGTTGAAAAATACGAGACGAGTTCGTTTTTGATAACGAGACATATCCACAGAATTTAAAATATTCACCCAAATAATTCATAAAATATGAAATTCTGTTTCATACTCTGAGTATGCAAATATATTTGTTGTAAGTCTGTCGATATAAGATTATGCACATCATCATTAGTACACACTCACGACTGATTCCATTGCATCACACTTACAAAAACAAGTTTCAGTAACAATAAATGAAATGTTCCTTTCTTTCGCTTGGCAAACTCGTATAAAATTAATATTATTTAGCAGTCACTTCTCAGTGACCTGGACACACACCGAAAAGTGATACAACAACGTTAAAAATAAATGCAATGGAAGTAATGCGTTTTGTAATAACGTGCCATTGCTACAAAAGCTTTACTATTATTGCTTGCCCTCATAAAGCTTCGCAATGGAAGGCGTCATACCTGAACTACATAAAATTCTTTAATTAGAGAAGGGAAGTGAAAAACGTTGCAAGTGAATCTGTAACCTCTAGCATTCGGAATACATGCTTTCAGCCAGGAGTAATTGTTGGACTTTCCCGCTTAATAATCAATTTTAATAATAAACAAAAGTAAATTCTTCCGACGATGCATTACTGATCGTGATATATTAAACTTGCAACGTTATATAAAGTCTAAAACACAACCCAGTTTCTTTCTTCACTTTCCTCCATAAAATTCTTTACAATTTTTTCCACCTATCACTGGAGCATTTAACACGTTCATACCTCATTTAATATTGTCAGTGAGAAAATATTATTTCATGACTGTTGATTAGGTATTCAGTGCACGATATTTTCGTTAATATATGTTAGGATTCATTTGAAACCGAGAACAGAGGTTTTCCGATAGAATTATTTATTTTTTGTGGTAAGCTTTTTTAAAACCTTACGTTCATTTTTTATTAATTAAAAAAGCATGACTTTTTGCTGAAAAATCTCACATCTATATTCAAACAGCCGTCATTTTGCAAAAGATTGATATTTTTAAAATCGACTACGACAAAAACTAGATTCTTTTATGTATTTTAAGAGAAATCTTTTTTTCTTGTTTCCGTAAAAATTCAGAGATATTTTGAAAACTAAAAAACTTTAAAAAAGCTGCCTCACGGAAATTGCTATTACATATTCAATCCTCTTAGTTTTCGAATTAAATTCACACAATCGTTAAATTAAAGTAGGCATTATAAGATGCATATGAAGATGTTTAAATTACAAAATATTTTCAGCGAAAAAAAAATCGTCCAAGTTCACCCTAGTTTCTCTAGTCTTAAGTGTATGTTGCCCCTTAAACACCTCTACAAGGCAGACAGAGGGATCTCCCAGTCGAACTCTGATTCCCAACGCCCTCGTTCCCCATTAAGCTTGGGTGGGGCTGTCGCGATCGCAGAGCACCCCAGTCGAGCCTCTTGCACAATCTCAGCACTAGTAACCCAGCTCGGGTACCCCGACGCGAATAGTTTCCTTATTTGAAGTACATACTCTCAAAGAAGCATCCCGCATGGACCACTCCCCCCGCTACAAGAGTTAAACAAAAATCCAGATACCTAAAACTACAAAAACGATCGAAAATATCGTTTAGAAAAGCAGAAACGGTCGATTTCAAGCGCATCTTCCGTTCCCATTCACCAACCCCCTTCTCGAACAGTGTAGATTCCGTTGCACGCCAAGCAATCCCCTCCTTTGTTCCATCCATCGATCTACATCTTCATTGGCGTTCATCTGCTTTACCCATTGAATCAGGCCGCGCGGTAAGCACGGACAATGCTCATAAATTTTTTCCTGCCGCGGCAGACACGGCTTCCGTTTCCATTTGCATTGTCTCAGGACGCGGCGCAGGAACGTGGATGCAAGCGATCGATCGGCCGGGCCCCATTGTCTCGCCTCGGTGTCGGTATCAATCGCGAGGAACGTTAATTATAACGGCATTAAAAGGCTTTTCAATGGGGGAAAACGATTTCCAGAAAGTAGGAAATTGCAGCGAGAACGACGGAAGAAAGGACGAGGAGAAAAGGGCAACGATAGTGCATAGTGCACGTGTGTGTGTGTATGCGTGCGCGTGTGTGTGTGTGGGCGGCGTGGGATCGCGGCAGGAAGCGAGATACGGGATGAAAAGCGGCGGAGACATTTCGTTTCTTCGACGTACACACGCCACGACGGCAAAGAGACGATCTCGAATTGTAAAAGCGGTAAAACAAGACATTAGCTTTACGGAGTGGAAGGGAAAGGGATGGGGGAGGGTTAGCCACCGACCTGGACCTTCTCCAAACCTCCAGGAACTACCCGCTCGTGTTCCCTCGTTGTTAGGGCCGCTCGTTCAAAACCAAGATTTTAAAGTCGACAACAAACTGTCGTAAACTGGGACGCAACGATTTCGCCTGGCCTCCGTGTTCAGTTGTTCGTTATTAACGTTTCAGGACTTTCAGGGCATTCGCCGCTTTATTCTGCCCGCTTCGCTCCCTCCTTCTCGCCCCATTTTTATCCCCCACCCCTCGCCGCGTCCCTCGTTTCTTTGTCTCCCGCGACGAACGTGTATTTTATTGCGCGTAAAAGTAAACCTGTAATGCGCTCCACCCCGCTGATATATGCAACGAAATGTGGCTCCTCTTTTTCCTTTGTGTTTTACAGCGTGACTTTTGGCCACCTCCTTCTTCCTGGGGAAAGCTTTTCATTAATTCTCAACCGACGCGTACCTATTTTGTTTGTAAAGAATAATCTCAGAAACAGAATTTGTTTTAGTCGCGGCGGATTTAATTTTGTCTTGTGAAAGCTTTGGTTCCTTCCAAGTGCTTTGTCGAAGTCACCAGCGCGGTTTCGGAGGAGCACACCTGTGTCGACTAATCCTGAAACTTGCCGCAAACTAGAGCAGACATGATTACTCCATCAGTAGATGAGACTGAATACGTTTATTAATATCCGAATTTCAAAAGTTGAAAGGTTAATAAGGTCACGAAGGTAGTGGAATTTTATCGATGGTGATGAGCGAAATTCTCGTTGCTGTTTGAATGCAGAGTTTCGACAAAGACGGTTGCTTTTAGCTCGGGGAATTAAAATTGAGAATTTTTTATGCGTAGCATCAGTATTTCAGTAACTTTTGACTAGTCCTCTCCTTTGCGTCCTAGTCTTTGTTCAGTCACACTTCGATAAACATTTTCACGCAACGTATCTATATTGGAAAAAATGTGGAATGAAATTCGTTCATGCGACATCCCCTGTGCATCTCAATATTTGTGTCACTGATCAATTGCTAATGCGACCTAAAATCTGCTTGAATGAAAGGAAGGGCAATTCGGTAAAAATATATCTTAAAATAGGAATGTACGTCAATCGAATTTATTTGATGCACAATCGAGTAATTTTTCTTAAAAATAAAAGAGTTGGCGTATTCAACGAATATTTAAAATTTAATCTGCCCTCCTAAATATTGTTTTATATTTTTACTTTAATAGTTTATTATATTCACTGAATTCCGAATGGTTCTGAATTGCTTTGCTGGTTTAAAAATGTTGCCTTTTCCCTTTTAAAGTGTTTAAGAGGTAGGGGACGTGGAATATAAATTTCACACTAAATAAAATAAAATACTGATTTTGTTATAAATAATAAAATTGCAAGAAAATGTAAATTCGTATCTTACATTATTTCAGATAACAATTTGTACTGCCTTTTGCAAAGCTTTCTACATTTAAAAATTTTTCTATAAATTTCATTGATTCGTCTAACGAAGTCTTAGTTTAGCATCTAGATTTTCCTGGTACGCTTATACATTTTCTTCGAAGTAGCCTCTCCACACGTTCAGAATAAGGAGGCCCGTATGGTCCATCTGTGTGATAACCCAGATCCGAAAACAAAAACCCTTTGTATGACCGTTGAATATCGCGATGACGCACTTTGATAATTAGAAAGACTTTCGAGAACTTGCATTTCGATAAGGCGCAAGGGAACGAAACGGTGCAGCGAATGAAATCTGGTCACCAACATTTTTCACATCGAATAAATATATTTATTCCAGAGTATTTCTCTTGGATCTGAAGGCACAGAAAATATATGTGGGGCATAATTCAATGGTTTCAAAAAATAAATAGATGGAATATAACTCTTGTCCTGTTGGATTAGTCATTGATCTTTATTTAATCAGAATTTCGTATTTTTTCCTATACTACTTAAACGTAACAAGGACCCTATTCAATATCCACTGAAATTACCACAAATAGTTTTTTTCAAATTTTGAAGTTAAAGAGGGGGGGGGGTCCAAGTGCGAGTTTTACAAAATACATCGTCATAACTTTTTACCAAAGAAAGGTATCAAAACGCAACTTAGACCAAAAAACACGTATTTATCTAAAATTCAAGGCCAATTTTCTCGAAAACGAAGCGCGATATTAGACAACTTTATCCCAAATTTTCATTTTATTTTGCCCTCTAAAATTATCCCCTAACAGGATGAGCGTTAGTAGTCGAACATCCTGTGTAGACCAATCACGTTTAGTCATTTCACGTTATGGCCGAAAGCAAGAGACACGCGGAAAGTAGAATGATCGGAGTAATGTCTGGCACATCAGCTGCACCTGCCGTGTCAACTGGTGCGGTTTGATTGTCAAGAAAGGATGTCGCGGCGCCGTTAAAGTGAATCACTGCTCGCGCGTGACGTGTGTCGCGAAATGTTGATAATAAGACGGAATCAATGCTGGGAAGGCGACGTGGAAGACTGGATGACGGATACCGTGAAATCGAAGTGGAATAGCTCGGCCATAAGTCAGCCACCGCGAAGGAAAATACGCGTCGCTGCAATGGAACGTAAATTTTTACGCGTCACGCTTCTCTCTCAGTTTTTTCTCGCTGACGCAAAGACATGATTTTTACAGTTGATAGATTTTGTTACGCTTTATCCAGCACCTATTTCCATGATTTATAAATTACAATCGACGTCCAGGAAGGTTTGAAAACTTTAAGCACGACTGCTCCATTTTATAAGTAATAATAATAATGTGTTCGTGATGTTTTATGGAAAGTGTACGAAATATACAGTGTGGTGGCGTAGAAATGAAATTCTTATCTATTATTGTTTAAAAAATCGCTGGTCGTATATTTTGAGAGAGTAACTTTCGCGTTTATCAGGTTTCGGTTTTCCCTCCGATTTTATTACAAAGGATTTACTGAACGAGTTGTCTGTAAAGCAATGCCTGCGACATTGCGGAAATGTTCACCTTTGATAGTTAGAAAACACTCGTACCGCAGAATTGCCCCTTTCCTTCGACGCAATCTTTTATCTCTATGTTTTCCTTTGTGTTTTCAAGACACTTTTTAGAAATGAAACTGAAATTTTCTTCGTATCCCGAGGCGCTTAATTAAGGCATAAAGGAAAGAAACCTTGTTGAAAAATTAGGTGCAGAAATAAATTAATGAGTTATTCTTGTTGCATTAATAGAAATATGTAACGATGCCTCTCCTAAATATGAATCTGACGTTGATTTTTCTAGATAAAATGAAATCTTACGATGCAACATACAACACAATTTTCCTACGACATTTATGCGTCAATATCTCTAAATTTGATTCACCGAAATGCGTTGGAGTTCAATTTTATAATACATTCTACAAATAGGAATACATATTACGAAACTTTGAGGTATCTACTTGAAATGTCCGTTTTTTACTTTTCAAAGTCCACGCAAGCTTTACATCCCAGGTTCATTATACACATACTTATCTTTCAGCTGTACCTACAGTTTTGTAAATAATGAATGGGAACTAAAATTGAATTCTTAGGCTCACGTATGATAATGTTTCTTAAAGTCACGCTAACATAAATGCGGTAGATAAAGTGCCAACGCCAGAAACATCAGAATTTTAACTTTCAAAAAATAATAAGAAAAAATCAATACTAATTAAGCGTTCTTTCCCTTCAATCAACTTCCCCTTTCCACGTACAGTAACGCGTACTATAAAACAAGTCTCGCTCGCACGGTTATCGTTATGGGAGAAAATCGCGCGTGGAAGGCTGCAATCGCGTTTAAAGCCAGCCTTCGCGCAGGAAACGACGATTTTCCCCTTGAAGTTAACTTTCCCGTCTGTCTGCTAGTCACTTTGCGTTTCTGCATGTTGTACATCCTTTGTATTATCTGTGTAACCACGGATGTTCACCGGGCTCCCTCGATACGCTTCAGGGGAGGCAGGAAACTTGCGTTGTTCGGAAATCACTTTGTCGCTTTTATACGGCGCGATAAACTCGAACAAGTCGGTGTTAACTGCGCGTCCGTTCAAGTTACTTCGAACATGCTTCGAACACTTACCTTATCGAAACGAGTATCATGGCGAATATCAGGTACTTTCCAAGCAGCGGCACGACCAGCGACGTAGGCGGAATGATCTCGACGACTAGCAAGAAGAACACGTGAAGGCTGATGAGAATGGAGATGGAGAGCGTGACCTGTAATGGTAAATTGGCCGTCTAAAGTTAAAGTTCACATATAGGGAATTATTAAGAACGACCTATATTCTTTGGTCGAGCCACGGTTATCGAAAAAAAGGGAGGGATAGAATCTCTGTGTACATGAGTATGCATATATGTGTAAAGCGGTATTATCAGTGGGAATATGTGCTTCTCTTTAATTATTAAGGTTGAATAGTTATTAAAGTTTAGGAGTTGTCCAATTAATATTATTGGAAATCTCGGTAGGTATCGTGGAGTCGGTTAGAGTTTGGAGAATATAATATGTATAATTAGCTTGTCTCTTTAAATTTAATATGCCCTCATGTACTTTTATTTATGAGCAGAGTAATTCCTAATAAATTGTTGTAGCTGCGAGTAATCGTTTGTGAAAAATGCATTGAAAGCAAATGCGAGCTACTTTCACGAGTTATCTGATATCTTAATCTTATCTGTTATCTGATATCTTTTTTTAATCAAAGGATTAAATTTAAAATGTATTATCAGTAAAATCATTCTCATATGCACCCAACTTTGAATTTTAATCCTTTCTTTTATAAGGACTATTAACAGAGGATATGATAAGCACTAATGGTCAATTAGACTAGAATGAAAAGGGTATTACCCTTTTCTTATGAAAGTTTTACAGAAATTCGTTTTACAGCTCGTATGGAAATGTACGTTGGCAGTTAAGAACTGGACCTTAATATTTTTCTGAATAATAATTGTAAGAATGAGTGAAGTGAAATAAGTATCTATGGATTAGAAGAAAAGAATGGTTTTGTAAGTCATATTTTAATGAAGATCTAGTTTCAAAGAATAATTTGCTATTTCCTATTCTTCTGAACCATATTTTGATGTAATCCACTTGGAATACAGTATATTCTATTTACAGATTATTTATCCTTTCCTCAACCGCATTGAGATATATGTATTTTCAGTCTTCTCATTTCAACGCGATCCTCCTGGCGCGAAACAAAGGAAAGTCCATTCAAAAGAGATGTGGAAGTCGTGAACGAGGAAATTCTTTCGAGGACATTTTTTCTACGTGAAATCTATTAGATATTATCAATGGAAAAAACACTCATTACTACGATGTAATATTATTCCTGTTTCCATAAGAATTCAATAGTCTCTTTTTATTAGAAATTGCATTATCAATTTCTTTATATTTTTAACTCAAGTTACTTTATATTTAGCAGTCCCTCATGGCGATGTAAATATTATAGAAATTTTTATGCAATAATGATTTTCGTTTACTGCCATTTTATCATCATCACCAAACATGTATTAGATCACTAAAAAATTATCATGAATCTAACGTTTATATTTTATATGCAATATTTTAAATGCCCCACGAGATGAGTTTCAGAACTCTTTGCAATGTGTAGTTCATTATGAGGTATTCAGCAGGGGCGATTTAAATCTGTACAGTCGCCTACTCTGTTTTAGCTTTAAAGAGGGGGCTTATATTCGCGTGTGCTTTTGAAGGAGCTTTTAAGATCCTTCAGTTGAATCGGCGTTGGAAATCAGAACGTAGTAGGGTAGAGTATTAGGCTGTGCTAGTTGTATGGAAGGGTTAACGATGCTGCAGGACAGTTAGCCTGAAATTTTTTGAAGATTTTATATAATTTATGGATAGCGAATAATATAATTTTATATTATTCCCTTTATATTACTTATGGAGAAACAGTGGCAGTTAGATGATTGAGAAATTAATCTTAATAGTATCCTAAGCACGCTAATTATATTATGTATATAGCATAATTATATACATCTTAAAATTAGAAATTTAAATTTATAATGTCAATTTATTGACATGGTTGATTAATATCCTGATAAATGTACAACTGAAACACTTCAACTTGCAATTTATTTATTTATTTCAGATATATTGAGTTCATATTCAAATAAATTTTAGAAAATCATAAACCTTACTTTTCAACTTCGTTATTCTTCGCTCTTTGTGATAGTCTCTATGTACCGACATACTTTGTACAGAATATTAAAAATTTAAATAATCAGGAAGGATACGCCGATTAATATAGCATGCGAAAGACTGGATCATAAATCATTGTCACTTGATCGCAACAGCTTGGTGGTAGCCACTTTTATTCGAGCATAAACTTCGTTGGCCTCTTCTTGTACATCAAATGAATCCGCAGTAAACCACAATTTTCGGCCTGTTGGCAAATATCCCACGCCCCAACTCGCTACACGAAGTCAGCAGTAAGTTCTGATCGTATTGACTAATTTATTTACCGTTGCAAGTCTCGGGCAAAAAAAGTCTCAAAAAGAAACTTCGATAGCCAGAAGCTTCGTGTGACGTTTGCTCACTGACAATGGGACCATACGAATTGTTACGCACCAGTTTCATTGAAACTTTGCACATAAATGGTGTACTAAAAAGTATTTCACTTATGCTTCGTCTTTATTCTGCAGACTCAATAGGTTACGAAATATTTAATAATAAAGATGATATAACAATGGTGTACAAAGAGAAATTACCACTTTTCTCTTATAAACGATGAAACATCATTCTTATTGTCACATATCTCGTAAACTATTAAGTGTTTATACGAAAGACCAAATAGCAGCAAAGTCCCCTCGTCAGAAAACAAGTAAAACCAAGTGGTGTTGTGAATCAAATTGTCAACAGATATAAGAAAAGCATAAGGAGAATAAAATAAATAGCGGCGAGTGACAGGCACGAATTTCGATTCTCCTAAGCTGTTATTTTACAACGACACATTTCGCCGTTATTAATCCAGAGCTTCCGAGTAACGTTTCCGGCCGCGAACGACGGGATCTATCGGGTTTACAGCACCCCGATGCACAGCCTGCCTTCGCTAGCACAATTGGGTCAATATTGTTCTATATTGATAGTTGACACATCTTCCGAACTCACGCTAAATTGGATCTTGTCTAATGACGAGAATAAAGAGCCGAACTTGAACGCGTGAATGGAACATTCATGAGATGATCGGGTAATTCGATTTTGCCAGCGACAACGCAGGTTCCTCCTTATCTGCGATCGCGGAGCAATGGACAATCTTTGGGGGCGAATGATATGTACATTCATTGAGGTATTAATAAATAATAAAAATACCCCAAACGAGGTCGAGTTTAGATTTATTTTGACCAGGAGAATCATATCGATTCACTGGTAATACTTTCGTGGAGGTCTAATAGAGAATGTAGAAATTCCAATTTTTATTACCAGATGACTCATTGGAGGCTCGAACTTCGAGGCGAGTGGAGGAAGAGAGCTTCGAGATTCGTTTCTCTTCAAAGCAAATATTCGGAGAAAAATTATCAAAATTTATAAATTTTTTTCATTAGAAAAAACTGTTTATAAAATTATCGCTTTGACTTAACATTAAAAAGGGAATACTAATTGAAAAATATATATTTTTACAGAATAAGTGGTAGTTATTGAGTTAAATTTTTATTCCTATGTTTGGTAAATTTTTTATTCTCTGGAGTATTCGTATTGCGCAAAACAGTAATGGCTGCAGATTCAAAATTTGCAATGAATCGCTCATTTATTATCGGATTTGCATCAAACGTGCACCAAACGATGTAGATATTTTTTTTTACATACAGAGAGTTTATAAATATGCACGACATTTTTTCAGGATCGGCTCTGCTCACCAAAATAATACAAAAAGCTGGTATTATTATTTTGAATAAATAGAACCGTTCCTGAAAAAATGACCCGCACTATTATAAACACCCTGTATGTTACACGTCATAACTCAAAAACTGTGAAAAATAGAGCTGCACCCCTCTTACTGCAGGTCCTCAATTTGCGTTTTTCATATGATGT
This sequence comes from Andrena cerasifolii, assembly GCF_050908995.1. Lineage (NCBI taxonomy): Eukaryota > Metazoa > Arthropoda > Insecta > Hymenoptera > Andrenidae > Andrena > Andrena cerasifolii. The sequence goes on along the minus strand of NC_135118.1, from coordinate 12,875,826 downwards.
GTCATAGAAGCTCCATAGTATTGCATTGCAACGTAAAATATGATGCACAAGGAACGCGCTAAAGTGACGAGCCATTGTGTCTAAATTACCGTCGAAATTGCCAATATGCTCGTGTCCAAAGATTGTAGTGTCGCTGCGTGTGGTGGTCGAATTCGCCATTAAACGCAACACGATCATCAACAGCAATGATCGTTAACCGATAGCGCATTTTGCCCATAGCTGGCACGATATTGCCGCGCGATTGGTGTGTGTCTTGTTGCGACATCGGCCATGTCTGTTTCGCGCTATCAGCAGCTAATCAGAAGTCACGACGATCGACAGACAGCGCGACGGGGATGCTCGGTCGTGTTCGCACGATACACGGTACACATTTTGATAAAGGATGCTTCGCGTGCATGTAACTATTAATACGAATTTAAAACAAATGAGTGGATTATCTGGTGTGATTTAAGGATTTAATTTCGAATATAATTAATGCTGGCGCTTAAGCAAATAAAAACAGATTTAAGTTTACCTTGCCAATTTAAGGGATGACATACACCTAAGCCCGTGAAAAGAGGGGATATTTTATAAATCTTTTTTACCTGTAAGTAATTTTGTTAATCAAAAATCGTAATATGCAGATAAAAGTTTATAATATAGAGAATATTTTTCAACGAAAAAAATTACGATAATTCGTCTCGTTCGCCGTGTAGCTGCTGTTGAACAAAGCAGGGTAGTCGCGTAAGGAGGAGAATATCTCCTCTGGGTGTCATGCAAAAGGAAAAAAGAAAAATGTCCCTTAAAGCATGTAAAAGAAACTAGTCTTTATGATATGCTATTTTTAAAAATTTTAATTTTCGAAAATATGAGTGTTTGAACATTGACACAACCCCGTGATGCAATTTCTGAGACAAATAGGTTACGAATAAAGTATGTTCAAATGTATTAGAATTGTTTGAAGAAATAGGGGGAATGATAAAGAAAAAATACATGTTCATTTCACACATTTGGAAGACACACAACACTTTTAGTATTTATGAAAAAAATTAGGAACTGCGAGAGCATTTAAAGGAAGCCCAAATACTGTATATAAGTTGTATGTTGGTAAAACATTTTATTTTAGGATGTGTAGAACATGTGCCATTTCGGCGCAAACCTCTGATATGGTGCGTAAAAATTCGAGACTTTCATAAAAAAAATTAAGAAGTCACCGGATTTTGGTAGCACACAAACAATGATGGGGCGTTGCCAATCCGGTGACTTTTTAATTTTTTTATGAAAATCTCGAATTTTTACGGTCCATATCAGAGGTTTGCGCCGAAATGACACATGTTCTTCACATGCTGTAATTTTTTCCAAGTCGATTTGAACCTGAATTCGCTCGCAATCAGGAAAAAATGAAGAGAAAAAATATTCGAGAAAAACGCATTTAAATTTTCTGGGCAAAGGCAACGCAAATTTTACTATAAACCAAACGGTATTTTATTGAGAAAAGATAGTACTTTCGGAAAATGCAATAAAAAAATCGATTTTTCGACTGCCTAGTCCCCTTAAGGAACTTATTAAATTTATTAAACAACAATCGAATATAAAATGTCTCCCCCCAAAAATTGAAAATATCCCCCTTGGGATATTAGAAAGTAGCCCTCATTAATATAGATAATTACTCCTAAATATTGACTCGCAATATTCACTACAAAATATTCACTTTCTATTTGAGGTATTGAGAGCAAAAACTAACTAACCCACATTCTTTGCGAAACTAAGTTAGTAGCAATAATGTGTTCCAACAGGCTGTACTAATCATATAAAATGGGCAAACTTATTTTTTTTTTCAATGTGAATCGGTCCTTTTTGCTCTGAATGCCTCATTTCTCAACATTCTTACCATAACACAAACATCTACACCCAGCAAAACTTTAAAGCAGAAACGACTTCTGTTAACTTCCGAATAGTTTAAACAAACCATCCACCTTCCGTTCCTAATCATTTCTACCAAACCATAAACACCCAAAACTAGCAAACCAAATAACGATCAAAGAAAGCCAAACAGTTCACAAGCAGTCTCCAAATAGACCCAATCTAGCTCTGCAACCAGAGTCCCCTCAACGTGAACCACCGCTAGACAGCGAATGCCAAATAAGGCATTCTTAAAATTCCCGAATCCTTGGGATGACTCGGAGGGATTGCGTCCATTTCCGGGGCCGGGCGAATCAGGATCGATGGCCGCACCCCGATTGCACGGAGGTTTCGACAAAGCAGTGAAGCGTCGGAGTGTTTGACATTTCCGAACCGACGAGCTAAATGTCCCGACATTTCGCTGTCGGGACCGACGCCTTCAGAGGCGGGTCGTCCGCCGTTTCTGTTCTCAGGAGACGCTCGAATCACTAATTACTGTTCGATCGCTGATCACTTAGACTAATCACCGCGATGAAACTCGAGGCGAAGGAATGCAGCTCTGGGGAAACGGGCAGGTCCGAGTGACGCCTCCGTGGATGGGCAACCGGTCGATTCGAAAAGGCTCGAATTGTCCAGATTCTATCGCTGCAGGAAGCACGGCCGCAATTCTGGCCCATTAGCGTCCAGACACGAACGCAACTGAGGCCGTTTGCATTCCAGCGCTACGATACGATGCGGCGAGCGCTAACCATGATAACGCCATAGCTGAGATTGCGGATGAATTTTCCCCATTCGTGCGGCGATTTAAATTTCTATCATTACAGTGGGTTGATAGAGACGGTCTCGGTGACTAATCGACGAGATTCGTTTCGCTTAACAGGGGGTGTTGGCGGGCTGATTAATCATTTAACATCGATCATCGACGCGGCTGCATCGTTGGTTTAATGGCTCGCGTTGTAATAGCGATAACGTAGTTATCACTTGATCGTTAGAGTGGATGGTACTCGGTGTCGTTTGTGGATCGAGACTACGCGTGTATATTAAAGTAGGTTATACACGTGATGTAGGTACAAGGATCCCGTGACATATGTCCTCCCGACTTAAGTTATTCCGCACTTACGTCGTTTCTATCTGCGATGCGATAGGAATTTGTATACTGTACATGCGATCTGTATGCGTATAATAAATATCGTAAACTGAGGGAACATTGGCATGTTTTTGCAACATTTTGTTATATAATATACAAATTTACAATGATTAATAACATTTTTACATTTGCTTTAAGTCTCCTATCGTAACATTGCATCTTTTGTGATTGTACTACAAGTGTTAAAATGCATACAATTTTTCTCCTTTTCCTTCTTCACGGGGACAGTGGGCTATTTCAGCTTCAAAAAATTATTTTCTTTTTTTATTGATTCTGAAAGTCTTTTATGAACATTTTCAACAAAATTTCGTGAAAAATTCAAAAAGGTAATTGCAGAAGTTATAGCAGCGAAGGTAATTGAGTGCACCGTCGAGTAACTGTCTCGCAGAGCGGTATTGGCATAGGGACTTAACTTTGAAGCCCTTTTTCCCGAAACACCATTTTCAGACACGATGTACATCATAACTCTTGAACCAATGAATATTTTCACTTGAAATTTTTACTGGGCGTGTAGAATTCCTACCTTTGCAGAGTGGAATTCCCGCATCAACATTGGATGTTTGCAAAACATTTTACAACTGATTAAAGACGATTTTTTCAAAATCTGGGGAAAAATTGATTCGTGTGTAACTTCCATAATTTTTGTTTAAATTTATCGGAAAAGTTCCACTCTGTAGATTTTGATGTATAAAGTGGTCCCTCCAAAGCATTTTGCTTTCAGATTATTGGCTCACGTGAATCGATGTACACCGCCTGCAGTGGTACAGGGCTATTTTCAACGATTAATAACTTCAACAATTTTATACATTGCGACGTTTTTTTTTTGCTAATTACTCGCAAACGTGCCTACAATAGATTGCGAAAAGGAGGACAATAAAGATTATTTTGTATCAAAGTAATTTAGCTTTAAAGAAACTAAAGATTTTACGCAGCCAATAGTCCTCTACCCCCTTTAATACATGTTAATAAACTTGACTGCCAATGTTTCCCTCGTTTACGATAGGAATACCTACCTAATAGCTGTACCTATATGTTTTTATATTCAATTGTGACTGTGTATAGGTACATGTTCGCTAAACTTCATCTGTGTAGAGAGTTTTATTAATTAATTGAAAACCTACCTTGTAATCTGATAAAATATGAATTTATGTGTATATGCATAGGGAGATTCCATCTCGATTTAGGTATATCTTTTCTGACTTAATTCGGTTAGACTGGGAGTAATTATTTAATAGGTATCTAAGTTCGGAGTACCTCTGTAATCTATAGAGATAATAGTATTCGGTAATAGTATTCGAGCAAATAGATAAATGACGAAACGTTCTCAGCAGAGTGTGCGGGTACTCGAGATTAGGGGGTTGGAACGGATTGGAAAAATTTGGGCGGGATCGGGTGGGGTCCTGATACTCTCGTATTGCTGGAGATCGGATATCCTCGGGAATTCCGAAATTATCAGAAATCCCGAAATTCTTTGAAATCCTGAAATTATCGGAAATCTTGAAATTATCTGTAATCCCAAAATTATCGAGAATCTAGAAATTATCTAAAATCCCGAAATTATCGGAAATCCCAAAATAATCGAGAATTCCGGAGAACCCGAAATTCTGGGCAATGCCGGAGAACCCGAAATTCTGGGCAATCCCAGAGAACCCGAAATTCTCGGGAATCTAGAAGAACCCGAAATTCTCGGGAATCTCGGAGAACCCGAAATTCTCGGGAAAACCGGAGAACCCGAAATTTTTGGGAATCCCGGAGAACCCGAAATTCTCGGGAAAACCGGAGAACCCAAAATTTTCGGGAAAACCGGAGAACCCGAAATTTTCGGGAATCCCGGAGAACCCGAAATTCTGGGGAATCCCAGAGAACCCGAAATTCTCGGGAATCCCGGAGAACCCGAAATTCTCGGGAATCCTGGAGAACCCGAAATTCTCGGGAATCCCGAATATATCGGGTTCCCAAGCCTCAAGACCATTCGCACACCCCTAGCTATCAGATATGTTTTAAAGTGAAAGAAGGGATAAAGGTAAACGATGACAAAGGAAGAAATTATTGACAGTGGTCAACGAAAGCTGAGCTGTCATGGTATCGTGTGCTTGTTTGCGTTACGAGAGTAGTGCCACACAAAAAAAAATAGGTAGGCGTAGAGTATGGCAATTTCGGTGACCGCGGTGGCTACGGGTCAATCACCGGACCGCGATATTGCTTATCGATTCTCCTGGATTGATTGACATGCCTCGAAGGCCGAATAGCTGTGCCTTCATCCCTCCATCTTTTTCCGAAAAAATCTGACGATATTCCTGTCCACTTCTACACCTCGCTTCTCACTCTAGTTGTATCATATCTTGTTTGCTATGGTATCATGGTGGTAGGTTTCACCATGAACCATAAATTTCATTGATTTTTTAAGTCTGGAAGTGATGGATGCTCTCCTATCAAGTTTAAATTTCATCCATTTCAGACTCGACGTTTCAGAAAAATTTCATTTTTCTGGATGGGGAAAGTGGACATAAAAGTATATGACACTTATAAATACAGAGGAATTACGGCTTTTCACGCGACACACCGTTTTGTGGCTAGCAACTGATATGTCCAATACATTCTCATATTTTTTGTTGTTTTTTTCAGTAATAGTAAGGTGAATGTCCCAATTTCTGCTCATGTCTCCATTTCTGCTTTTTCTTATTATTATAAGCGTCACGTTTGTACTATATTTACAACAAAATAATTCTAAATTATTTGAACATTTACGCGAGTGTTGCACGAGCTTGGAACTAATCAAAGTGCAGCATAAGCAACGAAAAACTTTTAAAATCAGAGACTCATGATTTTTCGACCGTGCTTTAGCTGGTTGTGGTAAGGAACAGAGTCACTATTGGTATTCGATAAATGAGCAGAAAATAGTTTTTGCAGTAAAAGTTCTTATTTATTAACAAAAAACAGATACCGTATTGTGCTCTGCGTGTAGATTTTTTTTTGTACTATTTTTTATTAGTTTAAGTAGAAAACAGGTGATTAGGTTTAGGGTCAAGTGAATCACCGTCGTGTCCGCATTTCTACTCACCAAAATTTTAGCAACATAACTTCACAATTCAATATATGTTGTAACTTCAATTTCTATTCGAAGGCATTTTATTTTTTGTTTATAATTATTTTATGCTTTACTATTGTGTTATAAAACACCTCCATTGAAGGTGTAACTTATTTTAACCTGAAATGGCAACATATTATGTGAGCAGAAATTGGTACAAATGGCGAGTAGAAATACGGACATTTAAAGCATTATATTTAATTACAGTTTACTAGTAGTTAAACATCTTGAAATATCTTTCTTAAATAGTTTTCGACTGGCACCACTTTCCATGCTAGATTTAAATTTTAGGAAAATTTAATATACTTTCGTCTCACAGGGCAAGTTCTTGATGTGTTATACACATTTTAACTTGTTCAAATTATTACTGCTTATCTATTGTAACAGTTTCTTTACGAAAAAGAACTACAACAGCCCTTATTGCTAGAAAGTAAAGCCAAGGACGAGTGGACGACTTAAAGTGAAATTCTAAAGGCAGATTTGAACTTGATTTTACGACATAAATGTTCGAAGTTGATTAAACAACTGGCATAGATTAAAATTTAAATGTTATCAAGTTAAGTAAAATGGAACAGCACAAAATGGAAATTATTGATAAAGGTTAATCAGAAGGAATTGGCAATAAAGACATATTGTAAATGTAGTTACTGTCTGATTTATGCCGATGTCACTCAGTTTTACTGTAATAACTTGGATAATTGTTTTACATGCCTGGAAATTAGATAAAAGAACAAAAATGAATTACATATTCAACCACACGTCTCGATAAAAATATATGAACTGTGTATAAGGAGAATATAGTCGGATCTCGAAGGATTACAGTCTGTCATCGTAAGGTGAGGAATATTTACGATCGTGTAATACGAATCTCGTCTGAGGCTTCATGCTGTATGCACGGGATCTTCTTTACGAAGTTCTGAATACTTTTCCAAAATAAAATACACGTACAATATCAATGCTTCCCTGGCACATGCACTTATTCTCTGACGTGAAATAAATGAAAGCTCAAAATGTAATAAATCATTCCATAATAATTTCCTGACGCATCCAAACAGCACCCAAAAATTTATAAATGTAGATATGAATTTTGGGATCCCTTGATGTCGAAACAAATTATATAGTGAACAAGAATAATAACTGAGAGTAACAATATTACGGTGAAACGTGATTAATCTGTGCATTATATTACTATCATGAAACCTATGTGCAATGTTATGTTTTTCTATTCTGCTTTTAAGTGATAAATTCTTATATATATGTTGAAGTTTTAAAGCACTCAATGTTACATAATATTTTTACTACCTTCATTTTTAGATAATATTCATGGATTCCATGAAATAATAATTGTGGGATGTCTTTTATTATAATTGAGGGCACCATTTGATTCTATGTAGGAGATTCTACTAAAGATACTGGACATTTTTCTGATATCGAGAAGTTTAATTTGTACAGCAGGTGTTTCTTTAAACGACGTCTTCAGTTTTAGTACTTTCCACTCTAAACTACTTTTTTCAGTACAACCTTTATTTCTTCCCTCTCATTCGTTTTTATGCTAGTTTGATGTCGCGCCATCTCGTCTCCGAGGTAGGATTTCATCAAGGCAGAGTTTATGACACGGATGCGCGAAAGAGCCATGTTTTTAAGGAATGCTTGCTGGAAAATATCAATAAGTCAGTCAAGCAAAGAGTGAAAATTATAAAACATGATTTATTTGGTAACACATACAGTGGCGTGCAAAAGTATTCCCTTTAAAACAGAATAATTTGTTTAAAACTGTTCCGAACGACTTGAGTTTTTATTTGAGAAGCTAGAAGGATTAGTTCGCTAAGTGACGTATTTTGTCCTTTTGAAAAAAATTGCAATTGGTCGGAATAGCGAAAAAAATAGTAAAGGTCGTTTTTTCAACTTTTTTATCTGATTGTGAGCCAGTAATGAAAATTTAAAAAATTCCTTTTGTAGATTTAAGTAAGCTGTATATATGCTGAAAATTTTGTCAAAATCGGATAACGGAGCTGAGCTACAAACAGTTAAAAGTGGTGAAAATCACAGTTTTCGGCCGAAATGTGTGATATTCACCAATTACAATTTTTTCACAACGACGAGACACGTCACGTATCAAACTAATCCTTCTAGCTTCTCAAAAGAACTCAAGTCGATTGGACATTTTTTAAACAAGTTTTTCTGTTCTAAAGGGTGGTCGAATACTTTTGCAAGCCACCGTATGTATAAGGGGACTAAGTAGGCAGTCAAATTGCTTGAAAATCAAGTCTTCTTTGCGAATTAATTACGAGGAGAAGAACGCAAGCACAGCTTTTCCTTCTCCATAATGTTTATTACTATCGCCTAGAGTAAAAAAGTTTTTTTTTTAGTCTACATATCTATTATAAAAATAGCTCTAAACGGGGTTGATTACACAGTGGTTTAGAAAAAGTGTCTTTGGTTTTGCTCTGATATTGAGCTTAAAAATAAAGATACTTCAGTTTCCTTGGAATATGTTTCTCCTAGAACTTGTACTTTTTGGAGGGGACCTCTGAAACAAGAATTGAACCAAAAATATTCAAATAGAGATAGGAGAAGGCGATTGGTACGATAAATGTCGATTTTCGGGGTGCACAAATGGCTGTTTTTTTATCTCTGAAACCAGAGCTTTTTCACTGTACGCTGAGGTACGTTCTAAAAAGGAGTATATTTTAACATGCTGTAAAAATTTCGAGTCAATCCGTACCTCGGTTTTTCCGCAATCAGGGCAAAACCGCAGAAAAGCACCAACCAATCAATCGACTGTAGCGCCGTCATATACATGCATATATTATCAAACAAATTTTCTTTTTACACTTTATAGTGTTAATAAACGTTTCCCAAAAGTACTAGTCACAATTTGTATTCACCTCCTTGTAATTAATTTGCAAAGAAATACTTGATCTTCAAGCGATTTGACTGCCTATTAAACCCTTTCTAAAAAATCCCATTTGTACTAACATATTTTCAGGTGGTCACGTAAAAATACGTAGTTTGCATACTTTTACTAAACGAATATTTCTTAAAGTAATCAGAACTTGCTATATATATATATATATATATATATATATATATATATCTTCAATTAAAATTTCATTCCAAAACACCACATACACTTTCAATTACAGTTACAAATAGAAATACAAGACTTTTTCACCAGCAATTAATCAAGTTTGCAAAACTGTTAATAAATGAACCTTTCATTCACTTATACTACCCACGAAACTCCGTTCACAACGGTTCATTAAGAATCCAACAAACCCAACAACCAGTCACTAACGCCAGCGGCAGCTGTTGATTCAACAGAACCCCTCCCCCAAAAAACACCGGGGAAAAAACATTTCAAAGTCAGATTAACGCGTGCCGTTTCTGCGAACGTTAACTCGGTTTGCAAAAGCGTTCTTGTCGAACACGTCGATAAACCGTGGCCGTTTTTTCCCCGCGCTGGATCCAGCTGCGGCGACGAAGGGTCGTCGAAGGGGCGAGGGTGAAAGAGCGCATTCGATGACGGAAATGCGCGCCGAGGTTCCTTTCCTCTATTTATTCTGTCGCGGTATCGAGGACCCTGCACAAAGGGGATCGTCGGCTCCAGGCGATTTTTGAGGGCCTGCAAAAGGCAGAAGTCGAATGGAGAGGGGCTGCGAGGAGCGAAATGAGGTGTCGCGATGGCGGAGGGGTGAAGAGGTCGAAGGTCGCTGGAGGAGGCGCAAGAACCGATGGAGAAGCAAGACATCGGTGGTGGAAATGAAAAATAGTTGGCGCCGTGGAGCCAAAAGTAACCACTGGCTCCTAGCTATAGATAAGGGAAAATAACGAGGCCGACAGCGGCGCGGAAGAGAACTAATTCGGCGCATATTTCACACACGTCCGCTTTACAGACGCTAAGTATAGGTAAGCACGCCCGTTCCCGCGGATAAAGGAATTAATTGCATCGTCCCGGTTCCATCTGTCTTTTTCCTTCCACTAGACGTTTCTCATCCGCAAACCCCCTACCACCCGACCAATTCACTGCGCTTTCTACATCGGTTTTCGCTGCGCGCGGCTGGCATCTGTCAATTTCGCTCGATATTTTTCCTTTATATTCGTTTAGTTATCTCCGTTCGCGCACGAATGTAACGGCAACTTCGATTACGTGAAATAATTAAGCGATGCATTGTTTCGATAATAGCGAGGGGTATTCTTCTCGGCAAGTTCGGGTAATGAAGTTTATTTTCTCATAGCGTGACGGGATAATTTCTTCTTGGTTTTTGGTCTTTTGTTTTCTGTCAGCGGAGGTGTAAAACTGTGAAGACTTTTTTATATTTAATTACAGTTACTCCCACGAGTATAATTAGTGCGAAACAGTAGTGTGTGATGTAACTGGTGGTACAGCCTGCAATGCGGCGATTTTAATAAGTCCGAAATGTAGAATAACATTTTTTGGTGTGGGGTTTTGTTTTTGGGAAAAATCGCATTGACGACACGATAAGGGTTGCTAGTGATCGAGTATTGGCAAAATGCAGCGGGAAATATAAAACTCCGAAAATTAATTGAGGAGTCTTTGTAAAAAATACTGTAAGCGCCTAAATTAAAAACAAAAATTTTATCGGAAAATATTCTACGTGCCAATGGTAATACTATGGTATAGAATTTGATTTCTGGCATTTACAGTGTTTTCTACAAGGACTCTTCAATTATCGCTCGAAACTAAAAGCCCAAATTGAATAACAACTTTTTCTCGAACGTGGCTTTGTTTTGGAAAATATCAATTTTGAAAATCCATCGAGAGCGCGTGGATTTGATTTGTACCTACTTGTACGAGCACGAGAAAAAAATGAGACACTAATCATCGACACTGTCACGTGGTCGGCCTATTACGTGCCATGACAAAGCGAAAGAATCCGCCGCGCAGCGGGCTGTAGTTCAATAAAACTTGCATTCCCACGCGTCACGCGTTCGTGATACAGCAGAACACAATTTTCTACTGAAACTTTCCTTACGATGATTAACGACCAACCATAAATTCAAAGTTTCTCCATCGGATTTATATTCGCTGCAGCGGTTCATTCGCTGAACAAGAACCCTCAGTGTACACGCAGAACCTCAGAAAACAAGCAATTACTGTCATTGCTCCGAGTTTGCTTTGGCATGATTTGTTGCTTCGTTGGCGATTTAGGCAGCGTTTCGCGGTGTTCTCTCGCAACGATCGACGGCTGACGAATTTAATATTAACTTTTGACGAATGAAGCATTCCTTTCTTCGTAAAGCAACAAAGAATGCTTGGTAATTATGCATAAAAGAGTATACACATTGTCGATTTTGATCAGATTTACATTCCTGGAAAATTCATCATTTTGAACAAGTTTTCCCTACACATATAACCGCCGTTTGACTTTACTTTTCGAGATATTCCAAAAAAAGTTTGATCGGTAGTTGGATGGGGTTACATTGATTTAGCCGCCATTTTTTGAGAGATTTGAGATAAAAAAAATACGAGTTTCAGAAACATAGGTACTCTCGAAATATGAGTGGTTGGTTTAAATCGCCAGAACCATCCATTTCTGAAAAACATTTTTTTATCTTAAATCTCTAAAAAGTTGGCGCTCGAAAAACTGTCCATCTTATTCGTGGACTTTCGAAACTTTTCTTCTAAAACGCACCATTTTTACAGAAATAATTTGTTTAAGAAATCAATACGTACAGCGGAAACTACGCTAATATATTTTATAAAAAGAAAAAATGAAATTTGATTTCGGACCTGTGTTTTTCTATTTTTTTATAGTCTCTTAAGATAGCGTACTAAAGGTAGGTAATAAAAAATTTCTATGAAAACTGTAAATTATTCCTGAAAAAATTCTTAAATATGGCTCAGTTTTCCGGCCGCCACAGTGGTGTTCCTAAGGGGACTAGGCAGTAAGATCGCTCGAAAATCAGGTATTTTTTGCGAATTAATTACAAGGAGACGAATACAAATCGTGACTAGCAGTTTTGGGTTATGTTTGTTAACACTATAAACAGTAAAAAAAAAATTATTTGAATAATATATACATATGTATGACAGCGCTACAGTTGCCTGATATATAGGTGTTTTTTTTCTGTAGCCACTGTAATTTTGCAGTGATTCTGCCCTGAACCCATTGAAAAAGATAAAAAATCAAAATTATGAAAATGGCGGCTGTAAAACGGCAAATTTTAAAGAAACTTGATTTTTCGCCAGGGAAAAGAGCCATTTTATTTATTTTTTTTGTCAAAACCGAAGTTTTCACAGACTTACGCGTAGGTTCAGGTCGTAACTAGACATGTTTCACATATGCTGAATTTTTTCCAAATTAACTCGTACCTCTGTTTTTTCGCAATCACTGCAAAACGAAGAGGAAATATGATTCCGCGAGAAACGCGTCTAAAGTTTCGACAGAGGAATTAGTCTACCTGCGTACGCGCAGAAACGGTTTATGACGCTCTCGACCTTTTCGGCTGTAAAATCCTTAATTTTATAAATTTTAATATCAACCAAACGGCATTTTACTCGGGAAGGGTGGTACTTTCGAAAAGTATAACAAAAAAAATTGAGTTTCTGACTGCCTAGTTCCCTTAAGTCAATCTACATATGTATGTGTAGGTAAATCGAGGAGTGCGATGAAGTTGTTGAAACGTGGGTTAAAATTAACCCAGCCACGGTCATCCGAGGGGTATCCGTGTATTGAATTTAAGTACATGTTAAAGAGAGACCTCTAGTCACAGTCGGGAGCTAACAGTATTGGACATGAGGAGTACTATAAATAGGGTTACCATTCGTCTCGGTTTTCAACCCTTGTCTCGTGTGTACCGGTCAGTTTATAAATAATAGATACGTCCCGGTTTCTTTATTTCTTTTTTTTTTTTAAGGAATTCTACGAAGAAATTAAGAACAATGAAACATTTCTGAAGAGAAGCCTACCTGCGAGAGCCTACCTACAAGGAGGTCAATATAATTAAATCAGTGGTACTTTTAGCAGATCGCGTGCACAGCAAAGAGTAGGAAGAAAATTTTCGATGAACTAGACTCGCATTCCTTTCAGGTCTGTCTTTCCTTCAAGAGAAATTGACAGTCCCGTGTCAGATGAAGAAATCAATTGCATTGCGGGGAATCGCGACTGTTGCCCATTGTAATTAACGGTCAGTGCGGTTTAAGGGATCGTTGGCCGCAACTGGTCGTATCTGTGGACGTTTATCCCGATGGAAGGCAGAACGGTCGCGTTTGCAGGCAACGAGTTTTAATTAAAGGCCGACTCTTTGACGGGGCGTTCCTTATTGTCCACCAGGTGGAAACATTCAGTGCGGAAGCGAGCAGTCGTCGATAGTCAGTCGGCTGTTTTCTTTGCTAATGGGGAGGCGCAAACAACCGGGGCACTAACCCTCAAACGTGCAGAACTAAGATTATGGCTAATAAATATTGTGCATCGTCAGGATACTTGAATTCACGGAGGGCCAGGAGAAAGTTCGCGGAGGCTTTGCACGCGTGTTTGAAAATTGAAGATGGAAGAATTTGGCGCCCTTGGCATTTATCGGTACTTGCTGGCGCTTGTAAATATAAATTTACGTTCTATTAATATAATTCTTAATTAGATGATTTTTAATACTCAAGTGAAAAATACGTGTCGTATTAAAAATGAATTCAACGTAAAACAATGTATGCAAAAATTCGTGTACAATTTGTTGCTGGATGTGGAAAATGGAAGACATTAATGTCGGACAGGAAGTGAATTGGAATTAATGAGATTATTATAATCGAGGAGGTCTGAAGCTTAAGTAATGTAACTCTTTCTCTGGTTTTAATAGAAAATTCGTACAAAGGATATCACTCACCTTTTCTCCGCTGTCGCTGGGTAGATAGAATGTCAGTACCGTAAGAAAGGAAATTCCCATACATGGAATAATAATGTTCACAGTGTAGAAAAGTGTTTTCCTCCTCATCGTTATATTAAATGTAATATCCAGGTACGGCTCGTCGCAGCAGGTGTAAAACTTTTCGTTCCTGTGCAGAAACAAATAGAAAATTTGTAGTTAAATATGATGGATTTACTTATAACGCGATAAGGGCAGAAACATGTTTTTCGGTGTTTCATGCTTCACAGAATGCAAATGTCAAAATCAGTACATATGGAATCTGTATTTCTACTCCAATTCAGAAATATTCTTCATCTATTAATAGGGGTTCCATTCTGAATTTAAATTAGATAAATTAGATATATAAAGTGCATGCATTCGTTAAATAGAATATTTATATATTGTCGTTTCAGTCTGCTCCTAATAATGCCAAATTACCAAAACACCGAAATTAGATTACTTAATTAGAGGAAAATTTCACTACCTATGTATATTAGATTCTCTAACAGTATTTTATTCTTTCACTCGTAACTTTTTTTGGAAAATGTTCAGAGGTATATATCTACAAAATATTTAGAGGTATTGTATATCTACACTCAATAGCATTCATATCACAAAGATTTAGGTATACATGTATAGTATTTTCTTATTTTAAAATCGAAATGAGGAACCCAATTTTTTGTTTGATATCTCGAGTTAAACGCTTCTCGAGAAATAATTAAAAAACATATAAATGTGTATCCATCAATTCTGCAATTTTTTTAAAAAGTTTAATATGATATCAATGCTCAACTAATAAATAAGATATTCTACTGGATTTCGTAGGCTTAACATTAAATTAGATGGACAAATACAGTGCTGTCTCGAAAAGAAGCTGTCGCTATCTCCGCTTCTTCGTTTATAGCTACTGCGGCGAGTGAGAGGTGCCAGAGAGAGACCTATTACTTCATTCTGAATCCCTCTCACTCATCACGGCAGAGAGCAACGTCAAGTAGAATAGACTTATTTAGATCTGCCTCGAAAAGAGTTCACGCCAGAGATGAGCAATTTTTTTATTTAAATAAAATTTCAAAAAAAAACGAATAAAAGTTAAAAAAAATTATTCGTCATTCGAGTTGACCCGGGTTAACTTTATTTGACGAATAAAGTTAAAGTTGAAGTTAAAGTTAAAAATTTATTCGATGCTGAAGTTCAAACGCTCAACGAATAGAAAATCTAACTTTTCTCATCGAATAAAAAAATTAACTTTATTCATCAAATAAAAAAATAACTTTATTCGTCAAACAATCTAAACTTAAAGTAACTTTTGTTTCATCCATTATTTAAATAATTTTTTATTTAGTTAATGTCCAACTCTGGTTCACGCCCGGTACCGAGATATGGGTTCTTTTCGAGACAAAATTGTGCGCAGATGGTAAAGATTGTGGAAATTTAGAAATACATCGTACTCACCTTACAGCAGGCACTTCTAAAATGTCCCATTCTACAGACATGTAAAACTCAGAAAGGTCGACTCCAACATCCACTACGTTGCTCCCCGATTTCTCGTCCATGTGCCTTAGATCGACCTATGCGAAACAAAAGAAGCCTCCGAATTAGCAACGCCTCTTATTGGGATTTTCTCTAAATTAGTAAGTTTCATGCCCACGTAATTTACTTTTGAAAAACAAACGTGCAGCCTGGATAAACGCTCCTCTTCATTTCTTACGGTACAAACGTTTCTTTTATTCTTTAAATTATTACAACAATTAAATGCATGGCTTGTACAGAGCGTACACTTAAAAGTTTATCGATTTACGTTATCGAAATTATGAGAAACAGAGACGTGGTTGTTATTGCGCGTTTTACGATAATGAAGGTATTGTTGGACATAAAAGTTTCATCAAATTTACAACCTAGGGTAATTAAAACTTAATCGCACGGATGAATGCAGATCTACTTAAACAATTAGTATGAACAGTGATTTGAAAAGTATTATCGACAAAATATTAGTCTGAAATCGAATAGGATTAGTTTAATATAATTTATTTACAGAATTTAAATAGTTCAGTTAAAAGTTACTAAAGCATTAACATCATTATTTACGAATAGTTTGCTTGCTTATAATATTTAAAATGACAGAGCATACGAGGGCAAATATAAGAATGACATGTAATAGAATAACTCTGATACAAATGATTGCATTAAGATTGTACTTCATGCAAAATTTCAAACCACACATTCTTCATTATCCCCCCACTGCTTTACACTTCCCTGCGATTTAATTTTTAATCAATTACTATGATAAAAACAGAAGGTGCTCTTCATTGGAACGCAATGACAAGCCAGCGTCAATTTTCCACCGTTTTCGTTCCACTAATAATTCTATCAAACCGTACTAATTCGTAATCTCACTCTTACGCTCTATATAAAAATTCGCCATGATCTACGATACGATATTTCGAGCGAACACGTAGTCTCGCGACACTGTCTCCTTACGGCTGCACGTTCGTGATTACGGGCTAAGTACGAACAATAAATTCCGAAACGAAAGTTAAAGTGCATGTCTCGTGATGCACTTAGTGTTCGCAAAAGCGCAACGAGAGCAAAACACTAATAGTCTGGACGAAAACGGACCATCCAATCGTGAAGGCCCATAAAGAATCTAAAATCGACTATCAGCGGAACGTCCTCTTCAACTATGCCTTCGCTTTCAACTATTGTGCAGCATGACGAACAAACAAAGTCGACACTGAAAAAATCAAACTAATCGCTAAGCAGAATCCTAATTAGTTCAGAGAAAACGAGTCATCCCGCCATGTACACAACTGGTTGCATCAACGTGCCCCTGATGGTGTTCGTTTCCAATTCGCGGCTTGCTCGTACACTTAATAACCGATCCCGAGCACCGTCGCATCTGCATCGATCACGGTACAGTTACGCAGGTAATTTCGATAATTTCTCAGTGTTCGATTTGATCTCTTTTGCGCGAGCTTTTACTCTAAGCGATTTAAAGCGAATGCTTCGAATTTAAGCGGTAACTTGGGTGCACAATACCGTGCAAAGTGTTCTCTTTTATTTATCATCCGCGCGGAATCTCAATGATTTTAGATTTTCTTTCTCGTAATTAGTAAATGCATCTAAACAACAGCAAGAAAAAAGAAGAGGGGTGATCTTCATGAAATTTCGTTGAAGGCTAAGGATAATTCAATTTATTAGGAATGTTTCGCTGTAGTTGTTATGCTAGAAATTGCATTGTAAATACGTAAGTGAAAGAGGATATTATTAGTATCTTACTGGAAAGAAACATGTATAAACTTTGTGTTATTTATTCCGGGCAAATGTTAAGGAGAACGTAAATAATAAATGGTTGCGACGTTAAATGTTTTGAAGCGAATTAATAATCGAATTATGTAAATGCTTTAATATTATCTTTAATTGTGCTTGATAAACGTTTCACACTTTTGCACGATATCGTTGTTTGCTAATTGTTTAATCTCTTCAACGTTGCACATCCAGAACATATTTGTATGCACGTAAAGGTGCACACAAGCATAACTTCATACATACAAAAGTATCGACAGAGAATTCTGAAGCAACGATAATACACAAGAACGTCGCACAACTAGCGCAATAATACAGTAATAATTTTTATGCAACTGCTTGGCTATCGGCGTTCAATAATTAAATACAGACGACACTGTGGTTTACTTCTTAATTGCAAGGAGAGATTCGTGTCATGTACAGGGTGTACGTGTGTGGAATATGAAGAAAGTGTCCATTGTGCTTGTCAGAGTGTCGTAAAAGGCATAACCCTCTTTTTAATCATAAATTTATATCGACGTAATAATTACTAACGTCTCCGAACGCATGCGTCACATAGTGACGTAAATAAATTTTCTAATTCCTCTTTGATTCAATGACGAAAAGCTAGGTATAGATTGTGTAACTGGACTTCGGTGATATTCTTTTAAGTATAATAAAAAATCACAAACTAATAATTTAATAAGACTGACCTGCGCAATAATACGAAATAAATTTAGCATTGTTTATGTTTACTTCCGGGGATATTACAAATTCACAAAACTCTCGAATCCTATGTACCTAACAAGCTAATTGAATTAAACTCGAAACACTAATTGTTTAAATGAGAGATACTTGTTTATTAGTTATCTTCCAAGGAGTGTGCATAAGATTGGGGTGACAAATTTATTTCAAATTTAATACACTGTGCATAGAGCACACTACCCAACATTTTTGCAAATTAAAGTCTCGAAACTTCGAGACTTTAAATCTTCTGATATGTAATTATTTTTACTATTAAATAGTTATTTAAACCCACCTCGGTTTTTGGTTCAACATAGGTTCAGATACCTATGTACAACTAGAAAAGACCAAACTTTGAGCTTGACTTTTCCCACGAAATTTTAATGATCATGGCATCAACCGACTACATCATATTTCAGTTTTATGAGAATTCCAGACATCGATCGTAAAAAGTAATCGATTTATCATAATTAGGGATTGCAAAATTGCCGACTGTTTCAATTTTATTTTCCCAACCCCTTCATTTCTGCTCGCGAGAACGATATAATATTAAGTATTTTTATTTTCATTGCGCATTTTAGTACTAAATGAACATGTTACGTAGACTGGCTACTGTGTCTCACACTTTGGTTCGGTTGTTAAATATCCAGGGAAGAGATTCACTGGCAGAAGCGTGGAAATAAAGACCGTCTTGCACCGAATCGATACGAGAGGTGGGACGGTAGAAATATTCAGAATATATTCTTTCCATAGATTTCACGGCAGGATTCGAAAAGCACTCTCATCTGAGACGAGAGCACTTGGAGCCTGGCAACATTGCCAAATGTCCTTTTCGGTGCCTGGCAAATCTCTCGATTGTTTTGCCACCCCGTTTCAACGTCCCCGAGTCATTTTCGCGTCTCGCAACCAGCTTCCTTTTCATCGTCCCTCTTTAACCTCCCTATACACGATTGTCCTAGAAGCCCCTGATCGTTCAGAGCAATCTTTCGCGTAAACATTACTCCGTTTCGATGGCACGTTTCCAGCAGAACAGAGGAATGCACGGGGAACGTTTGAGAATTCTGTGTTTCATTAATCTTTGAACGTTTATATTAATTAAGATGTATATGTGAGTTTGCGTAGTCACGTGGCTTTACAAATATGAGTGACAGCTATTACGTGAACTAAGAATGGAGGAGGGGTTAGTGATCTGCGAAGTATTTTGTGTAATTTTTTTAATTGTTAGATGTTTAATTTATTATAGGAAAGTTTCGTCTCAACTTCTCCTTGTGCGACGGCAATCGCACGATTAGGCTACTCGTCTCTATGAATTTAATTAACTCTTCGAATTCTGTAGTTTCTCTGTAATTTGCATAACTTCAATCTTGTAGTTTTTTATGAAGCAAAGAAGAAGAGTCAAAGAAGAGAGAGTCATAAGTAGGGTAGCTGTACCGTTTGTGGCCATTGCACTGTTTTTGGCCATGTGTATAATTATCTTATTTTTAAACTGCCTGCAGATCATTATTATGTGGAGAATTTCACATGATAAATATTTTGTTTAGTATACCGCCAGAAATATAAGGTTACATTTATTGCTTAGACGGAAAAATATTATATTTTTTAATAAAAAATAAACTGGCACAATACCTTAAAGTGGCCGCAAGTGGTGCATCTACCCTACCAGTAAATTTCTTCCTTATTTGTTATCGTGTACCTTTTATGGGAAATTATCTGTCGACGTAGCTACCGTAATAAGTCGAACCAGTGTTCAGTGTACCTACGGTAGACGTAACTGATATATCCGAGAGGAACGAAGGAGAAGGAAAACGAGAACAATCGAGGAAAACTGACTTGAAAGATGGTTGAATTTTAACAACATAATTCGAACACGGAATGTCAGGATTCGTCTAACTTTGCAGTTAATTATCTTGCTGGTATGTGAATATACAACGTGCTACGTTTATATTTGCATACAAAACGAACTAAAGTAACATGTCATTTTATTTGCTGAAAATTTCCCATCGTATGCATATGCTACTGACGATGTGCAGATAAAAATTTCGGTCCACAGAAATGCACGAAATTTTATCAAAAAAATCACCCACCCCTGAAAAGTACCAACTGATTGTGAGTCGTTATGTATTCGTTTCGATTTAGTTGTCCGCGATATAAATTGCAACTGATAAAAATCACGACGGGAGTGCGCGTAATATGAAAATGTATTTATGAAAAATAAGGGTGCCCCGAAATAAAGCGACCGGCCAAGTGGAGAATTGAATACTCTTGGAGAGCAGAAAACCATTTTGAAAGCACGGATGATTGATGTGGCCAAACTCCACAAAGGACTCACGCGAGCCATACGACACATAAATCATTTTATACGCAATTTCGGTGTTTCCCTCTTCATCTTCTGGCAGATGACAAAATTTTTACATCGCGGGGGTATTCAGAACGGTATCGTGCTCCAGTTCCCCCTCCCTCGGGAGGAACCTAATATTGACGACGAGGCGATAGCACGAAAATAAATTTTAATATTGGGAATCTTTGATTGAAACGCATCGAAATGGGGGTGAACTGCCCTGTAACAAATTTCTGGATTTTGCCACTTGAAAATATTATTCATAAAGCTTCTTCATTTTTAGCTTTCTTCCTATTTAGAATGTTTTCACATATATTAAAATTTGAGAAACACAGAAATAAGTGCTGCAAAACACTTATTCGTCTTCTAAATGACTACTGTAAATATTCTCGATTCAATTTTTGTCACGTAAATGAAAACGTCATTTTATAAAAAGATGTTTCAAATAGAAGATAAAATGTTTTTCAAATGGAATCTCCAATATTTTAAAAAGTAGGGCCGGGTGTGCGTTAAAAAGGTTAAATGTTTCAACCGAAATAGCTACTAGCAGTTTTACTACAAAATCTGTTTTATAAAAAATTTTTGGATAATACGGGAAAACAGCTTACCGGTCCTTTAACATTTTACCAAGTTGGGTGGATCACTAAATTTGTCGGACGTGGTGTAGCGTACTCGATTTCAACCGAGTAAAAAGTTGTCAATTTACATTTTATAAAATGTTAAAGTTTGCCGATAAAATAGGTTCATGCCACGGTCGCTAACGGGTGCGAGTTTAGAGATCCAGAGACCGTTAGTTTATTCGAGTCAATGCTTTCCAACAACTACTACAAGTTTCGAATATAAAAGGAAGCATACTATTTAATACTCCAATACTTGGCCAGCATCGATTCACTGTAAAGGGGTTAACATCCAATTAACGAATGCAGATGGTGAGCGTGACGCAAAATATCCCCTTTACTCTCGAATCTATGGACTTATACATTCTACGGATTTCAACAGAGTAATGCCGCGGCATGCGCATTAACATTTCGGGAGGATGAGGTAGCAATTAGTGCTTAACGGTTCTGAAGAACCGAATAGAGAAATCGAAACCTGGAGGGCATTCCATAGCGTTGCCAAAGTGGCGTCCACCCTAGAGAGATAGAGTGTCTCTATGTACATACGTACATCCCTTGCTAAGGAGAGAAGAGAAGCTCCCCTCGTTTAGGAGGGAAAAGCAGTCCTCTTATTTAGGGGGGACAAGTATGTCCTTCCTCTAAGGGAGTTAAAGATGGGCAAAGTACTCCGCTTCTTTAGCAAGGCATGGTATCCCTCTTCTTTAGGAAGGAGAAGCACCCCCTTCTTAAAAAGGGAAAAGTACCCCCATTATTGAGGAGATAAAATTACCCCCTTCTTTAGGAAGGCACGGAGCCCCCCCCCTTTTCCAGGAGGGGATGTACCCGCTGTCTTAGGAAAAGAAAAGCACCCCCGTTCTTAAGGGAGGAAAATTGTCTCCCCTGCTTTGGGAAGAAACCGTTTCTCTTCTTCAGAAGGGAGATGTACCACCCTTCTTTAGAACATTACCACCCAGTTTCAGAACGGAGAGGTGCCTATTTTCTTTAGAAGTATTTCCCGTTCTTAAAACCCCTTCTGCAGATGCAATGCCACGAAAGACTCAACATTTCCGAAAAATAAGATTTCGGTGGCTCCAGTCAGTTATTAATAATTCGCCACTGAAAGCAAGTTCAAAGCAATCAGGTTTCAGACCAGTTGGCATCTTGGACGGAAGCAATCAGGCTTGACACTTACTTCTTAGATTAGAGCAATCAGCCTGCCAGACAATAAGGACAATCAAGCACCACAGAGGCACAGATACAATTAGGTGTAGTTCGAGATCAATGAACACGATTGTTACCACAGAATCAACATTGTTACTGATAATCGATAATGAGTTACCTCTTGTTCAAGCTTTATGTTATGTCGACGACGTTCTCTGCTTCATACTATTTTTTGCCGAGTATATGATTATGCATACATTACTTGGAACATAAATGTCCAAGAAAAGGCATAGACAATTTTCATAAAAATCGTGTAAGAAGTAAATAAGACAGGGGAAGCAATTTGAATACACGAAATTTATATATAACTTTATAAAACTTATAGCGAGGGCTAATTTATTGCGACACATTGTTTGGCCGATAAAGTTTGTCCTTTTGAATAGTCACTCGTTTACTAATTCTTAAATTATGAACAATACGCCATCTTCTTCTAACTAATAATTAATAACTTAAAACAATGCCATCTGTGTATCAAATAATGCATACTTACTTTACTTGAATTTCTTCTAACTTTTCACGCGACCGATCGGCAAAAAATAGTGTCCAGCAGTATGTACATATATGTAATAGTTTCCGATCGTAGTTTCATATCGATGGCTTAGCGAAAAAATATTGTATGTCCACGTTTAGCATTTTTCAGAAAAACTGGTTTAAGCCTGCAATGGTACATAAGATTCAGAGACATACAAATAAAGAAAAATATTATTTTATACAAATTTATAAAGTAGATATAAATATGATTTTTATATAGCAAAGCTCAAATTTCGCAAAAAGTGGACCTACAATATTTTCGCACTAAGCCATCGATATATTACTGAAAAGCGTCTAAATAAATACAAACTGTTCAAGAGAAAACTGTTTCTATTATACGAGCCATTGAGAGGAAAAACGGACTAACCCACATAGAAAACGAACTAATTTTTCCTATATTATATGCTAAGTAGAGCCTATTGGAATACATCATTGCTACAAACTCAATTTCATAAAAAATGTAGGTTAATCCGTTTTTGTTCTCAATGGCTCATATCAATATAATTATTGAAACTGTTATCTGTCGAGTGGCCCATCAAGAATTTACACAATCCACCATAGTAACGTCCATAGCAAAAACCATTAATTACGTCCTGGTACCGACGTAAAACTCGTACGATACAAATTATAATCATTACTGTTCGCTGTTCCCTCGACCACGACGAATAACGAATTTCGCAGGATTACCTCCTATCGCAGCATCGTCAGAGTCATTAACGGCTCGCGAAATTACGATCTGGCTGAACCAGAGGCCTGATAATCCGAAAGTCACCGCTTGGCGCGGACAGAATCCCGAGTTAAAGGGAAAATGCCAGCACGCCCCTGGATATTCCACTTTCCCTCTGTCCTTTAGAATTCGAATACGCTCTCGGGGGGCTCGTGCGAATACATCACGTGGGTTACACTATTTCCACGAATTTCCGATTCCACGCCGATTTCTGGCTGGCAGGGCAAACCGTTGTTCCCTTCGATGTCAAATAGCCTGAGATTACACGGAATCGTATGCCAATAATAAACCGACAGTCTCCAGCATGATATCGCGACGTTAAACGTTTGTGTTTGCTCACTAGAGCCGTGCCCCCGCGCCGTCGTTTAAATGCTGGAACACTTCCTGCCACGGGCAAGAGATTTCAGAGATTTCCGCAACGACGAATAATGGAGTGGACGGAATTACACGTCAGTTAAGGGACGTCTATATTTTAGGTTTAATTTTTCTTTATCAGTAAAATTAAGAGAATCCTGGGTTTCACCCTGTGGGCTTTAAATTATTCCGTTCCTCGATCGAGCGGAGTCACTTTCTCCATGCAGGATTTATTTAGTCTAACATCTTGGAAGGGGAAATATTATAGTAGAGTAATTTTCAGATTAGAACATACTTTATTTAAGAGGTTGAACCACCTTGGAGGCCCCAAAATCATACGTAAGTTTCAGCATTTTTGGGGGCGAAATTAGAAGATAAATGAAAAAACTTTCCTAAGGGCTTTA
Source organism: Andrena cerasifolii (assembly GCF_050908995.1). Lineage (NCBI taxonomy): Eukaryota > Metazoa > Arthropoda > Insecta > Hymenoptera > Andrenidae > Andrena > Andrena cerasifolii. The sequence continues at coordinate 12,851,650 of NC_135118.1, read as the reverse complement.
TTCCACATGCCTTATGGTGTATAAAAAAATTGTAACTATTTTTTTTTAAACAAAATGGCGTTGCTGATGCTCTTTCATTCATGAAGTTTTTGAAAAGACACTCTCCACGGCTAGCCGTAGATGCCCCTTATACTCTGACGTAGGATAAAAAACAGAATTTTTTCATTATTTACATAACATTTACTACAGAAGTACATAGCGATTTGTCAAAATATTGATTTCTGTGGAAATGGTGGTCATTTGAAGAGAATATCAATTTTAGCCGAAAAGTTTGGCTAAAATTTTAAGCCTAAATTGTGTCTAAAATTGCCTGTAATAAAATTGTTTAAGTTACGCTGCTAGCCAATTTGAAAAACAGTGATTCCGAGGAGTGTTTCGGGACAACATATAACTCGGCCATTTTTTAATATTTCTGTTCAATATTTGTACAATATATTCATTAATACATGCCCCAAACATAAAAAGTATAGAAATAATTTTCATCCTCATAGTCTCATAAAAATAATTTAAATCAGCATAGAGAATGTTATTACATTATGTTGGAGGGATGAAGGATGCGGAATCAATAAATGTGTAGAAAATAGAAACACTTCCTACACTGCGTAGGTTTGTTATAAATTTTGATGAATATGGTAATTGTGGCGGAACTTACGTAAAGGTTTCAAATTGACAATAAGATTATACTTAATATCGCACGTGCTTTGAATAATAAAACAGGATACAAAGGCAGTGACTATGGCAACGAACCTGCGTAGTAAACTTGAAAAGCGCTTAAACTTAAAAAGAAGAAGAAAACATTTCGAGTACAAATCTTAGACTTTAGAAGAATGGTGGTTACGGTGGAAGCCGGAGTTGGGTATTAACGAAATAAAAAATTGTTTAAATAACGGATCGAAAAAGTTACTGTAACTTTGGATTATTCGAGGAATAAAGTTAATTTTTATATTTAATATAAAGTTAACCCGGGTTAATTTTATTCGACACCTAACGAATGATTTTTTTAAATTTTTATTCATTATTCGAGTTTTTATTTAAATAATTTGTTTTCCCATCTCTGGTGCAAGGCACAAAATAAATATAGCACTACTGAATCGAATTTGCGAAAAAAACTTATATCAATAAATTTCCAACTAAATCGTGTTTCATATTATTATTCCTCAGTTTATTGTTAATACATAGGTATATTCTTTTTCTCCAAACTATACGAAGATCAATATCCGAAAGTAAGTGTTCTACTATCAAAAAATTCGCTTAGCCACACACTCAAATCCCCCGGTTGAAGACGGATTCTCACATATCAGTTTCATGACCGTTCGGTGTCATCAGTGTCAGTAAATGACACGGGCAAATATGAACCGCTCCATTCCAAAACAGGGAAACGATATTTTTTACTACTGAAGCCACGACTCCACCTGGAAGCTAAGCCGAGCTGTGATATGCGATGCAATGCTATGTCTGGCTGCGCTATAAAACATAAAAAAACATAGCACAGCTTAGTTTAACTTTCCGTGGAAACGGTTCCATAAGGATGTATTGCAGTTATGCTAAGCTAAGTTTTAAAAAATTAAGGATGTATTGAAGTTATGCTAAGCTAAGTTTTAAAAATTTAAGGATGTATAGAAGTTATGCTAAGCTAAGTTTTAAAAAATTGAGGATGTATTGAAGTTATGCTAAGCTAAGTTTTAAAAAATTAAGAATGTATTGAAGCTATGCTAAGCTAAGATTTAAAAAATTAAGGATGTATTGAAGCTATGCTAAGCTAAGTTTTAAAAAATTAAGGATGTACTGAAGTTATGCTAAGCTAAGTTTTAAAAAATCAAGGATGTATCGAAGTTATGCTAAGCTAAGTTTTAAAAAATTAAGGATGTATTGAAGTTATGCTAAGATAAGTTTTAAAAAATTAAGGATGAATTGAAGTTATGCTAAGCTAAGTTTTAAAAAATTAAGGATGTATTGAAGTTATGCTAAGCTAAGTTTTAAAAAATTAAGAATGTATTGCAGTTATGCTAAGCTAAGTTTAAAAAAATTGAGGATGTATTGAAGTTATGCTAAGTTAAGTTTTAAAAAATTAGGAATGTATCGAAGTTATGCTAAACTAAATTTTAAAAAATTAAGGATGTATTGAAGTTAATTTTTGAAAACTTAGCATAGCCCAGCATAACTTAGCTTAGCTTCCAGGATTCCCGGCTTGGCACTGACTCCACTGAACCGTCACGAAACTGATATGTGTGAATCCGCCTTAAGTCGGATAATCGAGGTTCCACTGTACTTCTATCCGCGTTCCCATGCCAAGCACCACGTATCGGAAACCGCAGAAGTTGTCGGACTTTTGCAAACGGCGCAAGATTCTTCGTGCTGTGAATTTTGCATCGCGAGTCAAACCGAAATTAATCGGGCTCCTTTCTGCCAGGAACCGCAAATGTATGTGCATGCCAGTAACGTGCACCTAACAAGCCTCTGGAGACCACTCAACAGGTACCGTTTCATGAGCCGCATCAGAGGCTTTTCGTAAATCGGCTGAATGACGTCTTGCACGTGTAAACACACGGCAGCTCGGCGTTTCACATTTAACGCCTACGTGTACATGTTAGTTTTGCGGCCGTCCGCGTCAAATCTCAGCGGAGCGACATAACACATGAGGATTACGAAGCTGCATCGCTGATAGAATTAATTCTTGCTTGCTGTCATCGTGGATTACGTTTTATAACCCTCACGCTTCTCGCTACGACAGATTCTTACAATTAGCTGTGCCTTATGGTTGTAAGAGGAGGATAGAAGTTTTAGTTCGTTGCTACGATAAAATCACATTTGCAATTTTTCTTAAATTTTTTAGTTGTATTTTTTGCGGGTTTGTTATTATGAATTTCTTTTAGTAACTTATTACGAAATCATTGTTATGGAAATTTTTGTGCTGTTAGGTCGTTGATTGTTATGTCGAGGATTGCCAGTGAACGGCGTTTGCAAAATAGTTTTTTTTTTAATTTTCACGACTATTTTAGATACATTCATTTGGGAGAGGCAACATGAGTTTAAAAAAAAATAGAAATAAGTAGATGGGAAATGTGCGAATAAATTAAAAATATCAGTGGCGAGATGATAGGAGTGTTTGGTATGAGAAAATTTTTATACATGTGTAGAGTGTCTACTGGAAATATTTTTTCATCACTTTTAAATTTACGTAGTAGGTACGCACAATTTTCATAGCAATATGATTGATAAAATTATTCGCATCCAACTTGTTTTAGCCAGGATAGTGAGCAACATATTTTTGCAATAAATAAATTTTATAATAATATTTTCCTAGTGCTAATACTAAGAGAGGTGTAAGTGACAACTAGAGTGTTCGAGTGATGCAATCAATATTTCCAGTACTGTATGCAAATATTTGAACAGTACTGTTATCATTAGGAGGACTGTGAAATATTAAGTGCATGATTGAAACATGAAATATTCATATTTTGAGGGTACACGTTCGAATAAATTTAAATAATTGGAAAAACAAGAAGCAGTCGGGTTCAATAACTGAACTACATGATTTTGTAACATTATTTCACATCATTATACGTTAATCCTCTACGAATAAATTTTACTTACTAATATTATTAATATTTATTTCAATTTCTGGTTTAGAAACAGATTAAAAGTATTAATTAAGGTTATCAGTTATTTCAAAACATATAAATATCATTTAAAAGTTAAAATAATTTTAATGTTATTTATATTACATTTACGTATTATTGAATTCACAATTCCAATTTAAAACAATATAATCTAGACCTCCTAACTCCATAAAAAAATTTCAGTCCTTTTTATTTGCCTATTTTTGTAGTTTGAGAAACAATATATTGTCAGTATAAAATCAATAAATAAAAACAAAAACATTCTATATATATATATATATATATATATATATATATATATATTGTGCTCGCAAAATTTAAATTATCTAAATAAGTACTTACTCTAAATTATTAAATTAGATATACAAATACATTATTTTTAGTGTATTTTAATACAATTTGTATTCTAAATGTTGCTCAATTAAACTAAACACAATACACTCTTCCCATGACAGATTTTTACGCAATATTTCATGCAATGTTGTACACGCATACTCTTACATTTTATTACCGCCCCCCTTCACCCCAAAACTAATTAAGGGAGGCTGACGTTTAGAATGACAAATGTACGTCACATCTGTCCACGTGTTTATGCGTCAGCTGAGCATGGCGTTTACCGCGATATGGTAAACTAAAGTCAGTGAGACGGATTAAATTAATTAAAAAGCCGCGCGCGCGAGAGATTATTTTCATCGCTTTAAAAATCTTAATGAACTTCACTCGTGGCCGTTCACCGTCATAAAAGCTTGGGGGTTTCATATACTGGAAAATATCGTCAAAGTTGAATGTAAAGTACCTCTAAGGGGGTGTAATTGACCCCTGAAAATCCGGTTATTTTCCGATTTTGTGTTATAACTCCTGACCTGTACAATAATTTTTTTTTACCAAATGATAGATCTCATTAGAAGAAGTAACTTTTGTTTTGAAACTTTTTTTCTATCTCTTACAGTTCGCGAGTTATAACACAAAATCGGAAAATAGTCGAATTTTCAGGGGTTAATTTCACCGCCTTCGAGTGGATTTGGGTAGAAAATAAAAATTGCGTTGTAATAAGGAGGAAATACCCTACATATTAACAAAGTTTCAGAATTTTTTGAATTTTCGGGTTCGGGATCTTCCCTTGTTAGTTTTACATTTAAGTTGCGTATATGTGCGTTCAGTAGTAAAGATTTATATATTCTATGTATTGGTAATAACTATCTTTATAAAGAATAATCTTTTTAATAAAAATGATTTTAATAAAATTTTAATAAAAAATTCACATAATATTCAGTTTCTCATTTTCATCAACGCGAGACTTCATTCCAGGTACCTACCTATTGTTTCGCAGAAAGGATCACATTTTTGCTGTCTGTCCATTTTCAATCATCCACCGTTTCTTTGTCTTTGAAATATCGTTGGTATTTGAATGCAAAGATTCCCATTTTCATACGGGAAGATCGAACAAAGTTACATAAAATTAAAACGCGTTCGTCCCGTTTCAAGCTTTTTCTACGCCCCTCAAGTCGATCATTTTTGTCCACGGTTCTGCTGGCGACGGGACGGACGAATCACAGCGGCAAAGGGAGGCTACCAGTCTTTTGTCATTTGTCACCAGTACTGTGGACTAGCTCGCGATGAACACGGGACGAATGATGGATGTGACACTGGCTCACAAAGTTTCGTTCCCCATTTTTCTGCAACGCTTGACACATCACCTTTATTCCTCGTGGACTGTACGTTCATCATAATTAAATACGTAGTTCCAACTTCAAAGTGAAATTCAATTAACAGTTTCCGTTATTTTCAACTAGAATAAATTACGTAGTAGGGGTCGCAGAGGAAACCATTGCAAATGGAATCCAAAATCATCCCTATGTTCAACCTACTGCCAGGCCCGTATTAAGACCTTTAGAGCCCTTAAGCACTTATAAGATTTTGAGGCCCTCTTATACAAGGTGGTCACTTCAACGCAATGTACGATTTCTTAGGCATTTCCGATAATTCGACTAAAAAGTGTTTCTAACAAAAGGTAGATTTTAAAATTCAGAAATTTTCTATGGTGCCCCACTTTCTCGAGATCTCCTAAGCACGTGCTTATTTTACTTAGTGGTTAATTAAGCACTGCCTACTAAGAAAAGCTCTGTGAATATTAAAAGTAACTTAATTGTTTTAATAAATTTATATTTACAGAACTGTAAGCTACTAATGCTATATTTTCGTATTTAATTTAGCTGTGTTTATAATGAGAATTATATTTAAGAAAACTGTGCATTGCAACGCGAATGTCAGGTCAGAAATAGAAATCAACATTATTATTCATTAGTGTGTCCAATAAGTTCGTGTGGTTTTTATTTGCTAATGAAATTGTTCCAAAAATATTTGTCTCTTTGGTATGTGTTATACCTATACCATTCTACAGGCTTCCTTTCCCTCTATCAGAATTGTTACAAAGTATTTCGTTTTGTGTTAATAATAATAGTGTTGTAGTCTAAGAATTATGAAGTATCAGGTCAAAATAACTTTACGAGTTTAATTGGGTCAAAAACGGTTTATGTGAATCAAGGATGGGAGTTTTGCCATAAATAAAAAAAATTATACTGTAATGAAAATCTGCCAGAATGTAGGGAAGAGCTTGTGAAAAATGATAGGGAATGCATAATCGGTTGATTAGTATTAAATATTATCCAAAATAATAAAGTTTCTACATTCTCAAAAAAACCTGACGAACTTATTCGACAACCCATTAATAAAATGGTTTCTATGTATCTGTTAACGTACTTACAAGTACCTTTTTTAATTGCACGTATTAAATGCTAATTATTTACTATTAACTTGCAAATAGTGTAATGGAAAATGCAATTCTAGCTCTTTATGTATGAATAATTATTTTTAAAAAAAAAAATCGACAGAAGTGAGCGTTCAAGAAAGAGCCAATGAAATGTAAGCTACAACCTGTCGATAACTGTCCACTGTACAAACTGCAAATATTATATAGGTATGCCTCCACGATTATATGCATTAAAAGCATTTTCACAACTCGCGTCGTTTAACGGGCGACGTGTTCTGAAAACTCGCAGAGACTTTATTTCTCGCATAACAAGATCTGTAACTGTAAACTGCGATCAAAAGCGTAAAATCCACTTATAGAAGAAATTCTAAAAAAGTCGTTATCGGTTTTTCCTCCCAAGCCCGTCCCTATCAGTTTTACTCTTAGTTTCAACGTCGAGCGACAAATTGCATTTGATGGGTCGATCGAGTCCCAAAAATTGTATTTTCAGGCGAGAGGATGGCATGGAAAAGGGTACGTTTGCAATCTCTTCATCACAAATTGAAAAATGTATTTTCGGCGCATGAGACCTGGTACTCTGACAAACGAAAATTAATTTCTTTCTCAGATATTCCAATGCATCGGAATAATATTATTTTAGAATACATATTTTCTAATTTATGGTATCTGAAGATGAGGGAAACTTTTGTTGCGAAAGAAAATTAGATAATTCTTGAATCTTTGTATAATTCAACTTTTACGAATTATGCTACAATGTCATTTCTGGGCAATAATTAAACAATGCATTTTGTTTTAAAGGAAAAAGTATAAATTAGGAAAACAGGAACGTACCTATTTCTGATATTTTAAGTAAAAATGCAGTTACTGAGATTTATCAAATAGAAGTAGATTGTTTATTAATTATTGGAGTAAGTTAAGCAAAATATTCTTAGTATATCTTTATAAGTTTTAGGTGGATGCAAAGGTTCGTTCGTTCACTACTTACACCTACTTGTACCTTTATCAGAAAAATGGCAAAAGGTCATAGATAGCCAAGGTAAATACTTTCATCATAAAATCTTGTAATATATGTTTACTGTTCATAATGACTTTGATTCACTAAAGCGGACGAACTTTTGCACCGACCTAATTATTATTAATTAACACAGGAAGTTTCATCCTAATACATCGTGCTCTTATCTTAAAGAAAAATTCCAAAGATAACACACGGTTCGATTAAAGATGTGCGACCACCCTCTCCTTGATCCTTCAATTCTCTTCACTACTACGCTCAAAAGCTTACGTGTAAGTATTTTTTAACCTACAAGTGTGTTATAATTTATGATATGGCACAGATAAGGGAAACCTCTCCCTATACCTGCTAATATTCTTCCTTTGTACCCAGCGCGACAAGTATGGTCGAAATTAACGTAAACTACCCAGCCATAATCTATGCAGTTCCCTTTTCTCGTTAGTTTTAAATTGTTGAATTGCAGGTTGGAGCCTGGAAATGCCTAGTCTGTAGAATATCTTCTTATTTACAACTATTTGATCGCGAGGTATGTACTCGTTAAAATGGTGTCTGACGGAAGGTATTGAACATTTCGTTTTATTTACGAGCTCCTTTAAAACAATCATCAATATAAACCGTTCTCAGGGCGTAAGCTCCATTTGATTGAATCGCTGTGTCGGAAACACGTCTCGTTATATGCTTCCAGTATATTTGGAGGAACGATTATTAGCAATAGTGCAAACGCAAACGAATTTAGTGACGTCTCCATTCTACCCTTTATTCCTTTCTTATCAGACGATATTTTTATCTAATCAATATAAAGCCGGGAATCCACCGGGAAGCTAAGTTAAGCTATGCTATGCGATGCTAGATATGTTTTAACGTTGCTTTTGGTGGAAACGGATCTATAAGATTGTATTGAAGCTAATGTTTTTAAAACATAGCATGGCATAGCACAGCGTAGTTCCTGGTGGATTCCCGGCTTCATCCTCAAAATTTTAATCACCGTATTGTGTTGCTAAAAGCAGAGATGGGCAAATAAAAGAATTAACTTTATGTGTCAAATAATCTAAAGCTAAAGTAATTTTTATTTGATCCCTTATTTGAATAATTTTTTATTTAGTTAACGCCCAAATTCTGACCAAAAGTATGTTTACTCAACCATGTTAAACACAGAAAACTATGTTGCACGTAGGTACCTACCGCGCGTACGGAGACCTTGTAAAACTGAGCGCACCCTGTGTTGAGTTTAAATTACCCGCGATAATAAGTTGTCACCTTTATCGTAGTAAGCAACTCTACAACTTGCTGCTTACGTATGACGAACAGGACGTGCATCGTCGCACGAAGAGGAAGTAACCTGCCGGAAATAGCGCTGGCAGAACCTGCAGATCGAGATAAATCGAGCTAATGAATTCTACGTTGAAATAGCATCGTCCGATCAGGGAGAATTATCGAGCGACCTACTTACTTTTGCTCTTGCTATGGAAGATTCACAGATGTAAAATGGTCACGGCTTGATTTTCAAGCACTGATTCTGCACAATGCGTGTCAACTGACAAATGCACTTAACAAAAGTAAATATAAACAGGGTGTCGGCGAGCTGGTAATACAACCCTGTGATTTAACATGAAAATATAAGTCGAAATTGCAGGAAACCTTTTTTTCTGTATTTGGTACTTTGTTTTCAGGAAAAGTGACTAGATATTTGTTAAGTATGCACACACCCGACTAAAAATTGGCAGAATGGAAAAATAAATCCGAAGAAGAATCGAGTAATTTCCCACACTTGTTGTAACTTCGATTCTTGACGCCCTTGCTCCCCATTAAGGGGACTACTTAGGTCCTTAAACCTGGATGGGGCTGTCGCAATCACGGAACATAAGTACTCTGTCAAAGCCTTTGCACGGTTTCAGTACAAGTGAACCAGCACTTGTACGGCAAGATCGCTAATTCCAATCCTAAAGAGATGTTTCCAGGGAATAATCACTTGCACTTACAGTTATAGAATATTAAGATAGAATAACAATTGCTAACGCTGGCTTACGACTCGACAAATCTTACAGAAATTAAAAGAAACAAAGCAAATGAAACAGTTAAAAATCAAAAAATATTCTTCCCTATTCGAGATGGCAATTTGCATCCACCTAATTATTCTTCCTTATTTCTTGCACGTATTGTGTTTTTTACTCGATGTTTTGTGCACGATCTTATTAAATATTCTGTGAACACTATCTCCGAGTGCGATTTATTTAAATTCGTATTTCTGTAAGGAGACAATGTGTCGGAGGTTCTTAGTGTGTACCGCGTCTTTGAAGACATAATGGTAAGTTATACTAATGCCAGGAAGTTCGATGTACGTCTGAGCGTATTGCAGCTGATGCAAGGTGTCTGGATGCAGAACGTTTTCCCAATAGAAGCCTGCCAAGTAAGAAAATATATCAGGGATAAACGCCTATGAGGTACTCGCTCCCCTCGAAAACGTGTTTCGAACACTGGCAGTGACAAGATGTTTATAGGCACACCGAGTAACAGTGAGACAGTGAGCTTTGTAGGTGGTATTAAGAGAAGAAGACGAGAAACAAAGGAGTCTTTGGATGCCAAGAATTCAATAGTAAAGCAACGATACTACGTCGTCTGCCAAACCTTAAATTCACCCATCGCCAAAGCTACTCGTCGTTATCTTCCCAGAATTGACGCTGTGGAATGGAAGGAGCCTGCCACTTCTCAATTCCTTGTTTGCGCACGCGCATTGAAGATCTCACTATTGCTTGTTACACCTACACACCATGTTTTCCAGGTGGAAATTTTCAGCACCTCTTATCTTAGAGCATATACACCTGCAGGAAGAGAAGAGAAAAAAGAGAAAGATATATTTTGGCTATTCTCTTCCTCTCTCTCTCGCAGGCACTAGATTAGTTGACGGAATGCTCATGTGGTAGCGTACAATTGTAATAACTCGGGCGGTAAGTACCTCAGAGCATACTCTAAGGACACTCGTCATTGTAAATAAAACGTGAAGAAACGCCAAAAAATTATTGCCCACCGAATTGCAGAGTGCGAAGCGACGATTTAAGAGGTCTAAACCTAACATTTCATACATCAGCAAAACAATCTTGAAACGTTTAAAGGCTAACTTTTGTACTTTAGTGCGTTATTTCTTTAATTTGTTCTAGAATTCCTGCCGATAAAACGAATAAAACCAGAAACGAATTTTAATTTAAGTCAAAGCGATAATTTTATAAACAGTTTTTTTCTAATTTACTCGTAAATATGGAGCTGCACCCCTCTTGCTGCAAGGTCCTCAGTTACGAAAGACTCTGCATACAGAGTGAGTTACATAAAACGCGGCAGTTGAATATTTTCAACAACAATGAACTGTATAGTTTTAGAATTTTTTTAAGGGGTCCACTTTTCAAAATGGTCATAATTTACGTCGTTAAAAATTTGGGGCCTCGCAGGAAGTCACCCATACGTATGTACATTCTACTTCCACTGCTAAAACTCAAGCACGGTATCTTCCAGGGCTGCAAGTCTGCTGTGACAGTGAACTGAATTACATAAATTCGAATATCCTCGAGACAATTAGTTTACCGACCCACGTTCGTTAAAACTTTCTTATTTCTTTCAGCGAGCCCTATTAACCGGTCGCGTTTCTAGCCACAGTTCGGAAGCACCCTGTATGCAGAGATCTACATACCGAGGTCTGCGTCTACAGATACATTGCCAAAGTGTCAGCGTGACTATAGTTCTCCTAATTGTGCCGGCAGGTCGGCGACCTGGTGTACAAGTCCGCGTGCACGAATCAGATTAGATCGTAAGCACCTGCTGGGATGGTGCCGTGCTCTGAGATTGTAGGGAATTCAGGTAGAAAAGGCGGGCGAGCGAGCTCGCAGACCGTGAGCTTCGGAGCCTTAGCCTCGTTATGTATGTATGTGTAATCCGTGTTACGCTATTTGCCTTGGTAATTCTGCCGGTCGATATTCACCATTTTTCTTTCGTCTGAATGAATAAACTCGCATTATTCCTCTGAGCTCTGCCATTCACGGTTGTATACATAATCGGGACCCCCCACCCCCTCCACCCGCCCACCCCCTGCCGAAGAAGAATACATTTGATAGAAGACAAGTGGTTTCCGTTTGACTTGGATTAATGGTTCTTTATGGTGACGGGGTTAGGCGACTCAACGGCGGTTCGATGCACGAATTAATTGCTCGACAGTGGGCATTCATGTTTATATTCTACGCTCCACATGCACGCTTTAATTTGCATAGCACGTCGCTGGCCGATTTTGAATCGCAAGGGATCGGTAGACTTATTCTTCTGGTTGCAAATGTTGAGGAAGTAAGGAACGGTGGTATTGGGTTTTTTGGGATGAAGCGAAGTATGTAGGTAAATACAGTAGTAGGCAGTGGAAAGAGATGGAGACTGTGATAATATGGTTGTTTTGAGTGTCGATTGCCAGACATCAATGGACTTAGGAAGTCAAATCGCTCGAAGATCAGTATTTTTTTACGAATTAATTGCAAGCAGTGCTATTACAGGAGTGCCGTTACTTTTTGGTAATATTAATTAATAATACTATAAGCTGTAGAAAGAAAATTTGTTGGATAATATGTACATGTACATGACGGCGCACACAGTCGTCTGATGTGTAGGCGTTTTATCTGCGGTTTTGTCCCGGTTGCCAAAGAACTCAGGTTCGGATCGACTTGGAATATTTACAGCATGTTCAAAATATACTCCTTTTCGGAGTGTACCTCCGCATGACTACTCTAATTTACTGCTCAGAAATAGCATTAAAAAATCGCAGATGCGATATCTGGTTGCGATTCAGCAATTGCTAATGACGGTATTAAATATTTCACTGAGAGAGTTCCAGGTTTGAAGACGATCTTCATGTCGAAGCAGTCGTGGCGCTGAAGAGAAATATGTAGCGATTCAACTGTAGCTGTTAAAAAGCTGGCTGTAAATTAATCTTGTTCCACCATCCAGCGTCACTTGAAAAATATTGAAAAGACTCGCAAATGTGAACAATGGATACTGCACAAATTGCTGGCAATCAATCGTCGACAAAGGGTGAGTATGTTCTCGTTTCTTCTGTTTCGCTTGAAAAATGAATCCTTTTTATGCCAGATTGTTACAAGGAATGAAAAATTGGTGTCATTTAACGACGCGAAACATTTTTGCAATGGCGGAACGTCAATGTCACAAACAGAAGCAGGATTACAACCCCAGGGGAGCTTTATTTCTTGTTTGGTGCATAAGGGAAAGGAGTTGGCCATTCTTAGTTGTTGCCTGGTAATTAAAGAACAAGTAAAAATAAGTCTGAGGCAGGAATTAATAAAAAACAAGTTCTAGTAGCCAAGCAAGGAACAAAGGAGATGTACGTACAAGACATTACAGAAATTTCAAGGGTTCGTGTGGGTTTTCTGAAGCTTTTAAAATTGCCTGCATGAAAGAGGAACGGGGACAACGTACAATCTTGCACAAGTAATTATAGAATTTTTGTAGTGAAAATAAGAACTGGTTTGTAAATGTGAAATAGAAAGGTGGGTAGAAAGCTGAGAAAAGATTTTACAGAAATGAAGAAAATTATGCTTCGAATAAGAAATTTCGATTAAGGTAGGTTCTCGAAAATGTTACATTACTCGTGGAACGATGTATTTAGTAATTTCACTATGTGTTGTCCTACGTTATTTTTAGTAAATCCTAGTTGATTAATTATTAAAAAGTAGGTTGAATATCTGGTGTGTTATTCAATACAATCCCCTTGACAATATTTCAAACGTACTAAATTATATATGATCTCTGTATGACAGCATTAAATTTGCACAGATTTTGTCATTTGACTCCTGATGAAAGTTCCTGCAATGCTGGCGAAATTCTGGGATATTTTTCCAAAAAGAGCTCACACCCGGAAACCTAAAATATTCTATGCACATAAGTTCTTCAAGTAGCTGTGCACCTATTTCCAACCAATCTAACCCTTCTGATTCGTGGAATGATCACTTTTAGTATTGAGAGGCGGTTTCACCCCTCAAAATTAGGGTTAAATATTTTGTAATTAAATCTTCAGGTGTGTAATCGTTTTGCCGCGGTGGATGATCGCGAATGACTCTAGTGTTCATGCGACCACCTTAAAATAAACTCGTACATAAAAAAAAGAAAAAAAGAGAGTTAATAAAAAATAAGAAAATACATATCTCTTCCATTCCAATGCTTAACAACGTATTCAAAAAACAAAAAAAATTACATCAAAATGTACATAATGTTCTCTAGGAAACTATATCCCTCTCTTTCAAAAACTATTCACACTTTGTTACTTTGATCCATCTTGCACCCACAAGAAACCTGCTCCCCTCAGCTCGCATCTTTGCTAACTTGTTTTTCGTCGCGCATATAACTGCATTTGCTTTTTCTGCACACGAACGCACAGATGTATTCGCTCGTCCTTGCATTCATCCACTATCTTATTCATCCTTTTTGCACGCGTCTAAGAAATAGATCTCCTTTTTCTAGTTGTTCACACATTTTTACTCTCAGCCACTGGTCACCCATGAAAGAGAATCTGCATCGGCTCCCCTTGCTTCCTTCTGCGTATGACTGCGTCCGGTTTCTCCAGAAGGATAAACGATTTCCTTCGTCGCTTTTGCACTGGGCTATGCCTTCGTGCGTCTTTTTCGCACTCGTCTATGCGTTCATATTTTCGCACTCGTCTATGCCTCCGCAGGAATCGATTTGTAGTCAACTTCGATTTCATTGTAATGGTTTGGATTTGAATATTAACAGTGAGTTGGTCTTGAAATCTAATCTGTTAAAATAATGAGACAAAGTAGAAGTTTAATGTATTGGGAAGAGAATGAAAATGAATCTGCGAGAACAAGAATTATGATAGCATGTCAATATCGATTGAAGAGATGTATGATAAGTAAAATATTAGTGAGTAATGACAAAATTCAAAATATATAAAAAGAATAAGAAGGTACTGATAATTATGGCCTTGATAATTCTCAATTGAATGGACAAATTTATTGCAACATAGATAACTACGTATTTAATATTCAAAGAATTTTTTTTCTTTTTAATTTAGATTTGTCATCCTATTAAGAACAATGAAGCAATAATTTTTTAGTTCTCTCGCGTTCAAAACATGGGAGTCTATTTTCACCGTAGAAATTTCACGATAATAGAAGAGTCAGAAAAATACGTGTAATGGAAGAATAATAAAACCTCGACAGCATATCTAGTTAAATAAGTTTCAAGCTAAACTGGGCGAAGATCCGGTTTAAACCGTGGAAGAAAAATCATAAGACTGATTCAGAGAGAACGAAACTAGAGAGCCAAGTTGAGATGCGAATTTAGTAGAAAAAAACTTGGAGGATTTACGCCTCTTTCACGCTTTTCAGCACTTGGCAATCGTTGCGCCAGCGTTAAAACACGAAAAATATGAGATGTGGTGCGTGACAAATTTTTTTATGTACGATGGAATTCACTAATTTCATGAAAAAACTGAAAACGCAAAATTATTTAACAAATTTTTATAATTTTTACAATAAATTTATGGAGAATGTTGCAAAGACTTTTGTCGCAGTCTGCGGTTTGAACTAAGAGCAATGACAAGGAGCAAATTAATGTTAATACTCTTCAATTCGTAAGTCCCAAGTTATATTATTTCATGATTAAATGTACATACATATACAGTGATACGCAGTTAAAATTGTTTTGATGTGAATAGCCGATATATAAAAGATAGAAGAATCCCACCCCAAGAGCAATTTTGGAGTTGAAATGTTGTGCTTTTAAGACTTCCAAAGGGGATTTATGGCGAAAAAATATCGCTTTTTCCCACAACCGTGAAAAATCGCTCTTCTTGAACTGCATATTACGTCATATCAAAATTTACATTTCGATAAAAAATGCTATTAGAGCATGATTGTCTGAGTATTACGACTGTACAATTATCACTGAAAAGTTAAAAAATTCAAAAATACGAGTGATTATAAGAAGGTGTGATCACGGTGGGGTTTATTTCAAAGAAAAATAATGTTGTGAGAAAAAAAAATAAAAAGATCGTGATATCATGCTCATCCTTTGCAAATATTTAATTTTGGTATGTTCTACATTGCTTCCTACCTCAAATTCAAGTAAAATCAACACTCCATCCTTCAAAAATAATATTTTAATAATTTCGAGGGGAATAGAGGAATTTAACGCAAGCACGAAATACCTAAATTATTATATCGTGGACAAATCACATTTAATTTCACTAAATGTTAATTCAATAGTGTGCCCCGAAAAAAAATGTTTCGGTCTCAGCAACGAAGATAAGATAATAAACAATACGTTTAAATAACGAGAGATACAGATCATTAACATTAACATAACATTATAACACCATCATTTTTACATGTAAAATTATTCTTTGCCGGTTAATGTGTAAATTATTGTACGAAATCATTTTTACACTGTTTATTTTTAGAATGTTGTTGAGGTTTACGATTTTTATACTATTGTTTGCATTGTTCATATTCTATTCGATGCGAAGCATGCAATTACTGTGCAGTGAATGCATTTACTCATAATTTAGTCCCGGAACTATGCGCGGTAATAAGAATGAGCGGCCGCGGCGTATTATTAAAATGCCAAGACGACAGTTTGTCGCGTGACAGTGGGCTATTATATTATATTCTTCGATAACGAGCTACAGGTTGCTTTTCTACCCAGAAGAATCTCGCGTTGAATCGTCTGCCAGTGAATATCGCCTCGTAGGCTGACATAGAGACGCGCAATTGCAAAATAACGATCACACGGATGCAAACCACACGCAGTGACAGATATACATTTTATTCTTTTTTAAACGATTTTATTCAGCTTCGATCCTCCGTTTGATTATTTGTATTATGTATGTTTGTTTGTCGTCAGAAGCGATAACCCTTCTGTTATGCTCTGCTGCACAAATAATAAAAAGATCTTTATCGTTCGTGATTTTTGTAAGTGCTGTTTTTCGGATAATTTAGTTTTTCATATATTAGAACGTAAAAGTGTCGAATTTTATATATGTAAAATAAGTTTTCAGGTTTTGACCACGAAATGGATATAGTTCTTCAATTGGCATTTGTATTAAATTTGTAAAATTAAACAATTTCATTTCTGTAGTTTTGGCCATAAAATCGCAAAATTTCCCCACTGTGCGATGTTTGGAAAGTGGTCGTGCCTTTTGCTTTTGGGGGGTGGCAGAAAAACCTACTGCTTGCATATTCCCAGGAAAGGCCGTGACTGTATTGTCCCCCGAGTCGTCGGTGGACCACGGTCCGTTTTTAATTGAATAAATTATAAAGTTCTATAGATTACAGTACCTAGATGAGGTACGACAAGAAAATTTCTGAACTCATTTCATTAATAATAATAAAAATAATACGCCTTTATTACGTTCCCAAAAACACAGTGAGAAGTAGTTGGCGAAACTCAGCAATTTGCGGCTTTTAAGTCTAACCCGAAGACTAATGAAAAAGCACAATAATAATAGAAAGAGAACATAAATACAATAAGTCACAAAATAAAATAAAATAATATAAAAAATAGAAAATGCAAAATACAAAACTAAAAACCAAACGCATTACGGTAGGCACGTTAAATTTTACCCTGAGTTAATAGCACTAATCAATATAATTACACGACACACTTTATAGACTGAATAAAAGAAGAAACATAGAAAATAAAAAATTGCCATAAATATAATTCAAAGCATGCTTCTTAAACAGCGCGTAAAAATCATCATCTCCAATACTCTTTAGGGATGTTGATATACCTCTATTCATAATCAATTGCAATATCCAGTGTCCATTTTGAATAATATTCTTAAATGGACATGTTTGTGACATTTGCTGCAAATTTATCAACCATATTCTCCCTTTGAAATGATGAGGTTCATCTTCGTGAAGCTGAATCCAGTATCATCCAAAGTAACCACCGGTTCATTCTACTATCCCTTTAATGAGGAAGCTTTTAGCCCCAAATAAACGGATCCACTGCACAACATGTTCCCCAAGTTTGAACACTTCTAGGATCTAAGAATAATATCTTTGCAGGAGTTAAGCTGGATCGGTCGGACGGCGAACGGAAGTACTATAATCGAAAAACGATAAGAGTAGCCTATTCCGTTTCGAAGAACCATCGCTGGGGAGCAACTTTCCTGCCGCACGACGCGAAGATCCCCTTTAAGAAGCCCTTAGGGGAAAGTATAGCGCAGCTGCGGCTTTAACTTGGCAGCAGCAAGTCGCTGACTTGTTGAGTGGCTCGTGTCAACGTGACCAGGTCAGAAAACGGGCCGATATTTGCGATACCCATGACACGCCACTGCGATGACAGCCTACGCAATAATAAGATGTATTGTTGGTTAAACAGATATATCGACGCATATGCTCGTGACACCCTCAAGTGGCATGTAAAGTGATACCCTCGGGGATACAAGATGGAAGGTGTGTTTTTCATCACTCACTGCGGGCTCCTATAGACTCAAAACGCTTATCCACCATGATATGTCCAAGAAGCTTATGGTGATATACAGGGCGAGGTTAAATTTAGGGTGCAAAAGAGAAACGGGCGATTTCTTCTGTGAAAATAAGTTGAAAACGCGGGATTTGTTGTTTGTTTCTCCATAAGCATATTGGTACGGTGTGCTTATAGAAAGGCAAGAAAGGTACTCCGCGGTTTTGACTTTTTTTTGCAGGAGAAACCATCGCTTCTTTTTTTTATTTTATTAAGAATTTACCCTCGTCTTTTATAATATTACACTTTAAGGTACGCGAGCGGAGCCGACCAACGTGCTTATAGAGAGGGAATGCTGTATAAAGACTACAGCTAGGGAATTTTTAATAGCGAAATTACAAATGTGTGCCAGGTACTTGTATCATATATCTCATGTCTATCTTGTATGTATTAAATATTACTTGTCTCAGCGCAACCTTTAATAAAGTAACACTTTAGGCTTCGAAAGCTATTCATAATGTCGTCGTCTCTCGTTGAATTTCGTCTCGCTGTGCTATCGCGAGCCTATCGAATCGTGCCTTCGACTATTGACCTTACCATAATAGGATCATCATGGCGCGCCGTCGGTCATGGACTTTGCGCTAAATCCTGTAAGCGTGTTACAATGTTTAGAGGGTAAAGCAAATGTTGCTGCACCGAACGGTCTTTGGCTGCTCGCTTGCTTCCAAGCTACCCTGTCCACTTTGCACTCGATTCTCCTAGTTGCACGTGTCCTCGCGTATACGTTGACACGGATGATCAGTCGTGGAGATGCAAACGAGTGTACATTAGCCCCCCGGCTGAGCAAAGTTGCCAGTTTAGCGAGCGATAAATTTGAATGGGGCAGCATTTCGAGGCACTACAGGTGCGATTAATTTATGAAGGATAGAGTACAATATATCTACGTGTAAAACTAGTAATGATTTAGTTAATCCAGCTCAGAAATACGAAGGTTTCTAATTATTCGTTTTAATGCCAGCAACTTTCACTGATAAGAAATTGCGTGCAGAAAAGAATCGGATAAGTGATTCGGATTTACAATCTGGCACGAGTGCAATGTTTGCACAAAAGTTATACGATTTATGTAGAGAGGAAATTACTTATTCACTTTCAGTCATATTACTCCGGTGTCCCAATCGGATTTTCGCGAGGTGCCAATAATGAGATTGCACAGTGGCACTGTTTCATGTTTTTGACGCTGATTCGCACCGCTGTGGTGATAATTAGAAAAGATGATCGTAACGTCGACGGAACACAAATACATTATATATCATCCTCAATGTTTGCAGATGGCTACCCAAGTAAGTAGAAATACTGGGTAATAGTCAGACACGTTAGTCAAGTGGTGGAATGTACACATGTACTCGTACTCGAGAAATATAGCCTCTTATGAAAATTTAGAATACTTTTGTTTTAGTTTACGAATTGTATACCATTTGGTATAATTGTAAACATAGTTCTGTGACATACCTATCAGGAAAAAGTGCTACGAATAAATGATATATGGACTAAAAATTGTTTGAAAACAAAGTAATTTATGATACTTGATACGAAGTCTTCTATAAAGAAAAAATCGAGTAATTACAGATTAGGCAAATGTCTAGAAGTTTTACGAAATAGAGGAAATATAAAATCACAATTCAATCTTGAGTCAAGTAGGATAAAGGACCCAATTACTGACACCTAACCAATTACTGTCACCTTAAGCTATTTTACTTAAAATAACGAATAAATAATCTATAGTATATAATCTATAGTATAGATTATAGGTTGAATTACATAATTCTTTTTGTGTATGGCTTTACAAAGTTTATTTATTCGTTATTTTAAGTAAAATAGCTTAAAGTGACAGTAATTGGGTCCTTTACTCTATACAGATTTATCAATTGTTGAAGTCACTTCAATATCTACCTAGCTTGATATATATATGCACGAAAGTTATAAAGGAATGTTTTTAAAAATTTGGAAGAAACGAAACTATATCACATAAACCTCGCATTAATAATAATAATATTCATGTTTTCGATTTAATTTTATGAACAACTGTCACTTATGTTTATTGTTTGTAGATATTTACTAACATTCGTTATTCTTTTTCAACTACAAATATTATTATTCTCAATTGCGATAAAAGAATTGTATAGACTATACATGTATATTAATTTTTCTACATCCCCAAGTAGCACAACACAAAACACAATTATGATATATGTTAAAACTCAAAACTTCTCAAATTTGCAATACTGTTAATATGTATATTCAACATTTTACCAGTAAACATGACTTTAATCGACGAAATTGAACGCTCTACATTTCAGTTATAAGGGAGGTCAACTCTTAATGGGATGCTCCTTAATGCGGATGTGTAATGCCGCGTACAGGACAACAACGCATACATGTGTGTATGATTGTGGAAGTGAGTGCGCCATTATCTTAATGTTTCTAGCAGCTTCCTCAGTTAAACATGACAAGAGGGATCTGTGGTAGCAGTCTGATAGTTGTCTGAGTTTCAGGGCACATATTACAAGGGTGTACAGAGTATGCCAAATTAATGTGCCCACGCTCAATTATTTCGCCTGTCGCTGAAGATACGTGTTCTTGATTATTTAAAGTGGTGTTTGTATCAGGGAGATTTTCCAGCTGGTAAATGTTCATCTGATATTGCCATTGTTCTTATTGCCCTTTCCATTTAGTGTCTGTTGCAGTATCCAGAATTTTTCTTATTAGCCTGACTTATTGGCGGATAGAATTTTCATATCTCAACTCGTATAACATCTACATAGATATCCACAAATATATACTTTGTAAACTTTTGAAGTATCATAGATATATTTTATTTTCTCATTACCTGAAAGCAGAATCAGAAATTCGTTTAAAAATCGAGAGATTTATCACTTCAACTGGAAAGGGCTGAACAAAATCTTGTGTGTTTATTGGTGTCAGTTTATTATTGTGTATGCATCTAGTTCGAAAAATACGAGTTATGAGATTTACAACATCGACGTTGAAGTTATTTCCACTTCGAACAGCATTTAACTTTTATCATTACAGTATTCAAGTTACAAGGGAATTTGAATAATCATATTCATGCGACAGCATGGCAATTTAACTTCGTAATTAATAGTTAATCGTATTTCTGCGAGATTTTAGTAACTTTATTTCCTCTTTAAAGCAGACTCTTTATTTCCAATTTTACCCTAATACCCTTTCATTTTCTGGTGCTTGCATTTTAATTTCGAAATTCTGTATTCTTCCAACATTCATAGATAGTCCGTGCATATTTTTGGCTGACAAGTTTATTATACAGGGTTTTGGAAACACCGGGAGCAAAATAAGTTTTTTTTTTATTTACAATACACGTGGAATATGAATTTCAAATTCCATTGCGAATGTACAAGGGGCACATAGAACATTTCAATGTTAAAAGTAACATTAGGAATTTATAATTTCGAAAATGCATTGCTCCCTTCTGGAAACAGTAATTTAAAAATTCCAGTGTATTTCTCATTATTTTCCCACTACGATTTTTAATTCTGAGTACCAGCAAATAGACTAAAAATATAAACATATACAAAAATGATACTATTTAAGAAAAATTTTACCAAATGATGTTCCGCTTTGGAGACCAAAAAATTTTAAACGAACAAAAAATTCATATCTCGCGTAGGTTTAAATATATTAATTAATAACTACGTTAACTTTGCACTGTGTATACTACAGTTAAAAATATTCTAACATCTTGCAATTCAAAATATCAACGTGCTTGCAATTAGGGATTTTTTTCAAAATCTCCACGAAAATTTTTTCTCGAAGGCGAAGGATGCTTTTCGACGCAAGAAGAAGATAAAACGCGTACGGTTACGTACGAATCAATTTTTCTCCCTCTTCTACCGGGCGACGTGAAATGCACGCATACGAATGGTAACAGAATTATTGCACATTCGAAGTAAACTGCGAAGCGGGTGTCGAAATTATTCACTGGTCATCCATGGGAGCTTTTGTCAAAGGATTACACCGTTTCGTGAAATTTAATAGAAAACTTTCGATGCGAAAGCCGAATTCGAGTGTCCTCCCACGCGTGGACGAAACTTTCAAGCCTTGGCGGCTGGCAGCCTGGTCAGAAGAGATACGCTCTGGTACAAGTGTATAGGATTTCCTCGTGTAGGTGAACCAGAATATCGATCTTCTCTTTATTGCGCCAGCAAAGAAGAATCGCGAAAATCGCACCTAACCGTGAGGGGGAATGCTTTTCACACAGCCGAGCGCGGTCGGGAATAACGAGTGAAACTTGGAGATTCATTCGTAACTAACGAATAAATATTTAGTAGAAACAACCTTCGTTAGCCACGAAAAGGCTTTTATTTTCGTTTGTTTTAGAATTTAATTCCGACGATACTTCAGCCTCCATTTATCTTATTTGAATGTTTCTCACTGGACTCTGTTTGTCTACATTTCTCACGTGCTTTGCCTAATGCGTTTAGTGATTTTTAATAGAGTAGAGAATATTCTTTCTGTGGCGAATAGAGCTTGGAAATATATAAAATTATTTCACTTGCTGTAATATGTAAATAGTGGTTTTTATAAACAAATTTGGCTATTAATGGGCCTTTGAGTGGTTGTAACCTTAAAAATTAATAAAAAGTAAAAGTAGTATTAAACTATATAAATAATAATTTCGTTGACTGGAAAGACGAACCATTTTACTGTTGTTGTGTCTAAATTTTGTTTCAGAAATGGGTGTATTATACGAGGGAAAGTATTTTGATAATTGATATCGTATTAATGATCTAATATTAATAAAGATTTTTACATGGATAGTACAGTGACAGAACTTTGTTTGGTAGATATCACTAAATTTCACAGTTTATTACTCGCGGTTCATAAGCACGTGTTTCTTATCGCGTTCGAGCGGCAACTAGAAGCTGTATCAAAATCAGAAGCAGGGGAGACGCCACGCCACGGGTGTCCCTATCGCAGCTGTGATGCACGAATAAAAAAGATAGACTCATCGTTTCTTAAAATACAGAAAGGACCACCAATTTTGTAAAAACCTAATATTTCAAGCAAATTAAATTAAGCAACCAATTTTCTACAGTCTGATAGTCTTCTGTCACATTGGCCAATAGAACACAATTAAAGAAATAATTGTATCTCAAAGATTACTTCTTCGCAGTGCAGTAATAATTTCATATTTTAAGATAGTAATTCCGAAAATAAGAATTGTTCGCAGAGCTTATAGAACACATAAATTGCATTCTTTTGCAATATACAATTCCAAGTTGATCGTCAGAAGCACTCCTCTGTCAATGAAAATTAATTTAATAGCTCTGTATTATATATGAATTGAATTTCAATATATTTCAGCCTACTGTCAAAGAAAATCAACGACAATACGTAATACAATAATTTTTAACGCATTTCAAACGCGATTTCGTTAGATTCCGTTTAACTTTTAATGACGGAATAGCTGTGTCACGGATACCCGAAAATTACGTTTGGGTTATTCCTGCAGCGGGAGAACTCATTAAACCAGGAATTTTTGATCAAACGAGTTGCATGACCGGGCACGCGTCTGCACTGTACTACGACTGGAGCGTGAATGGCATGTGACTGCAGGCACCGTGACTAGAGTGTGAACGGAGTGTGAGAACAGGAAATGAAAAAATGGAAAAAATGAGAAATGAATTTATTAGAATTCTATGAAAAGAACGAGTGAAGAGGAATATGCGTTCTGTGACTGGACCATGACTAGAACCTCCTCCGCGACTGGACACCAAAAACTCAACCACGAAGAGTTAAGATATCAGGCGAATGCTTTTCGCGCAATTTCCAAGTCATTTATCTATTTTATTAAAGGACGTGATTGCATTATTAATTTATTAGGCGACAGGGGAATAATAGTTGACTAATTTAATTACTATTAAATTAATATTTAGTACACCATTGTTAATACTACTGAACAGTGTCAACATAATTAAATTATGATTGGCTATTCCCTATACACCGAAAATTGGTTTGCTGTGTGAAACATGGACGGGCAATCGATGTTCACTAATGTATAATTATTTATAGACGAAAGGAAGGTAGTTCAAATTTCATTAACCGTGCTATGAGAGCGATCTAATATTTTTCTTTTTTCGTTTGGGTTTGATTTAATTATAAATATACTGATTTACTGATTAAACCCTTAAAGATTTTCTCCATAGTATAACGCCATATTTGCAATTGAAATAGTTTACGAAATAATCCAATGCTATAACAATCCAAACACTGTTTTCAAATACTAACAATAGTATAAGGATAAACATTATTTTCTCATAATTACTACATTATCAGCTGCTGAAAATATTGTCCTCTCACCCTGAACAGCCCTGTACGTACCTAACGAGGGCCACATGATTTAACGAACTAATCACGAAATTCATTTGAACGGCAGCGCCTACTAACCAGAACCACGGGCCAGTAGCCAACGAAAATCTGTGAAATTTAATTCGACCTCTTCATCGTGTATTCGAATTTTAATTTCCCCGGCTCGCGTGTCGTTAACCCCGGGTCGCGTGACCGTTAGTGGTGGAAATCGACGGGGAAATTCTTTAACCGCGCCGCGTTTCATCGAACAATCGCTTTTGTTAGCACGGTTAATTGCATGTTCGCCGGACATTGGTCGACATGTACGCGGACGAACCAGGAAAACACTTAGGAACAAATATAATCGAATTGTTCGACCGAATGGCACGTATTGAGGCCTTTCGTAACCTCTGTCAGCACGATCGCGCAATTTATTATTAAAAAACTGTCTAGACGTGGTTGGTCATTCGGCGTACACAGCCGTCCATGTCCACTGGTCACTTGCAGTAGCTTAAATTGTTTAAACCGCGGACTGCAACAAAAATAAGATGTATCCTATTGAAAGAATTATATCGTAAATTTTCACGCGACCATTGCCACTAATAAAAGTTTGTTAAAAATGAAAGAAGGCAAGAATTTAAATTCTGGCTATGGCTGTTTCTATAGCTGAATAGGGAGTGGCTTTTTGACCTCCTTTGGAACTTCGATTTCCTTCGTAAATGTCTAGTCGCCAATTTTTCACGTTACCCAGAAGCAGTAGTCGGATCTTGCCGAGATTATGGTCCAACGGCCAAAAAGACCCAAAGGGCCAAAAACCAATAGTTACTCGTAAAAAATTCCGCAAAAGAGTTACAGACTTTGATAACAAGAAGCTGTGCTATAAAATCCTTCCAATGCAATTTTCATCGCATAATTTCCATCTCCAAACATATTTTTAATGCAAATTTACAAACTCGAAACCGGTAGCCCGCAGGACCCTTATCTACAAATCAGTGTAACGAGTAAATTTTCTATTATTGCAACCGATTGAATATTTTTGAAAAAATATATTTATCAATTTCTTCAGTAACGTTCAAGTTCGCAGTTATAAATAGAATTAAAATACCTAGAGCGCCTACTTATATGAATTAAAAAAAAAACTAATAATATCTAACAATTAAGAATACTTAAGTGGCGACCAAAGTACGCCCTCAACAATCTCCGCAGAAGATTTTCGAAAAAGTTGCAAATGGTTTCTCTGAGAAAGAGAAAATTCTCGCAAACTTCTGCATTACAAGATTCAAATATTATTTCACATTTCTCTGCGCATACATATCCTCCCCTTATCTAAAAGTCGCGGTTACATACGACCTCCACTAATTCTACATATTTTCGCCGAATTTCGTTCTACCAAGATTTTACGCATCATAAAAATTCCACGGACATTTATCCGGCCCCATGAATATTTAATGCCGAGTATTTGTGTTCCCGGCATTCTATTATCGAGCAGTGAACATGGAATTTCAACAAGCATTCCATAATCACAATCCAATAAATTTTCAGCCCATAGTCACGTGCAGGGTGGCGGGGGCTCGGGGGTAACGGTTGGTTACATTTCCCACGTAATAAATGGATCTACTATTCTTCCAAATGGCTGCAAACCGAATAGGTGACCACATTTCGCTGTCGAACGTTTCTTACGATTTTATCGTAGGATTCGGTTCACGCGCGCCCTTAATTCTTCCGCGATGAGAGGTCGAACAGGTCGAACGAAGGGTTATTCGAAATTATTTTTCACGTGGATGGCAAAGTCAGTGAAAGAACACTGATAGAAAATAGCAATTTTTTAAAGTCCTTGGAATAGAAAAATTCTTACACAGCATTATTCTGTATATTATAGACAGTAAGACAGCAATAATTATTGATGATAGAAGTGATAGCAAAGTTACAATAATCACGCGTGAATGCAAGGATATAATCGTGGAAAGAATCGTAGACAAATCAATGAAGGAGTGACGTCGACTTAAACCAGAAACTTCTTTGGAGATAAATTTTATCTAACTTTACTTTTATCTTAAATTAAATTTATTATATTAATTATAGTAATAATGCGAAGACGAAATATTTAACACCATTTGAATGGTGTGTTCTTCTGAAGCTACAGTTTCATATTTTAGTTTCATTAGCTATTATCCAACGATATAGCCTTCAAGAATAATTTTCTAAGTGATTATCTTACCCAATGAAAATGAGGACGAAGCAGAGTAACTACTTTAGGTGACTTACGGCCACACATTTACGCATCTTTATTATAACTTTCCTGCGTCTTGTTGCATTAATGATTATTAAAATAAAACGAATCATGCTGCGCGAGAATTTTCCGTTCCGAATGACTTGGAAAATTTGCCACTTTCCGCCATTCTCCTCTGCGTTTTCATTTTACAAGCCCCTCGCCGCTGCAGTACAGATAGTAATGCTAGGATTCGCGTACGAAGAATAAAAGCGTCCCCTAAAAGCCACCTAATTATAATCCGGTTATCTTTACGACCTTGTTAACTTGATAAGCCCGAGGTCAACTTCAAGAGGCAACGCTGTGCCGCGAATTTTGAATGGCCAGGTGCGATCTACGACGCGGCAATTTCATATTTTCTCGGGCCCCGCGAATCTGAGAGAAGCGGTAAAAGGAACTGCGTAGCGTGAGCCAGCGTTAATACTTAAGAACCAAAAAAAAAAAAAACAACCCAAAACGAAAGTATAGAGGAACACGACAAACATTTCCACGCTTCGAGTTTTTCAAATCAACATCTGCTTTTCTCCACGATGATTATGGTTTCGTCTCGTTTCCTTTTTACATTCAGTTCATCGTTTCGCTACACAGTCAGCTTAATAAGCGATGCTCCCACGAAACATGCTCGATAATTTTCATGCCATGTATGCAAAGGTGTGTATGAGTGTGTGTGTGTGTGTGATGTGTGTAAGTAAATGAAAAGAACATCGAGCTTCGGAGCGTTTCATTTAAAATTTCAAGGTTAACTCGTAACTCGAATGACTCGAGGAAACCATTGGTTTTCGTCTGAAACTCAAATAACAGTCACTGTGATGGGATCAGTATGTTTTCGTTTATGGTAAGACAGGTTTGGAAAACTATATCTAAGGCGTGAGATATGAGATTGAAATTACCGCGGTATTACTCAGTTCGCTAAATACGTTTTAATTAGTTCCGCCTAAACGACCAAGGAATTAAGTTCCAGATTGAAGCCACAATATCGACGAAACGTAAGCTCCCAAGGGGAGAACAAAAACGCTGTCTTGTGTAAAAGACACTTTCGTGTTACTGTGTAATATAATGTGGTGCTATTAAATTTAATATGTGTTCATTCTGATCATTCAGAAAGTTTTTTGCAATGTAACATGTATCGTGTGTTGAGCTCAACGAAGAATTACAATTTAATATTTCGTTCGTCTTCTTTCATTGGAGTATTTGATTAATCGTAATATTTATGAAATTAGGATATTTTTTTTCATGAATGGAATTAGTAGAATGTACTATTGTACTACGATGGACTGACTAAACAATTTAGGTATATCGTATTACAAAATCTATGTTCTGTTATATTAGAGTTTTATAATGGTTTGATATGAAATGTTAAATTAAAATCCTTAGGGTATTAAAAACGAAATTGAATTGCAAACAAGTAGTATATTTGTTTATCTTGTCTACCGAAGTATCACATTCGATAGTTCTTTGAAACAGTAAATCTTCATATGAATACCCTGGACGTGACACTTTTGTTAAGACGAACATAATATTACTGGTTTTAATCTTGCAGGAGATCAAATAATAGAACTGTAGTTATAGAAATTATCATAAAGTAACTATTACTACAGAAGAAAGTCGGAGCACAGGGAGATAGAGTTGAAAGTTGAAAGTAATTACAATTCAAATTATGCATTCCATTGATTAAATCTCTTGAATTTCTTCTTGGCGAAAATAAAGTCAAAGGAATCATAACCTTTTCCAACCAATTCAAAAGATCGTGACAAACTATTAAAGAACCGAATGACTTAATTGCTAGAATAAAGTTAAAAATAATATAAAAAGAAAAATGTTTCCTGTATGAGAACAAGAACCTTTCTGAATGATCTGCTGGTACGTGAATCGAAATTCTCCGTGTAAGAGTGCAAATTTAAATGGATCCAATTCTATTTCGTGTAGCTTCTCCGGAAACTCCGTCGCGAGAATTCGTACTTCGTCCGCGTGTGTCATGTACAGTGATGCCCTAATTGTAGGTTTCGTAACAGCTATGATAATAAACAATGAGATCCGACGATCAGACGTTGAATCTTTTCATCGGGCTGCTAATGTCAAAGAGCAAGGCGACTGTCCAGCTTGGATACGCTTCGAAGCGGATTCTTTTCACCTCGATTCACGGATCGTGATCGAGGCATCGTTTGAAACCTTCGATGTATCTCTCTCTTTCAAGTCGTTCGTCGAAGCGAGGATCGAGACTTACTACGCACGCAAGAAACCAAGCCACGTGGGAAGAACGAAGAAAAGAGGCAATATACCATCGACCGGCCGAGCAGCGGAATCATTCGTTTGTCCAATTAAAACTGGCGATTGCGAAAAGTAAGAAGTATCGATAATGCTGAGTTCTCTTGTACTTGTCACAGTGTCCTGGATCCTCGCGAAAACAACGACACGAGACGCTTTCAACGATCGTGCTCAAATATGCGAGCCTGTAGAATCCTTCGAGCACACCGCAGAATAATATATAAAAACGAGCTGACCGTACGACATCACGACGAATGTCAATCAAATAACACTGCAGTCCACACCAAGTAACAATATCGAAATATATATATGTATATATATAATATACATAGATAATATATATATATAAATATGACGTATGACGTCCAAGACCAGCGCATCGCAGAAACGATTACGGGTATCAAGGTGGCATTCTCTGATGGAACACAAAAAACGAAACGTCAACAAAGGAGAAAAAACTGGGAAGACCGATCATATATATGGACGAGCAAAAAGGTTTCAATCTGGCGATCGTGCTCGTTGCTGTTGCGTGGCACCTTAAAACCGTCATAGGTCCAGGAGCCTAACTTCAAAACACAGGTCTGTACGTCGTACGGAAAGAACTCAACGTCGATGGAGCAGGAGGATTTATATACGGCCGGCGGTTGCCAGACGACCAATCCCGAATAGTAGACCGTGGCCTTGGTCATCAGCGTCACCTCGTAGTTGCCGTCGGCGCTGGAATCACCGAAGAAACGAGCCGAACGTGATCACGATTGGCTCCTCGAGAAGAGCACCGGATGCTGCCGCTCCGCGACCCCTCCATTTACGCCCTTCCCAACCCTCTCCAACCCTTCTCAAAGCCTTCCCCCCCTCCCCTTCATTGCGCAAGCTATCTTCCTCCCTCCACCGATAGGTACTCTTCGTCTCGGCTACCCTTACGCTCGACCTCTACCACGCGCGTCTGCGTTGGAACGAAAGCCGGCAGCATCCCGTCTTCTAGCGTGGTTTTCGTCTCTCCCGCTGACAGTGAGTAGTCTCGTGATACATGCAAGCGCCGGGATCGCCTTCACACCGCGGAGTTTGAAAATCCACACGACGAGCCGATCGTTCGGGTAATAGTGTCTAGCCTTAGGGTCTACATGGGGTCCTCGCCCGACGCATCGCGAGCCGCCTCGCTCCACGTCGAGGAGGGGGCACCGGGTGTCTTGTTTGCCACGGAACTTAGCGGCTACCATGCAAGTTTACCTTGAAGCCGTCATAGGTCCACGAACCGAACTTGAGGACGCAGGTCTGCTCGTCGAATGGGAAGTACTCCACGTCGATCTCGCAGGATGACTTATAAATGGCGGGGGGCTTCCACTCGACCAATCCTTGATGGTAGATGGTGGCCTTCGTGGCCAAGGTCACCTCGAAGTTGCCGTCCGCGCTGCGAGCGAGCACATTAGTGGTTCTGGGCGCTGCGGCGGTCGAGCTTACTTTGTATTTCCGATTCGATACCAAGCCGTCGGTTTTTTTTTTGTAATTTTCTTTTTTTTTTTTTAATTAATTTTTGCTTCGTTTTCTTTCTTTTTTTTTCTCTCTTGCATGTGCTTTCAAACGATGCCTTGTCAAGGCCAGAGATGTGGGATCTGTGAGAGCTCGCGTTCCACATGCGAAACCGCGAGGTCTGGGCTTTTAAACGACTTTAGTGACGCGTGGCTGACACGTCCGACCGAGATCGCGAATTCCCTCGAAAAATATACGACTGTCGGAGCGAATAATCATTGCGCACGCGAGGTTACACCGCGGGAACGGGCGAACAACGCGCGCGCCACCCAAAGCTACCCGAGTGTCGTCGCTGCGAAATTCTCCAGTGTTACATTTTTTTTTTTATTTTCGCCCAGGGAGGCCGGTCCGCGGGTTCCAAAGTGTTTTTGATTTTCGAAACGCGGGACTGCGTGGCGGGCCAATGAAAGCGTTTCAGGTTGCGAGTGGTGGGAATATTTGTGGACATTGATGGCCGAACATTGCTTAGGAATGTCGCGATGCCTTTGGCGTTGCGTTCCGATTTTAAGCTTCGTTGAAACGAAAGTGTATGGGTATGGATAAGGAAACGAGGAAATGATGCTTGGAAGAGCAAATGCAGGGTGCTTCAGGGAAAGATGACTGCCTCAGGGCTGGCGATTCGGGAGGTGAAACGAAGTATGTATAGAAAGTCCTGTGAACATGATAATACGAAGAAGGTACACGTAGTGAGATAAATGCCTTCACGGTTTAAGCGCCTTAACAAACGATTTACATACGTAATAAGTTCTGGAAAGAGTTGCCATTTTTTATTCGCCATGTTTGCATTGGAAAACAGTTGGTGTGGTATTTTTTCTTACAGCTAATGCAACGTTCCACAATTTTTCACAGTTTTCGAATGTGTTCGTGTAGACTGCTTGCTTCACTGCAGTCCAAAAATAAAATTCTAAAGTGGAATGTTTCCTGATCAATGAGACCTTTAAAACAATTACTATTATTATTATTATTTGTGGTTTTATTACTGCGACGAATCTAGCGTTTAAGATTACTTACTAGGATTAGGAAGACTTTGATACCTTCGATAGTATTTATCTCATTCTGTGTACACACTTTTGACACTATGCTTATAAAACCTCTTTTACTTCATTTCACCTTTTTACCCTCAAGGAAACCATTGTCTTTTAGATACGCCGTTTATTATCACACGTGCGTATGGATATTGTTCGAGTATCCAATATGAGGGCAAATTTGGAAACGAATCAAACCGTATCTTCAATATATGTATTGTTAATTAGAGGCATAATTATTTCAACTAATGTGCTGTAAGCGTTACAGTTTATTCGTGGTTTAGCATCGCACTGGTATGGTTATTTATTAATATTCTCTGCAAGGGCTCTTATTTCGATCATAATAAAGAAAATAATAAAAAAAGAGGTTTTAGTGGTATAACGTGTAATTATATTCCTTACAATGGAGTAGATCTATTAAGAAATGGAATTGACGGACATCTTTTAAGTAGGACTTGATTTTCGAGAAAATTCATTTGGAAGCGGTTTCTAGTAAAAAAAAACACGTGTACTCGATGAATTCTCAAACTGTAGCTTCTCGAAAACAAAACCTAATTCGAAAAAGGTTATTCCACAATTTCGATTTCTTTCTGCATACGGATTCTCTTTATTCACAGTTGTATCATACCTATTTACAAGATCTATTGACTTTGAATAGGTACGCGTGTGCTCCTCAAGTTTTTCTAAAGCGAAGGCTCATACCAAAAAAAAATTTCTACCGTTTCGATTTTTAATAGTTTTGTACCAGGAATGGGAATCAACCTGTAAAAATGGGCTTGTGTTAGGGGCGGATTTAGGTATAGGTTAAGTAGGGCGTAGCTTATAGCGGTAAATTTTGGAAAGCGACGAATTTTGGGAAGTGGCAAATTTTGGCGAGCGGTAAATTTTGGGGAGCGGACAATTTGGAGGAGTGGCATATTTTGGGGAGCGAAACATTTTGGGGAGTGACAAATTTCGAGCGGAAGAAATTGCAACAGAATTAAACACAGAGGCTTGAGGCAGCTTTAAAACAATTCTGAAATTGTCTCGACTCTTTTAGATTAAAATATTTGTTGATATTTCGCGCAAAAAGCGGCAGACGCTTGTTAATCTAGGGGCGCAAAATCGTCAAATCCGCCTGTGCTCGAAAACTCTGTGCTCCTATATAAAATTCGAAAATGTTTTACCAGCGTTTGATTCTGTTTATAAATACTGCCTTCAGTTTTTAATGGTCCCGTACTAAATTCGAAACATTATGTTAGGATTCGGTTTCACGTGTAATTATTGTTTCTCCTCCCTGAAGTACTTATTTAGAACTCTAACATAACTTATCAGCTTTCGATACTACTTATAACTTACTTAATCCCATCGTTACTCAGAGAAACAAGCTCTGCCTTCAAGGAACTAATGCAAGAAGCCCTAGATAGGGTAAACTGGTCTAATATGACCTCTCCTAATATAAGACCCCAGCTTATCAAGAGGTACAGAACTCTGGAATGTCGTAGCGATGATGTTTTGAATGAAGACTTAACATCGAAGCTACTTAATAGTTATCGTGTTATTGTTTCCGAATATGAGACCCTTCGAAGTTCAGCTGATGAGGGTGAATAAGAAATTGTTCTGAATTACTGAAAGTGATTATGAAGCAAATTATGATGCAGAATGCTTGTTTTGCACAGGTCTTTATTCTTCAGATGTATAAAGTGTTATCGGTGGGACCACGAAGACTGCGATAGTGAAGAAATAGATTTCATGTGCCCAATTCGTGAAAAAATACAGAAAAAAAAAAGTTTCTGGAAGGAAACCTTGTTCTCGTATTAGGAATCCATTTTTTCTGTTTGTGTATTTGTATAATTTTCGTTTTTATTTTATTATGAAGGAACCGAGTCTCTTTTACTGTATTTTCCAATAAGTTGCAACAGAATAATTTTAAAATCGTGTATCGAATTTTAATAAAAGTGTTCTTGAGATTAATGATGTTTTAAAGAAATGAGTCTCATATTAGGCGACTTTATTCTAAGCCTACATGCATCTACACCCTGTTCAGCTTATTATATTATCGTATTCTCCTCACTTATCACAACTCCCCAAACTTTTGCCCGACCCCCTACAGTCTATATAGCCTTTCTCGACTCCGAGTGATCTGGTTATCGGCACAACCCTTCAGGGCAATGCGTGCGTATTAACAATCCTGCGTGAGCTGCTTCGAGCGATTTACCCACCAACACGAGCATACACTGAGCTTCGTTGAATATTTCAGCATACAAACAAACATTGATGCACATGTGCGTAATTCATGGTGGTCATAAACGCCAGAATATTCCGGGAGTTCTGCGAGAAAACCGACAAACTTCGCTAGCGTAGTCAGAATATTATTCCATATATATATACCATTTTTTACTACGTATATATATACTACCATGGATCGATTCGTCTTCGGGTTCGAGATATGGAAGGTGTATTGATATAAACCACAAATATTCGAATGCATTCGAGCTACTTAACTTTTGCTTAACTATTTATTTGAAATTATGTGAAATTGCGTTTGACAGTGGCACGTTGTACTGACATTTATACTTATCGTTCAAAATGACCACCTCGTGCCTCTTTCTACGAAAGTTGGAGTGCTTCCATTTACCGCATCGGCTGAATATCGGCAAGGGATTATTGCTAATGCTAACATCATCAGCTAGGTCAATCATTTATTCTTATCACTACAAAATATAAACACCATAGCGAGGAGCGGCTTATCTCAATCAGAACGGGAATATAATTTTATCAGCAGTGGCGAATTTAAGAAGAAAGGCTCAGGTGGCAAAAGTTCTGAGAGGCCCATTTTTTTCGGGAAAATGAAGAGGTAGTTTATTAAGAACGAGTTCAGTGTAGTAGTACAAAAAAATTGGGCCCTGTGGGGGTCTTCTGGTTAAGGGCCCAGACCGCAACTGCTTAGCAGCATTTCGGTCCAAATCTTGATAGCAGAGCTGAATTGGCCCATTCTTTATATAAGATTTTTTGTTTGGAATGACCTTTTAAATATGTTGGCGAAGTTTATTCGTTTGTTCGTGTTCCACCTTGTATATAAGATGTATATGAATCTCAGTGTGTGAAATGTTCATTAATTTTGGGGGCGAATTTGCTTGAAAATGTAAGACAATTTTTAAACCTCTGTGTACCTACTGGCTTGTTTATTCAGAAACGTATGCTCATGTGTCAAATACCTGAGTATACCAGAATAAATAAAGGTAACAATGGATTGGAATTGGGAATACGAGGATTGTAAATGGAAATACGAAAATCCAATTTTGAAAATTCTAAATAGATATGGGCAAATAATACCTAAACTCGAAGTACGAATATACTTACGAGGCGTGTAAATTCTATTAATATGTACAAATGTCTACTGAGAAGAGTGTAAACTATTGAATTCATGAAGTTGTAGAAGAATCTGAAATATGTAAGCTTATGCATGATATAAAAATACCTACATTATAAAAATATCAAATTA
This sequence comes from Andrena cerasifolii, assembly GCF_050908995.1. Taxonomy (NCBI): domain Eukaryota; kingdom Metazoa; phylum Arthropoda; class Insecta; order Hymenoptera; family Andrenidae; genus Andrena; species Andrena cerasifolii. Next base: position 12,816,821 of record NC_135118.1, on the reverse strand, counting down.
CTGCATCTGCTATTGCAAGATTTTACAGGAAATTAAAAATGTCATTAAACGCTATTGAATGTTACAAGTTCGAAAAAAGTTAAATTTTGTTGAACAGTACAATTTAATACCTATCGAACTAATAATCATACAAAATCCTTTATTCAGCACAATATCCTCTTCTAAATCAATTTCACACCCCTATCATCACCACTTGCACACCTTACGAATCTTGCAAAGACACTGAATCCTCCCAGTTGCCCCTTTACTACCACTTTCATTCATCAGAACATAACCAACCTCAACGCAAACTCTCTAATTTCATCGACACCTCCACCCAACCCGGTACAAATCGCAATTCCCAATATGCACAGAAAACTTACGATGAGCTGTCCTGAAAATCGGCATTCCGATAGTATCGAACTCTGATCATCGCGATACAAACGAGGCCCGGCCTCGCTGGCTCTGTAATGGCGAGTTTCTCGTCCGCTACACTTTTCGTACGACCCATTGTTTTCACGGAGAGCACACACGTGACTCGTTTCTCTCCATCATGGCAATTCATTAACCCAGATATCTGTCTCGCCGGCGTACACGTCTTCGTGCAATGATAACGCCCTCCTGCGAGCCAATGGCACGTGGTTTTAGAAAGGCAGCGCTGATAGGGTGCACTGGGGGATGGGGGCATATTATAAAGATCGCAAAGGGGTGCCTTAATCGGAGCCACCCATCTTCGATACGGTCGTTATATCATCGTGGTGTACGTTGTTCCCTTTTACCTCTCGGCCCCTACCCCGCTTCCCAACCCCCTGGCCGTTGGGTTTGAAACGTAACGAACGATCATCGATCAAATGTACCTGGCGATTTTCAAGCACGATACGCCGATAAACCTTTTATCGGGAGAACACTCCCACGACCGTTGAAATCTATTTGAGATGATATGAAGGATCGCGAACATGCGCCGGCAGCTCGATTATTCGACGACATGGGGGGATGATATTGCGCGTGGATTTATGAACGGCGCGGGGCTGGTGGGAATCTAGGCGTGAGACTTCACAGACTGATTAAATATTAACCCTTAAGGGGGGACCCCACCCTAAAGCCACTAACAAAAGACAAAGTTAGGGATTTTTTCGTTCGCATAAATAAAAATGTAGGGCTTGGATTTTTTGTATAGTTTTAAAGCAACTCTTATTTTGCTAGAATTTATTATTTTTTTTTTGTTGATAAAATGGCGTCCTAGAGGACTGCAAAAATACTGGCCCACACACCCGGGAATAATTGGATGTCCGAGGTATTTTGGAAATTATAGCAGTTTAAAGAACTGACTTTAATTTTTTACATAAACATTTGCATTGAAATGCTTGTAAAATATCGAATAATTGAAATATCAACAAAATACTAGGCTAGGTGGAAGATAATATATCCCAGTTTATATATCTTTTTTGTTTTTTCTTCTCAGATGATCCAGTCATTCCCGGGAGTGTGGCCAGTTTTTTGCAGTCCTCCGGGAAGCCACGTTCTCCGCTGCCATTGGGTACAATTTTTCATAAAAAAAATTTCTAGACTTTATTTTTATTTATACGAACAAAAAATCCCGAACTTTGTCTTTTCTTGGTGGCTTCAGGGTCCCCCTTTAATTAGTGAGGTGGGGTCTGACGTACCTCAATTCTTATTTCTATCTATACAGCAAAATTTTGACTTTTTGTATATTAATGTATATTAATACAAGTGATACGAATAAAATCTTATTTGTGAAGAATAACTACATATACATGTGTGTGTGCATTAAAGTACGTCTCCTTAATCTGATTGGCAATTGATGAAATTGATAATAATACATCCACTGTGCTTACAGTTTTCTTGTTATCATAAAATGTAGATTACTTAGATTCATTAATTATTAATAACATTAAAAATGTTATTTAAATATTATTTGCAAGGAATTATTATTTGATCAGAAAAATAACATGTTATTTCAAATATTCATCTATTCTGTCCGTTGTTTATTATTTATTACTCAGATGTGATCATCATGCCCTAAACGGCTTATTACCTAGTCACGACGTATTGCAGGATTATTATCGAAAACATTTGCTCCCATATGTGTATAAACTAATTTAACAATAATCTGATATTAATCTGCAGGACAAAGTTTTTAAGCTTAATCCTTTAACGGATGCAAGCTAATTTCTCTACTTTTGGCGAGCTTATAAACGGTGCTACCACCAAATGAATATTATTCGAAACGAATTTCATAAATTATCGGGAGTTTAACAGTTCTTTAATTTTTCTTTTTTGTTAAATAAAATTCAACCGCGTAGCAACATCTGCTCGAGTATAGGGAATACAATTTACGGTACAAATATGACTCGTCACTGTAAGGTAAAATATTAAGAGAAACTGATCGCCTGTTTATTTTCTAGTTACGTCGATAAGTTGATAGTAATTTGTTTAAAGGGGTATTAATATCTAGAAATTTTTCGAATACTTGAGCGGAATGTTATTAAGGGGGGGGGGGGTCTCCAATCTTTTCCAATATGGGACGTAGTTCATATTGCGCGGAAAGTAATTTAGAATGGGTTTGAAAACTATTTAATATCCAATATTTCGTTTTATTCAGTGATATTAGAAAGTGAAGAAAATGCAATTTCTGGCAGTGAATGAAGATGAAAGAGACATTATATTTGGGAAACTCGAGCTTGGAGACTTGGAGATTACATGTGCAATATATTTTTATGTTCGGGATCATTTACAAACATTTTTGGAAACAGTATAAGATTCTTTTAATTTGTTTACTTAAAGAAGAAACAATTTTATTTTATTACATTAAATACTGATGAAAAGTCAATCATGCTTTTTTCGTATAGTTAATAAAGAATGATCGCCAATATGCAAAAGAATTTAAATTGTAAACATAATTATGTATTTAAGAATAATATGTAGAAAGCTGCACTTTGCAAAGTTTAATTAGAAGAGAATATTTAGAAGGAAGAAATTAATTATGAGATTCTTTATGTTTAATAATTAGAAGAAAAATGTGTTTGTTTAGACAATACAATATATCAACGGATTTAAAATCATGTATGTGAACTATATTAAAAAAGTTACGTGAAAAGTTACGAACATCCTCAATAATGTATCCCTTACAAATATTGATAAAATAATTGTCGCGACAGTGCAAACAAAAAGCGATGTTTCGTGAACTGAGTAGGTACACCGTACATAAGTAGAGGTGCTCCAAATATTGACAAAAACTATTCTAGCTGTTACCAAAGCTGATTCTTAATGTAAATATTTGAGGCACATGTGCAATCTCACGGTTAAATGAGAACGACAAATATTTGATATTTACACGAATAACTGTTACGGTTCAGTTAGCTTTTGAATAGAATACATACTCCAGCACCACTTAAACGGACATGCTCGTTTATTCACGTTTATATGGGCTGTTTCTAGAGAAGTACACATTGCGTGAAACAACTACTGAAGAAAAGGAAATATGGGGAAATATATACACTCTTTTCCTCGTTATTTTTTACGTAGAATTTTACATCGTCAAGAGAACACGTTATTATATTTTTTTTCAAGAGAAATGATTGTTTTTGAATTTTTTTATTTGGTTTACAATTAGTTAGTTCTAATTTTAGATAGTACCACCATGTACGGCGTTTATGGAAACGTTAATTTTTTAATTTATACATATACACCTTTTTTATTTGTGAGGTCACTCAAAATTTGTAGTGTATTGTGAAGCACAAACATTTCAGCAAATGCACAAACACATAAGCAATGCATTTGATATCATCGGGAATGATCAGTTAAATTAAAGCAATAACTTTATGTCATCATATTTCAGGAATTAAATATTTGCTGAGTCAAGTTTAATAAAATAGCTATTTTCATTATGAAATATAGAAAACACATGCAATTCCGAAATATCACTATTAAACAATTTTGTACATTATTTTTTATCGTCAGAAATATATTATATGCATAAAAGTATTTACAAAATAAAGAGAAAAATACTAGGTATGTGCGGTATTAAAAATATTATATTATATATAAAGAGATTTGGTATTACACAAAGTAGAGTGTAATTTGTAAAGTAATAAAACGAGATGTGATTCTCCGTGTTAAAATAAATTGAAAACATGAAGTAAATTTTTTTTGTACATGGTTGCAGTCTTGAGAAAATCAGTTGCAATGACTTGTCAAATAGTATGTACAAGCAGTTGTCGGACGTGTCTGACCATTTCTGGGTATTTCTACTTGCGATAGAACTTGCACACGTTGAGGATGATATGCTTTATGTCGTACAGCAGATTTTTGTACATTCTCTCTTCTGGTATATTAAAAATTTTGTTTGTACCACTACGTTGAATATATACTTTGACTTTTGATGTGTTTTTGTAAAAAATCATATGAGATAGTGTTTTATTTGACCATATTTCTTTTTTCCACTTATCTGGTTTGGCTAGAATTAGAGAGTTAATTTCTGACAACTTTTAATTCTTCCAGTGTAGTAATTTCTTAAATATTGAATCTTCAGTTATAGCAGGATTCGATAAAATGACAGTTGCTATCGATATTTACGGCCCTTTTAATAAATAATAGTTTGAATCTATGTACATGAGTTTTGCAGGCAAAGATTTATACAATTTGAATATCAGTAAAACGATTTGCACGCCAACATTAAAAATGTGAAAGTATTAGAAAATAAAAAATGTATTTATACCCTTAAAAATCAATGTAACAGGTACATATTATACCACTTTCAGTTCACACTGAGGTCTAAATATTCATAAAATTAAACGCGATTCGTGGTTTTTCAACTGCATAAATCGTCTTCATTAAGAAAATTAGTAATCTGCAAAGAAAATTATACGTCATTAATTCGCCACTCTCAATCACGAAGAATCCAACCGTAATTCCCACAAAAATTAAACTGAATTCACCACCTTTTTAATTTACCCCGTAAACACATCGAGACTATACAACGAGTTTTCTAGTACTTTACGAAAATTACGAGCCTGATTTTTCAGGGCTTTCAAAGACACCAACATACACTGTGAATAATTCCCTTCAAATTTTGTCCCTTCAAGTTCTGCCAAATATTCCACAAAAATCATTCAACTCGACGAGAATAAACACACCGTCCTTAGATCAGTACAAAGATACCAAAAGTAATCTTAACGCGTTCCCTGCCACCGCAAAAATTCAGACTTTCGGTAATGCCGTACAAAGTGATCAGAGAACCTATATTACAAATATAGTGGTCATATTAAATTCCACATAATTCCAGCCTATTTTCCCTCCATTTCGATCCTAACATTGATTAAAAACTACATAATTCATTTACACGAAAGTTTCACTTGCGATAAATGCGATATTTCGCAATCCACGTGGCACCGAACGAATTAATGGCTCAACACATTTCCTGCCACATCATCAGAACCCATTTCTCATAATCCCCACGACTCCTTCCCATACACGCCGCCGCAGACGTTATTTCTCGGGGATGTCCGGCAAAATACTATTAACAAGTTAAACGCAGCGAACTTACAAGTAACTCTCCGTCGATAAAGAACTCCTGCCACTGTTCTTCGCAGCGAGTCGTTACGTTGCTTCGTTTAACGAATCCTACCTCCATTTTCCGCCTTCCTCGTGGCGTGGGATTAACCAACACACCGAGCTGCCGTACGTACACATATTCCTTTCATCTCGCCGGCGGTGTCCGCGAAAAATGGAAGCGGAATTGGCAGTCTTCCTCCGGGCTGGTAGAAAACCCTACCGAGATTAAAAGGAAACGAAACTATTGCGAAGGAGACCCGGGTCACCTTAGATCCCGCAAGCCGTTTTCATCAGCGGGTTCAACTTCAATTTCACTTAACCTCTGATCTCCCCATCTACCCCGACCCGCCCCCCGATCTCCGCCCTTCTGGCCTACCGCTTTTCGCTGTTCGCGTCCCTCTTCCCGCATGCCGACCATTACCGTTTAAGCTGTCGTCGTTGTTTCTGTCGCAAGTCCCGTGGTATTATTTTTCCAGCTTTCCTGCCGGTGGAAAGAAGTGGGCGAGAGGGGAGAGGAAAGGGGAGGAAAACGGAGTCTCGGGAAATTTCTGTCGTTCGCCCGCTTTATTTTCTCCCTCCGTTTTGATGGACGAGCCGTTCGCGATATGAACGTGTCCGTGTTGAGTGTTGGGGGCTTTCAGCCAGAGATTCCTTGCCGAATTTTCGGCCAGGTACCTAACCCAGACCTAATCTCGGTTGCATACACAGGGACGCGCGTGTGTGGCCTGCTTTTTGCGCGAGGATACGGTCGAATAGTACCTTTACGGGGATGTGATTTCGATGCTGACGAGGGGAATGTGGGGGTGTCGCTGAAATGTCGATGCTTTCGGTTTTCAACGATGTTTGGGATTAACGAAGGCATGGGATAATGATTATGGATATTTATGGGTATTGTGTTTCGTTTAGCGATGGGAGGATGTGCTTCAAATTCGAGGGCAAGATTGTGTTATCGTTCTCTTTGAGTAACGGATTGTTAATGGGAGTTAGTGGTTTTTGTGGTAAAATGTAAGAATATTTGAATATTGTTTTTGGGGGTAGTAGGTACTTATATCAGTTGAAAGAAGCAACTAGGGTTGTTGGTCAATAAAATATGATATGATTCAATGACAATTAGTATCAATATTTTATAGATATTAGTAGAGGCACTTAAGGGTACTAGGCAGTCGGTTTTCTCGAAAATGAAGTTTTTCTCTTTCATTTAATTACAAAGAAATAAATTGAAGCTGAGACTTGTTCCTTGACACAAAGTTTATTAATATCACAAATTCTAAATAAACATGTTTGTTTAGATAAGAATGTGCACTATTTATTAAGCTACAGATGGATCGTTAAGGGGACTTTTTAAAAATGTTTCTTCTGATTTGCAGATGTCTCAAAAACGGAGGTTCCAATCGATTCAAATAAAACTCGATCATGTTCACAAAGTGTGTAGTTTCGGCCTGAACCTAAATTGAAGTTAATAAAAGCTCTTACTCTTTATGAAAAGGAACTAAAGCCTCATCTTGTCTACCGAAAAACGCACTTTTTCGAAGAATCACCATTTCGTAGCTGTCATTTTCATATCATGCTTCTTTAATTTCGTTTCGTTTCGTTAAAATCGCTGCAAAACAAAATAAACTTTTTAAAAAGCCTCTTTAATGAACCATCTGTATAGTAATCTATAATGCATTTTTTTTGTAGAAACAAAAATGTTTTTTTTTTAAGTTTATGATGTTAATAAACATTGTGTCAAAGAACAAGCCTCAGCTTCAATTTATTTCTTTGTAATTAATTGAAAAAAAACTTCATTTTCGACAAAAAAAGTCTACCTAGTAGGTACTCTTATTTCGTTGTGACTCGAAGTACAAATATAAATTCTTGAATTGGCCCCTAATATTATCTTTAAATTGTTGAAAAGTATGAGATCTACAGTTTCAAGGTCTCCAATAAGAAATATCTATTTAAGTTTAAGTAATTATCAGAAAAAATATTCGAAACATTTCGATTCTTGTAACGACTGTTTAATATGAATTTTCGTCAAAGTTAAAGTGTATCACACAAATTGATAAATTATACCCCATCAGTAGTAATCCCACTGATTAGATGGTAACAATGTCAACTGATAAGAGCCTTCATACCTCATTAAACAAATAACATTAATTGTACTTTTACAATTGGTGGAGAAACATCTCTTTCCACGATATGCCTGGTTTCTTTTCACATTACTGTTCCACTTCTCATCATCAGAAAACAATTAAAAAACGATTTGATGAGAACAAAGGAAAATGAACGCGGTAATTTGATCCAGAACACTTAATGTTATTATATCATGAGTATTCAGAATTAAATCCCACATTTACTGGTTGCTTACATTCATAAAATAATTGAAAATGTATATATTTTTTCCATAATTGAATTATAAATTGAAAATTACTCTCAGGTCTGCGAAGACCAAGCTTCATTTTACAATCGCAATTTCTAATTAATTATCTGTATGTGGATACATATTAATAAGGCATCAATTTTAATAATTCTCTTTTTCTTAATACTAAAAACACTTTTAAAGAAAATACACCCAATTTTTTGTGTGATGCATCATTTTCGTAATATTAAATTTCTGATACTTTTTTGGAAAATGAAGAAACCATGAATCTCTGTATTTGGTTAGTTATTCTAGCAATTTAAAAGCTCTTTAAAACCTAAAAAGGGATAGCCTAAATATATCCTCGATTTAGTTATGCAAATTAGGAATCATACCCTCACGAAGATACCGTATTGAAACAAAATCTAATTTACCTACTGTCGCTGAACGAAGATGGGGAACTTCATAAACTGGCATTACGCGACCAAGACAATTTGAACTCGTGAAATTTACAAAGTGTATCGCGAGGGAAGAAGCCAGACGACCCCGAGTCGATAAAGGGAGTACTCCTGGTATTATCTCAAGTACATACTTTATACATATAGAATGGAGTGAATCGCAAACACAAAGGAGGTAATTCTTTGTATAAAAATAAATCGACAGTATTGAATGAAATTTGTTCAGGTGTTGCTTTATTTCCAATAAAATCCAAACAGTGCACCCTACGAATTGGTAGAATGTAGCAGTGAATATTGTGTGACTGCAGATAAAATGAATTCTTGTGGAAGAATAAATGAATTTTATAGCAAATAGATTATCTCTGAACAAAGTTCTAAAACATTTCTCAAACTTTTATAAAAATAACCATCTAATGGACATTCTTTAAAAAATATGCACATAGTACCACAAATACTTTTCTAATTCGATGTTAACATTTTTAGTAGAGATTGCAGTGTTTCTGATTCCCATGCATTTTGATATCTTACCACGCAAAAGGATTACTTACATTTGTTTGTCTGAGGATGAAATACCTGCTTCCCTCAATTCATAGAGTGCCTCCAATCTTTTCGTAGATTATCCAGAGATTTCCCATCGTATTTTTAAGCCTGTATCGCTTTGTGTCAAGCGAGGGTGGAATACCAGTAGTGAGCCCCGGAGGCGTCTCGTGTGGAAAGGCCTTAAGCCAGTGATCAGCGGGTGGATGTGTGTAAGACTGGTGTCAGGACCGCGGGGAATTCGATTTTGAGAAAATGTGTCGTAGGACAAACCGGTGTCTTCCAATCGAAGAGATTGCCCGTGGCCCTACGTTCGCCGGAGAAATACTTGTGTCGTTATCTTGAAAATCCGGATTGTAGAGCTTGTTCGCGGATTTCCACCGCCGCGAACCTACTATTCCTCAGTGACACGGAACTCCAACCCCCTTTGCAATTCTTCTCGCGTTAATCTTGCATGGAAATTGCAGCAGCTGGTGTAAGACGCGCGCGCGCGAGAGAAAAACTAACGGCAGATCGATATAATCAGGGGAACTAATCGCGCCCAAATCTCTCCGTTACCGGAGCCCAGAAGAACTCGGTGACAGACTTCCGCAAAAATATTCCGCCGCCTCCCTCGTGAAGTGCGGACTAAGTGTAATTACAATGCCAGAAAAACGTAGTTTCTTACGTGGCGGTAATTCGATCGTTAGGAGCCGTTCTTGCACAGGAACGTCCTTGGCATTTTTTGGGATGCACATTGAACTTATCTGTACTGCATACCAAAGAGTTCTCAAAACCACGCAGTAGAGTGAGCAGGTAATATTCGAATAATTTTATTTAGCTACACATTTCCATTGATATTTGGACATTTTATTTTGTAGCAACTGTGTTAGTAGTGTCATTAGCTCTTAGACATTTCACAGAGACATAGATAGATAATTTTTTCAAATAAAAAAATTTCGACGTATCTACTTACAATATTTCTCGACTATTCGTTTTATTTACATTTTATACCAACCACATTTATCTATTTTGGTACTGTTAAGATATGTAGGGGAGAGCGGGGACAAACGTAAACGCGTCATGAAAGTAACACGCCTTCTCCCGCCTTCCACAAAAGTTTCCAAAACGTTTGCTTTACATAGTTACGCGTGTTTAGCGTTTCTTTTTCTTCACGGAGTTACGCTGAGCAATACGACGATTCGTATACCTGATTCGTAAGCTGATTTCGTTATTTCGATCAGTCAGGTAAGTGTCTCCTCTGTTGGTTTTTTTTTTATAATATTCATAGTTAAACTATGGACATTGATCCAATTATTTGTTAGAGCGTTCTTAGATAATGTCTTTATAAGTTCCTGTATTTGATTTCAATAAGTTTTGTATAGTTTGTACGTTATAACAGTTCTATGCTGAAAAACATGGCTGGAGACAAAAGTAACACGTCACTACGGGGACGAAAGTAACATGTTTCTATAAGTTTAAAGATGCCTCCCTATATCCCAAAAGAGTTGACTCCAATGTTAACAATAGTTTTTAAAAAAAATCATAAATATTAGTTACTTTTGGGGCCGTTACACGAGATTCCATATTAAATCAAATACACAGTATCAAAGAAATGTTTGAAGCTGGTTATGCTTTTTTATCGTTAAGTACCTACTTAAAATATGTTTATTTAAATGTTTGTTTCTATCGTTTCTGATAATAGAAAATCCTATTTTCATTTGGAAAAAGTGTTTTTACTTAATTCTCCTCAAAATAATTAGTATTACTTTCGTCCTACCCCTGCAGGATAAAAGTAACAGTGACAGTCACTGCGGAAAATTGCCACAACTCTTTGACTACTTATCATAGTAGACTGAACTTGTGGTCAAATGATAGACCAAGAAAGACACTATCTTAAAGCATAATTTTTGTTTTTATATCTGTAAGAGGTAATTGGCAGCTAAGCCAAATGTAAAAAGTGTTACGTTTATCCCCGCTCTCCCCTATGTTCGAAATCTTGTTAAAATGAATGTACTACATGTCCCCATAATATGTACATTAAGGTAACGCAGTTAACCCTGCATGATTAATCTATCGTAAGGCAGCACCATAACATGACAAAGGATCAAGCCAACAACCATACACCGCTCTGTGCGTCGCAGCAATTAATTTGTCGAGGGGCAGAGGGTGTAATAATTATTCATAGGGATAAAGATTGCATGTAGAAGTTACTATACAGGTATTATTGTAAATGGTGTATTCTTTGCAAGTTATCACTTATAGTTGCCAAAAATGCTGTAAGCGTTAATGGATAAAAAATTAAAATTACCTGCTTTAAAATATCTTTTTGCGAAACGGTTAGGGAAAAATAAATACTATTATAGATACCTGAGAAATGGTGAGCAACTAAGGCGCAGAGCCCTTTGCTGAAGCGTTCGTGTAAAGGAAATTTATTTCCATATCCAGGAAGAAAGGGGCGGAGGGGCTCACTTCAGAGGGTTGATCGATTGTCGAAGAAAAAGTTCCAAGAAGGAATTCCGTGAGTTCGAAAGTAGGGGGGCGAGGTCCGAGGCGAATTGAGATGCTGGTCCAAAGAAAGACTAATGAAAAAGTTCGCCGAGTTACGTCGTAATTAAGGAACCTTGTAATCGACATCGCTGTTTATACTAACGACCAACGAGACTTCTGCGCCAGTGAAGAAGAGGGGGACAATGATGGAGACGAGAGAAATTCAATCACTTTCTAGTAATATCCAGGTAAACTCTTAAACACAGTTGCAATTACACTGCTCTTATTTTCGTAATTATCTTCTTCCAGTTTCTTGGCTTTCATCACGCCCTGCCGCTGCCAATTAAGCAAAGTTGTATAATGCTTGTTAGTTGAATATCGAATATTTTTTATGAATATTCCATGAAGAATGTATTCATAACAATGCATAATAAACCAGGAGGAGTAGAAAATGCTCGACAGTCACCACTTTGAAGATTGAAAGCTTATATCATTATAAAAGAAGGAAATTTTGAACCCTTGTTAAAAGTTAAAGCCTCTCAAAATTATATACATAATAACTGACAACGATGACAAACATTTATATAACGACATATATATTTATAACTCCGTAAGAAAGAATTTTCAAAAAAGGGGTTCCTACGAATGTTTTTCAACTATTTGACATTCCGAATAACCCTGTATCGATTTGGTCCCAACTTTTTGAGGCACTCTGTATACTGTAACTTGCAGAGATATAGTGACTAACCTGAGACTCGTTTCAAAGCGATAATACAGTGATATTCCTGGGGGTATAAACCCCAAACGCGTTCTTCATCACCTATTACTGGGCTGAACTTCATTGGTGAAATTCCTACACGCCCCAGGGTCTTAAAACACCAATGTCCAAAAAGTATGTAGGATACCTCTCTGGGGTTTTGACTTGTCGCTAAGACACTCGAGGGTCTTACCAATTTTGCCCCCTACTGCTTTTACGATATCACGGTAGCTCTGCAATGCGCTGTAATCAAACTTCACGCATACGTGAAGTGGATAAGTTCAGCAGAGAAGTGTTTTAAATTATGAGTATACAATCCATGATGTTTTCAAGGATTATGGCTAATCCTCTACATATAACTGAAATTTTTAGGATATTTGTCGACGTTAAAGATTGCATATAATTTAACAGATGCATTTCAATTTTATTTCATAAACGTTTTATTGGAAAATAAACGGTTGTGATTTATATGTTACATTAGATGGATATGGAACTTTTGTGAATGAATACCAGCAATATATGCGACAGATATTGTGATATGGTACCACAAAGTCACACGGTGATATAGAGGGTTAACTGTACGTACAGTGTAGTTTTAAATTATCAGGAACACGGAGTAAGTAAATCATTCGATGTCAGAGGAAATTTCGACGCAAGAGGATTTACGTAAAAAAAAAAATAAAAATCTGTGAAAAGGATAATGTTAAGGCTAGCTTCATAACACCGGGGAGATATAGTGTTAACAGAGAGACTATAGTCCCTTTAGCAAAATAAGCGATGTGTATCATAGTTTGCAGGTAACAGTGAACACAGAAAAGAATAAACTTAAACCTAAACCTACAGTGTTAAAAAAACTTATTATAAAGCTTTCTGCTTAATATTGGAGAATATTCACGTTGCATTGCAAAGAATTACTAGGCTGATGCTACAGGGTAACGTACCTACAAAGAAAAACGTAACAAATGGCAGATACTTATTAATAAAATCACCCAGACGTTCCAAGAACACAAAATCGATCACTAAGGAAAGTGCAGAGTTTTAAGTCCGCATGTTTCCCCCATCTTCAATCATTCAGCGTTCAAGTTTCACTCCTAAACATACTAAATATTTATCGCAGAAGCCGCAAGCAGCATACTTGGTAACTTTGTTATACACTCGCTGCCACAATAGAAGTAAAATAGCAAAAGTTTTCAAGAATGTAGCTCGAACTCCACCAATGTTGTTCAGTAACGTTTGCGCATGCACAGTTAGTTGCGAAGTCAATTTTAAACTTCAGCACATGTAACTCCACCATCAATACAGACCAGTAGGAGGGTAAACTTAAAAGTGCCATTATAGGCGAAGAAAATACTGACTTAATAAAAAAAATAAAATTCAAACAAAAGACGGCACACCCAAACGAAGTAACGTAGGCATTTGCAACTCCTTGGATCTATTCACATTGGATACTCCCAAAGCCGTGGGTAATACTCCTCTTTATGTCTTTGCAAGTGCAACTGCTTTGAAATCCATTCAAGCTTCCAGTTCAATTAACCAGACGGCAGATTCAGGAACAAATGCAAGCCGGTCGTAAAGGAAGACCGAGAAGCAGTTTCGGTGGATCGTAACTGGTTATAAATGCATCAGGGATCAATACGTAAGATTCTCTTTCTGGATACGCGGTTATCTCGGGAGCAGCACGATCCTGCCTATCTTGGGCGATGAACGAAGCTAAATGTTAAGTGCTTTGGAAAAGTGCATGGTATATGTATACAGGTGTAACTGGCCATTTGGCCGACGACGAACGAGCGGCGGACCAGGCGTTCCCTCATCGATAGGAAACTGCTGGCCTTTAACTAACCGTTCACCTCGGCAAGGTAACTATAAATTTTTCCTACGGCTCCACTAAGCGAGCGGTATTGGCCCCGATTCCACTTCACGATTTATTTCTGGCGATCCAGCTGGATGTAACGACTCTCGTGTCTCCAAGTGGCACACTTTCCGTATTTATGATTGCGGTGCGCGCTGGTGAATTTTCCAGTTACCGGCACCTCCTCCATTCTGCGTTGAATTTTCCGCTCGTCTTCTATTGTCACGGACATACGAGACGAATTTTAGGACACTCTGCGAGGGCACAATTTGTTGTCCCGAAACATGCGAGATAAGGGATGATTCGACGTGCACTGCTGTATGTAAGTCAGAGGATTCGTCCAAGGGAACGTATGTAACATATGTACACCGATTTTGATGAAACTTTTGCGAGAAGTAGTTCTTAGAATAATACGCGACAGGTATTTTGTTTATCACAGATGAGGGTTGAGAGGATGTTTTATCGAATATCTCGAAAACTATTAAGAAGCGTAAGAAGAGAAGTTTTCTTTTAAATTGTGTGTTTTTGAAGGGTAGGTTGAGTTACCTAAACAACTTTTAGAACAATTTTCCTTAACTGGTATCGTTTGAATTTTTTGTTTCGAAGCTCGAAATCACAAACTTTGCGGCCATTCGATTGTAGCCGTCGTTTAATTGAACGGCGGTGTCAAAATTGCGGTAGATAAAAAACCTTATCTACCGCATTTTTGACACCGCCGTTCAATTAAACGACGGCTACAATCGAATATATATATATAGATCAGATATATACACCAGAATTGCGTGCCTTTTCTAAAAATAATATTTATTCTAGCTTCTAAATATTGTTGTCTCTTTGAATTCGGATTAACCATATGCCTAAGGCACTGTCAACCCCACAGGAACGATTTCGCCGCAGCGCACATTTTGGCGAAAAGTACACCGGAAACGGATTTATGAATTTCATTGGAAAAAATTTGTTTCCCTCTACAATATGTACATATTAACTATACTAAGCAGTACATTGATTTAATTGTGTTGTTTGATTGCAAAATATTCCCGAAAACAACCTTACTTTTCAGACCATTACAGTCTCCCCCCCTCAACACCTTCCCTTCCCGTTATTTATTCCATACAAACTCATGCGATAAATTTTTATCTCATCGAAATAAGGGCCACTGCACTCTACAGTCTTAATCCATCCTGCTAATTGCGTAGTTCCCCATCTGTACCACACCCCGCGTTTTAAGGCCAAGAAAGAAAGACAGATTGCTGTAAACTGGGCAAGAACTTACGACCCAACCCCTCTGCACGACATACAAAAATTAAATCCCCCAGAATATATTACTGACACAGACACGATCACTAAAATCGTTTAAAAAAAATATATCCCATTAACAAATACACTTTTAAACTTTCCTGTGATCAATACCTACTCTATAATTTAGGGTGGAACGAAATATAAGGGCACATTTCTTTTCATTATTTGTGACGCTTTTTATAATGGTATTTAAGCTGTCAAAATCTGAACATCATCAATAAATGTTCCAAGGTGCCAAAAGTCACTTAAAAATTATTAGGTATTTTTATTGATCTTATGAATTATTTTTTGATAAGGTAGCACTTCTTTTTAATAGAAACTTATTAGTTAGATTTCTTAGCCGTGCAGCGTTCTGTTTCTTTCTTGGACGCATGAAAGGAGAGTAGTTACGCTAAAGGTCTGGGCAGTGAGTGTGTTAAGACTATAAAACAATACCACATACAAAACATTAAAAACATGTATGAAAAAAAGCAAAGAATTCCCCAATATTTCAAGGTTCTTGCGGCACCTCAATTTTTTTTACAGAATCTATTTTTCAACGGGCACGTTTTTTTCACTACTATAAAACACAATCACACAATTTTGATTTTCTCGATCCATCCTACTATATCTCCAAATTTATCGATCCCCCTTTTACGTCTCCAGTACATCCCTGTACAAACACACTTACTACTACAATAACTCGTGCGTCATTAGCGTGTCTTCGAGGCTCCCTAAATTCCTCCGTAAATGCACGGTGTTTGTTTCACCTGGACGAGGTGTGGCGCGCGACAGTTCGAGAGGAAACAGAAGATCGCGTTTCCGTCAGTAATGAAACGGCTAGTAAGAAGCAGCGCGTCCTTTTCTTGCCTCGGCCCCCTCCGCAAGGTCCACGCGAGGTCTCGGCCGTGCGTCGTACGCTGATAAACAATATTCGCGTAATTAATCACTTCCACGATAACGACGCCGGCAAATTCGATTTCCATGCTGCAAGCAGATTTAATTCCAGGATATCCGTTGCCGTCTACAGGAGGAGAGGTTGGCGGCAGGAAGGGCTAGGCGAGGGCGGGCATAATCGACGACGCCGCGTTCGCACGCGGCGTCATGAGACCGGCGAGGAAGTTTTCTCGGGTATTCAGCAAGGGAAACTTCGAAAGGAGTTCGCTGAGGCATGCAAAAGCCGACTCTTACGTTTTAAAACGAGAGCAATCGGGATGAGGTGGGGGGGGAGGGGAAGGGGTAATGAGAAGTGCGGGCGGGAGCGGGCAGCCGGGAAGGGCAGAGAGGAGAAGCGAAAAAAGACGTCCCTTTGGGTGTCTCGTTACCTCGGTTCCGCTTCGACATTCCGTCTCAGCCAAGGTTATGTGCCAAAGGACCGGAGGCGGAGTGGTTGAAGAGGAACAGTCAGAGGGAAGACGGAAGGGCGGCAGAGAGAGAGGGCGCGGCGCTAAGCGGAGGTGAGGTCGAGGGAAGCAAAAAGTGAAGAAAAGAGCGGCTGATTTAGCAGAGAGTGCACTCTGCACCGCACAATGGGTCGATGCTACAGTGCCATGCGATATTCCAGTCCCTTTTTTTTTTCTACAGGTGTGCCCGTATTTCCACGTATCTACGCGTTTACGACCGCGTGTTAGTCGTACATCGCAGTTGTACCGTTGCCCATCGTTGCGCACGCGAGAACGTCTGTGCATGTATGCGTGGGCAAGTCGTGTATGCATGTGTGTGTATATGTATATTCGTGCCCGTGGTCTTCCATTCCAGCCGTTTGCTCCTGGTCGAAGGCGGCCCCGCTTTTGTTCCTCTTGTCACCCGCTTTCTACCCTTGTAAAAGGCTTACTTGGCGAATCTAATACACTCCGACCCTTCTTTGGCCGAGTCCCCTCTCCCTCTGTTGCGTCCGTGAAAAGGAAGTATCCAATGGTGTTTCGTAGCTTTAAGCGCCGTTTGTTCGCGAATTAGGTCTACTGTTCTTCTTTCTCGAGAGAGGGAAGAATTGACAGTGCCTCTCCCAGGTCGACGTCCACGTAATTATTTCACAAATTACGAGACGCTGAGCCCGAGCTTTAGGCCATTAGGATTCCCGGGGTATTTTTGTGGGAGACACTTTGCCGTACTCGTCTGTGCGTTCTAAAGCAACGTTGCCTCTTCAAATGAACATGCACGGTGTTTGTAAAAATGGGTTCAGGATGAACTGGGTAACTTACGCACAATTGGATAAATTGAAGTGTCCGTATCTCCTTGAGAATTAATCTGAGTGCCTATGTCGATCGACATTTTCTGCGTGCTGCAATGAGTACTGTATGCCCCGAAATTGTTTGACCCGTCTTTAGACCACTCTGAGAAGAATCGATTCCCTTAATATTTTTTTTTTATTTCTTATTATTACGGATAATAACCCTTTGGTGCATTGTAATCAAATGAATTATCATGAGCGGAGGACGGACAAGTAATATAATATTAAGATGAAGATTAAAGTACACAAATAGCAAAGGAACCGACAGAGGGAGGTGAAATGGCAATTATAAATATTGCAACTTAATCATCCAGAATACGCAGAACTGAAAGAGGCGGGTAATGCTTCATATCTCTACAAGGGAAGTAGAATTTGAATTGCGCCAGGACTTCAGGGCAATTAAGGTGGTTACTTACGGGATTATAAACAAAAAGCAGAACTGCCATGTTTCTTTGTCTCTTCATTCTTACTGCTGGAAGGTATATTTTCTTCATATACTCTGAAGTCTGTAGATTTAGTGTTTAAAAAAAAAAATTAATACCTAGTTCAATCCTCGTGACTGAAGATCCACAGTTTTGTTAATCAATTAACCCCTCTGAAACCGTCCATAACTAAAGGCTAAAGTATTAACACGCTCCCTGCTCTCCAACAAAGGGCGTGCGTGTAACAGGATAATAGAAAATTCAACAGCTCCGGATAAATTGTTCATCAATAATATATGTTACACGTGAGCAAGAGCAAAGGGCCTGGGAATATTTCCCCTTTTCCTGGCCCCGTCGTTTTTCCTCGGGTGTATTATGTCCCTTATCATCATCCCACAATATTGCAATTTTAAGGGGTTACCTAGCTTCATGAGGTAGAAAAAGAATCGATTCTTTGGGAATTTATTTCAGAAATTACATGCCTATTTTTATGCAATGGTTTTTGTATTCAGATGAGGGGCACTTTGACAGGTTACTATATTATGTTTTGGTATAAAAATATTTAGTTATTGCAAAATTACAACTGATTTCCCGGAAGCTGTTTTTAGACCCGTGACCACAATTTCTCCAAAACCGCTTCACCAATCTTTCTGAAAGTTTGTACGTTTCTTCTAGACATTCAAATCTCGTCTTTAATCGAAGCATTTGTTTTTCCAATGCATAGTTTTTATTTTATGGTTGAGAAATAAGTATTTTTTCTACGAAAGTCGTTCATTTCACTTTAAACATCTGCCATTTTGTCCCAGATTAATATTTTATAAAACGGAACGATTAAAGACTAGATAAACTATTGGACTAACTAAATCTTCTTTGTTTCTTTATTTCAGATAACCCAGTTCCGAATAATGTTGGTCACCGCAAAACGTGTTTCTAAAAACAGCTTCCGGGAAATCAGTTGTAATGGCGCAATAACTACATATTTTTATACCAACACATAATATAATAAGCTGTTAAAGTGTCCCTCATCTGAACACAAAAACCATTGCATAAAAATATGCATGTACTTTGTGAAATAAATTCCCAAAGAATTGATTCTTGTTCTACTCCTTGAGGGTAGGTAACCACTTAAGCCAACACCCGTAGACACCTTGTAATGTTAATTCTTATCGAGCACAACGGAGCAATGAATCCACCATTCTACCGTTACACTTGTCGCGAGGAATATATCCTCCGCTATCGAGGATATACATATCATAGAGTGGCATAGAGGGTTGAAAATGGGGTTCAGTCCCATAATCCGGGCGCCTCTTGCCCAGTCTCCCGTGCCCCGACGTTCCCACCACATCTTCCGCGCCTCCACTGAAATTGAAAACGAAACGGCGTGTCGTCGCGTGCTGAGTGAAAACGGGAGGAAAAAGAACGGCCAGGAGGAATCTCGTATCCCGTTGGAAGTTCACTTTCTTGCAAGCGTCGGCCTGGTTGGTCGGTCATCCGGAAAATCTTCGACTCCGTGTATCGACGAGCCTTCGCGAGTATCTCGTCGATTTCAAGCTGAAATAGTTTTCGCTACTGGGAAACGTACTTCCTGCATTATTCTTTGTTGCGTCGTAGCACAGTTGCTCGCGAGACTGCACCGCGGGAAATTGCTACTCTCACGGGGACTAGATTTCCCAATCCCTCACTCTGGATAACCTTCTGCTTGGCCGCTGCGTCGCCGCGGAGAGCTTCTACGCACGGGAACGATGCAGATTAACACTGTGAGCACGGTTTTCACGTGGGCAAACACCAATACTCTTTTAGAAGCGCCGAAAATGTTGCCTGAAACCCAAAATCTTTCCTTCTAAAGCGAACTCCGAGCTCGGCTTGCTTTTAAAGTACAGAGTAAGGTGAATGTCCCAATTTCTGCTCATTTAAGAGGCAACTCGTCATAAGGAAGGTATAAAAATTTGTTTGGGATCAAAATTTGCGGAGCAATTGATTAATTCTTTAATAATAAATCAACCAATTCAAAAACTATTTAAGAAATATATTTCAAGATGTTTAACTATTAGTAATTTGTATTTAAATATATAATGCTCTAAATTTCCGTATGTTTAAATAATTTAGAATTGTTCTGTTGCAACTATAGTACAAACGTAACGTATATAATAATAAGAAAAATACGAAATTAGCAGAAATGGGGACATGAGCAGAAATTCACCTTAGTGTCACAAAAAAGCGTTGGGATTTCTGCCTCGAAATAAGGTGATCGCTATCCCCTCCACTTCTTCTGTTGTTGTGTGAATCAGACAGATTGCGAATGAACGAGTGGGGCAGTCAGTCGCAGCCTCTCTCATTCTGTGCGATAAGGCAGTAAAGGCAAGGTGAAAGGACTCCCTGTTTCGAAACAAGGTAATGTTCGGTCCTGAACGTTATCCTCTTTCGAGGCAAATCTGTAAACATTTAGAGGCTCTCGGACGACCAGGGGTCGGATGAAGCTGTTAAAATCTTCAATTAATTACGAACTGTAATTTTATCACTGTTATCTGTTCCGTTCCGAGAAAACAACTATATAATCCAGCGTATTAACTGAAACTTTTATTCCATCCCTTTTTATGTAAATAAGAAACTTTTATTTTCTTGAAAGTAGAAAAAAGTTCTAGTTAAACAGGAACATTTATTCTGCTCTGAAAAAGCTAAAGTTGTGACAAGCGGATGTCCTGAAAATGTTGTGGGGTATGTATATTGTACATCCAAAGTTGAAACCTTAAACCGTAAATTAAAAGCGACTTACAACGGAACATCTCGAACCCGGAAATTTAAAAAATTCTGAAACTTCGTGAATATGTAAGGAATTTCCCCCTGATTACAACGCAATTTTTGTTTGCTGCCCAAATTCACTCAAAGTGGAGTGTAATTGACCCCTGAAGATCCGGTTATTTTCCGATTTTCTGTTATAACTCGTGAGCTGTAAAATAATTTGTTTACCAAATGCTAGATCTAATTAAAAGAAGTAACTTTTGTCTTGAAACTTTTTTTCTATCTCTTACATTTCGCGAGTTATAACACAAAATCTGAAAATAGCCGACTTCTCAGGGGTTAATTTCTCCGCCTTCGAGTGAATTTGGGCAGCAAACAAAAATTGGGTTGTAATCAGGAGGAAATACCCTACATATTAACAAAGTTTCAAAATTTTTTGAATTTTCAGGTTCGGGATCTTCCCTTGTTAGGGGGTTACATTTTTTGTTGGCATTAACAGGCAGTATACCCCCTAAATAATCCCATACGTTTCCCCGATCACCCTGTATATTTGAGTCTCCGCTTCATCGCAGGCATCCGGCCGGCATAGCATCGCGTATATATCCAATCGGAATACGCACCTTTCGATTTCATATTCGAGGAATTCGATGCAGTCTGGAAGTCACCTACCCTCCCCGTTCCTCTCCCCCTACACTAGCAGATGAAAATAAGAAAACGGAGAAATCTATCCGCGCGTCGCGCCGTCTTTATGAACTCTGTCGACGAGGTCGTCCTCTGTCCTCCAGGCTCACGGAAGGGAAAAGCGACTGGCGAGCTTTGTAAGTCAATGCGATCTCTTTACGGAACGATGCTTGTTTCCCCTTTTCGCAAACGCCGCGGCGGGGCGCAGGGCGCGGCAGGGAGGAAACGGAGTTAGACGCAAAATTGTTTTTCCGAAAGGCACGGCGGCGGAGGAGTCTCGCGACGTTGGAAAAGGTAGGGCGGGGAAAGAGGAAAAAATCGCAAACAGAACGTGGAAACGCGAAAGATACCCTTCCCATTGGGATTTTATGCGGCGTGTCCGGAAAACGAGTTGAAACGCTTCGCCGTAAGATCGTTCCGTTTCTCTTCTCTTTTTACGAGGCGCCCTTCTCTCTTCGTCAATTTCGTTGGTCCCCGACGGGATAAAGCTCGATCGAACGGGCGCACACTCGAAAGTGGGGCACGAATGAGGAATATAAACAACGGATTGAAAGTAAAGTAATTTATAAACGATATGTAAGATGGTAGATATAAAGGAAGCATAGTGGGAAATTCAGATACTGGGGTAAAACGGAGCAAAAATGTGGTCACGTGGCTTAGTCACGTGGATGATGTGGCTCGGGGGTGGACGAGGAATTCTGGGACACTTTTGAGGGACGTCGTGGAAATGACTGTAACAGAGTAACGTAAATTTTAGGAGAAAGGAATAAACGGTGTCAGAATTTATGGTGAGTTTAGAAAATTGCTTATAAAACATTTAACAATCTTTTTTCTGTGAAGTCGTACATGTGACGTTTACACGTATAAATATTGTAATTACGTTGCAAAAAAGTAGCTTCGTGTCAGCCATAATCCACCGTAGTCACCAATGTTTTTTATTAGGACGGCTATGTCTTTTCTATCGAATTTAAAATAAATATAAGGATTTTGAAATATAAGAATTAAGGGGGTATTTTCGTCTGGCGGAACGACATCCTCTATCCTCTTTAGGGACGAGGCACAAAAAAGCTACGCAGGCTTTACCCATGAGCATTATCCACATATGTTTATTAACATTTCAGTATGTTGTAAAAAAAATGTCGGCCATATATAATAATAATGAATGAATATATGGGTTTTTCTCAAGACGGTAATTTTCTTGACGGTGCTCACGATATCTCAACTTCTAGTGGGCCAATCTGGTCAATCTTTTTCGTACACTTTCAGAAAACATATAATTCTAGGTGGTAGCAGAATCGAGTAGAAAGAGTTCTTCTTTCACGTGTTTAAAGCCGCTTAAATACGAAAAAAAAAACGCCAAAAATTAGTTTAAATTCAATATTCTCTCCATTTTGTGATTTTGTGATTTTTTTTTTTATAAATCTGTCAGGGACCTTAGCCACACTTTCACTGATTAAGAATCCTTTCGGTTTTTTGGTTTTAAATCAGCGGAACAGCCGGAATCGTGAGCACCGTGAGGCGACTTTTTTTCACACGCTTTACGATGACCCGAATCTTCATTAATTATTATTATTATATATAGCCTGCCATTTTTTTTACAACTTTCCTAAATGTTAGTAGGGTGGCTGTACCAGTAAATGAACACCTACCAGTGAATGAACATTTTTTATGAAAACGAGTAAAATAAGTTATTAAATTAAGCAACTAATTAATTAGAGATTTCTTTTAATTTCTTGTTTCATATTCAAATAATTTTTGCAGCACGTGGAATCAATCGCGCTTCAAACATAATTCTCTAATAGCGTTCATTCATTAGCCTTAAGTGTTCATTCATTGGCGCGGTTACCCTAAATACGCGTGGATAATGCTCATCGGTAAAAACTGTATAGTTTTTTGTGCGTCGTCCCTGACGGATGGCAAAAAATTGGTCTTCTAGACGAGAATACTCCCTTAAAGACTAGGATCTTGTGGTCAATTTTTATGATCCTACTATTCTTCAGTACCGGGGGGTTGATTAATCACAAATGATAAGGAAGCATAATTTGAAAGAAAAGGAAGTTTGGAGGGAAATTATTGGTAAAGAGAAATGAACCAACTTGAACGATTACAGTGGAGATTTCCTCGCTCCTGGCTATCGTCTTCACAAATCCGAAGGTTTGAAGCTTTCCAGACGTTGCTTTAATAAATTGCAATCGAACTTCAGCGGGAGGTCCATAAGATAGAATTTGTCAAAGCAAATTTACAGTTTTTTCAGCCTCTCAGTCTTATGAAATTTCTTGTTAGAAAGGGATACGCGGGGGTGTGACAGTGCATGGGAAAATTGTAGTGAAACTTTTGCTCATTCCCAAGCTATCCATAGACTCGATGACATCCACAGTTTGTGGATCATTGAGACACCTTGATCTGTAAGCTTTACTGTACATCTCACTGTCGCTGTACCGTTTCGAACAAATGCGCGTCCACCATGAATAATGATCTTTTTCGATGACAGTCGACCTGTTATAAGTAAAAATAATTATTCTGAAAATGATTATCACGGATACTTTTATAATTACATCATAACTGTCATTTCATATTTCAATGAATTGCTATAAATAACAAATTTTCACGAAGAAACTGCAAAATCATTCGCTTCTTTCAAATCATCTACAGAAAGGGTCTAGACAGGTAAGCATAGGGAAAACGATCCAGCAGCAATTTTAGTATTTATGTATGACAAATAATGCTGTTTGCCGAAAAACCGCTGAGAAAAAAATTAGATCTCTACCCCCTCTACTTAGTTATGGTGATATGGGAATAACAACACTATACTTTATCATTTTTTTTTCCTCAATAACTACTTAAGATATTTGAATATTTAAAAATGCACGTAATAAATACATTTTAGCTCTTCTACATATATTATCTTCGAAATTGCAGATCAATCATTAAGGATGGAAATAAAGGAATTAATTCTTGGGGGGTTGTTTCTGTGAACAACCCTTTGAGTGATACCTACGAAAAAAATCAGGAGTAAAGCGTCACTATTTATCTATTATCTGTATAAGTTGCAGGAGAGTCGAATTGGTGGAACATATTAAAAAAAATAATAATAAAACGAATATAAAACCTCTGTGCAGATTATACTAAACGGGCCGCATGACCAATAGGGAGGTCAAAAAATCGTGCATGTTTGAGATTTTGTTTTTATATTACCCTAACAAGGGGGAGGGGGTAGAGATCTGAAATTTCTCCCAGTGTTTTTTTAGGCAAAGAGCATTATATGGTATACGTAAATACTAAAATTGGTACTGGGACCGTTTCTCCTATGTTTACCCGGCTAGACCCTCCCTATAATTTCTCATTTCCTGTTTCCCAAAAAATCTTAGCAATCTATACTCAATTACTCACACATTTGTCATAGTACGTTTATAAATAACACAAAGTTACTTATTTATTTCTTAAATAAACTGGAAGCATGATTTCGTAAAGAATATCTATGAGAGTAGAATTAGATATTTGTAACGATACGAACCTAAGAAAATAAAATGCAGATGTATTGAAGTGCGTGCTTAAGAAGTAGAAGGACATTCCGATTTTCATGGCAAAATTTTACATTGAAATCTTCTTTGTGATAAATAATATTGTCGGATGTAACACGTATCGTTTCCCGCGAAGGAAAAAGAGGAGTCGCGGTAATATTTTCTTTCGACTTACGTGAAGCAAGTATAAGGGAATCAATACAAAATGGATGAGATTTTATTGGTTCTGTTTGCTCTGTAGGTATAACCTTTCAAGGAAAGTATTTGATATCCCTGCTCTCTTTTCTGTATTTATCGCCGAAATCCAGCCAGATTTCCGATACATACGTTTGGATTTTATCTCGGGATGACGTTTGATCATGTTTATCCGGCATTTTACAGGAATTCAATATAGGACGGGACCGTAGGAAAAATTCATTCTGAAACCCTTTTTCTTTGTTTCAAAGAAATGCTATTGAAAGGACATGGGAATCTATTTGAAAACATCGTTGACTTCGAAGAGAGAGAAGGGGTGTTAGAGAATTTGGCTGACATTAGAAAGAGCTAAAATTTTTAATATTTTTGCAACATGAAGTAGAATGAAATGTGCCTATTAATCACAGGATCTTAAATTCACTCAAATAAACTTCCCTTAATGCATGCCCTACGTTCTACGCACAATCTCCTTTTATTTATAGTAATGTTTCCGTTTTATATAACAACAAAGCATAATAATATCGACATCATTTCTTTCAAGTTTCTCATTCTTATCCTTCTTTACTCTGTTTCAAGTTGAATCTACAACTTGTCAAAGGATCTTGAGATAATAGCGCGATATCATTTCACAAATATAAAACGCAAAAGTCTGAATGGAAAGTCCTTCCTTTTCTACAATCCCTTGCGCATCTTTCCAGTGTTTGTAAGCTTTCTACTCCTCTTTTATAAATTCTCTTCAGTTTCTTTGAAAATTTCTTCAGTTACAATTCCGACTTCCTTGCCTGATCTTATTTTTTAAACCTGCTTTGACACTGAGTTCCACTAATAATCCCCCGACACACTTGGCAAATCCTTTCCCCCGCTACAGTTGCGTTATTTTCTTTGTTAAACTTGTACGTACCTCATAATAAAGATGGTAGTTTCTATATTCTCTACTAGATCTTCGCGAAAGCATCACCAATGGATTGGCGAGATTCTCCTGGTGGAAGTCTAAACTTGACCTCATTTGGAATATTTTTAATTACACATGTATAGATTATATATAATTAAAAAATGTCCGAATAAGGCCCTATTTGGGCTCATTTTATTTGGAATTACCTCGCCCATCCATTGTTATTACTATCGCGAAGATCCAACAGAAAGCATAGTATTTAAGCTTTCATTAATGTGGACATGTGTTCAAAGCGTGAAGCGCAAACTGGACAAAACTTTTCCAGCAAACAGCAATCACTCGAAAATACCTCATCGATCTGATCGATTAGAAGGTATATTTTCCAAAACTTTGTGCCACTAAAAGTATTGTCGTAAGATTACTCTTTGTATTTTCACCAAACGAAGAAATACTTATTCTCATGCACTCTGCTGTCCGAAAACCGCGTCACTCGCAGCAGTGGCCAAAAGAAAGTTTAAACTGCGATCGGTAAAAAAAATACGACAGTTCCATTAAAAAGGATTATTGTATATTTTAAATTTTATATCCCATTGATTGGGAAGTTACTAGATTAGTTCAATGATGTCAATATAATATTTAAAGCCTAGTATTAGAATCAAGTAATTATTTGCAAAATTCGAGCTTGGCAAAACGGAGAACTGACTAATTCTATTCCGAAAAATTAAAGTTTTCACTCGAAATGCTACCGCGTATGTGTGTTTGATGATTATTTATTCATTCTAGTTCATACGATAACCGCACTCGTGTAGATTAAGACAAAATTGTGATTTCTGTTTCGCATGACTAGGACAGCCAGAATCATGGTCGTCAATAACAAACATTTTTCAAACCTCTCTTACTACTTTCACTATAGCTCTCAAGAAAATTATTACTATTGCATAAAAAAAAATTGAACACATTCTTCGAATATCAATTACTAAACACACAAAGTTTGGAATTATGAAGCTCAATACTTTTCCTTTAAAAAATTCAAGCTAAGGAGACCCCTTCAGTTGGCTGTGCAGACATGAAAAAGATACGAGTTTCAAACTGTCTTTTCATCACCACTGTATGGGATGCCTTAATGAAACCACCTTCCTGTGTATATACCGCAGATCCATAAGGATCAAAGCGCAGGATGTGCGCGTATCAACGTACTTGGACCTAGGCAACGATCGATCGTATCTGGGACTCCTTGGAGTTGCCCACTCACGCCGGAAACCGTCCATGTTATTCTCCATTGAAGGGTTGGCTGTGGCGCAAGGACAGACTGGACTCTTGATTCTCCGCGGGTGGAGTTCCTCGATCGAGTCAATCGTATTCTCGAAGGCCTGCAGGGACCTCACGAACCTGGACCTCACTTTGTTGAGGTCAGCAGAGCAGATTGCCTCGAGGTCGTAAATTTTCCTCTTATAGAAGCTCGACGTCGGCGCTAAAAGACGCCGCTCGAACGAGTTCAGTTCATCTTGCAGCTCGTGGACGGTTCTCTGATACATTGATTTCCCAAGGCATGCTAGGCAGTTCGTCTTCGGCATGTCCTGATTAACGTTTCGGTATACGGATTACAGGCTGGACGTCGACTAACGAGCTACCAACTTACTCCGTTCGAGTACACGGCGCGTCGTAATTTCGGAGGACCGGCTGGAATCCGCACGCGGTTCGCAGGCCGATAGTTACGTCTCATGTGACCTGCGGGCCGAGTAATTGTTTCGTACACTTCCCAAGGCGGGTGAAATTCTTTATCGGATTGAACCGATTGGATTCTAGCTACCAGCTTAGTGTTCGTGTTAGTTCATTGGGACTTTCGGTACCACCCGTTTTTTTTTAGGCTTAGGGGTGAGGATAACTTTAAGTCTGTAGAGCGATTTGTGACGTAAGAGTGTGCTATGATTTATAGGCACCGTTGGAAAGGTAAAGTCAAAAGGAATCGGATGATGCCGTTTTTAACTTCGAAATTAGATGGGAGGGTCTCGAAAAATGATGTGGGTTGAGTTATACTATTAAGTTCAGAATTTCGAGCTTACAAATAGGAAAACAGGTAGGGATATCTCGAGTGATTGGAGGAACTTCGTGTAGGGACATATTTAAGGAAAACTCTGTATGTGATACTTCGAAATTGCTTCAAAATTAACATGATTCTTTCGCGATGGAATTCGTATGTTATTAGAAGGGTGGTTTAAAGTTTGTTTAAAGTGGTGAAAAATATTTATAGTAGAACTTATACTGTGCATCTCATATAAAAGAACTTGAAAGCCTTTTTCAACCAACTAATACTTGTGTAACTGATACTCGTTTCACGTGGGATAAACGGAATCGAAGAGTAGAATTCAAGATACAGTGTGGTCTCGATAATCCGGGGTAAGTGGGATCCAAGTCAGCTCGAATTATTGGTAACTTGGATTAAGTGAAACATACACCTCGTGTTCGATGTCTGGGGAGAACTCGAGGCGAGAGGAAAATCCTCGAGGAA
Organism: Andrena cerasifolii; assembly: GCF_050908995.1. Taxonomy (NCBI): domain Eukaryota; kingdom Metazoa; phylum Arthropoda; class Insecta; order Hymenoptera; family Andrenidae; genus Andrena; species Andrena cerasifolii. The sequence goes on along the minus strand of NC_135118.1, from coordinate 12,788,390 downwards.
CGAAACCCTATCTAGGAGAAGCACGATGCCAACGCTGACTTTTTCAGAATACGTTTTCGAATTAAATGGGCATCGGTTTAAGGGGTCATAAAGGTAATCACGCCGCAAAATTCGGCAACATTCAGGTTTTTTTTCTCAGTGAATACAATGAATAACAGTGTCAAACTTTTTTTTCATTTATCAAGTTACTTATAATGTATACGGAACAATTTTTTAAATACACTTTTAATTGTGTTTTTTCAATGTTATCTGGAGTTCAAAATCGCGCCTCTAGAAAGAAATACCAGAATGACCCCTTAAGTAGAGTTTAGATTAAGCGACCTCGAATTATGGAGACTCCACTGTACGTGCATAAGCTTGAAGTTAGAAATTTAGGGAAAGTGATACGAACAGTAATTTAATGTTTAAAATGTGAAAGAAGTTTCTTTCAAATTATTTTGCTTTGATAAGATTAGTAAGTAAATTATGTTCGTGGTTGTATCATGATACGTTTACAAGCATGCCAATTAAAAGTGAAATAAGTACTATTATAGATATAAACAAACTTTTGATGAGACTAACATTTCCCATTACTGTAGCATAAATAGCATGGTAATCTTTTTACGAAACAGCAAATTGTATTTTTGGCTGCATATAACATAGAAATTAAAATAAATAAAAACAGAGAAAAAGGAAGAAGGAAAGCATTTCCTGAATTTAGGTTCGACACTTAACTATTTAAGAATGCGAAGGGAATAATGGGAAAAGCGTGATTACATCATTCAACATTAATCCCGATACTTATTCCATCTTTGGAAATAATTACGATTTACAAAAGTCCCCTGTGTTTCTAAAAAGAAAGGAACTGACGTAACCTGCTAAACTTTCGTAGTTACGTTGCAACTGCATAAACTTGTGCAATATCGTCATTTCTATTTCCTGATGAAGATTCAGCCTCTCGTCTCGCAGGGCATCTCGTAATTCCCGAAGCACTCCACGGAGATTCGCCACTCGTGTAACCAACGGTGTATCGCAATCTAGGTTATCCACTGTCATGTGATCGTTGACGCTGGCCATTTTCTCTCACCCTTTGTGTCGAAAACGAAGGGAAACTAACGACAGAAGGAAAATCACACGAGTGCCAGGGAATGGTGCGCAGAGTAATTCGTATCGTTATGTTTCTGAGGATTTCGTCATCTTTGGATCGTATCTCGGCGATACACTTTAATCCCCCATCCCTTCTTCTGGCGGCGCTCGAGAGATCGACGTTTCTCGAGTGGTTGAAAATTTACTACCTTTAGGACATTTGCCTGTCGTTTCATTCGATTTCTATCGACGCCTACGACGACTCAGGGGAAGGCTCCAATTAGTAACATTTACGTCGAAACGGCAAGATTCCGCGTAGATGTCCCAATTACTGCCAGTGTCCCTATTACTCTCACTTTATTTATTTTACTTAGTAAAGAGGTGACGTATAAAAAACAGTGTTCAAAAAAATTATTAAATTGGGACTTTTCGTCTTCTTTTTCTTCTTCTTCTTCTTCTTCTTCTTATTATTATTATTATTGTGATTATTCTATTATCATTATTATTATTGTACACTATTTTTTAAACGTTACGTTTTTGTTAAGTAAAATAAATAAAATGAAAATTATTAAATATTAGGTATATGTATTGTTTGGATTTCATTAATTATTAGTTTACGCGAGTCGACTGCTATTAGTCGTTAATGGACGTTATTGTTCGCACGGCACACGCGTGAAAATTATAGAATTTTGCTTTCGAGGGTGTAAGGCTCGATTCACCGGTTGGTACGCGTATAAGCCGGACGATGTATCACCCGCCAAATTAATATTGGGTGACTGTTTAAATTATTACGTGTCGATTCTGTTCTGAACGATGATCTGAGAAGTTAGCTCTACTTGTGCTGATGTGTCCGAATGCTGACCTCATCAAAAACACCGAACCGTACTGTTCCCGAGCTCGTTGACTTCTGGTCTTGTCCACCTTTTCGATGTCAAAGGTGGACAAGACATCTGATTTTTGGGAGGCGCCAAAATGCCTGATTGGCTCAGCCTTGCTTGAAGAGGAGGAACCTTCCCTCCAAGATTTCGGTGATGGAGGAGGAATCCTCTCCTTCTTCGTGACGTAGCGCAGGGAAAACCGGACATCTGGCTAACAAACCTCGCTGGGTTGATCGGCCGGAGCCTCTCGCCGGGGTCGCGGTTTATGATCGTATTGTCCCGCGAGTCAGCGGTGGTCGACGGTATGTACCGTTTTGAAGTTACCGTACACCACCCGCTGACAGAGCAATCAACGGGTTTTCCCAGAGCGAGGACGGTCGAAGTGTCCAAAAAAATAGCACGATGCCGAATTGCCACCTATTAAACATCTGGCAGGCAAATGCTCCCCAAGACTTCGACGGTAAGCAATTGCCTAGGAATAAGGGTCGCTGAATTTCTGCCTCGCTCTGAACCCCCCTTTGTTCCCGTAAGACGGAACATGCTCCCCCCGTTGAGAGACCCGTCGATCAAATACATATACCATAATTGGATGAAAATATGATACTTAAAGCTACGATGCTTATTAAATTAAAAGTCTTTGTTTATGCGACGAGTTCTGTTTCGTTGTGGACCGGAAGCGGCGCGAGTTGCTTCACGTTGCGACGGTAAACACCGCGGAATGTTCGAACGGTAACAGTCCGTACGATGTCGTCTTTCCCGGGATGAACCTTCTCGATACAGCCGAGATGCCACTGTAGGGGTGGAAGCTGGTCATCCCTAATGACCACGATGGTGCCTTCCTTGATCGTATGGGAACCCTTAGTCCACTTATGGCGCACGTTCAAGTGGTTGATATATTCCTTATGCCACCTGGACCAGAAGTCCTGTTTCACCTTCTGGATGTGTTGCCAATTTGACAACCGGTTGGTCGCTGTTGCCTTGAAATCGGTCTCCGGTAGACTCGTTAAAGAATTACCAATTAAGAAGTGACCAGGGGTTAAGGCTATAGGATCATTGGAATCACAGGAAAGAGGTGTTAGAGGACGAGAGTTTAAAATCGCCTCGACTTCAATAACGAACGTATTGAACTGTTCGAACGTGAACAGTTCTTCACCAACAACGCGTTTTACATGGTGCTTGAAAGATTTTACCGCAGCCTCCCAAAGTCCGCCAAAATGAGGCGATAGAGCTGGCATGAAGTGCCACGATATTCCTTTGTCCGCCAGGAAATGTTGTACCCTTTCGTTTTTCAGGAGGTCTTCGTGAATTTCGCGCAATTCATTATTTGCGCCGATGAAATTCGAACCGTTGTCCGAATACATGTTACGGCACATCCTTCGACGCGCGATTAGCCGTTTTAACGCCGCGATGAATGCTTCTTCTGGTTAAACGGTAGCGCGACGAGATAGCGTCCTGATTCGTCCCGTTGGACGTGGGCGGTGAAGTGATCTTCGCAGTCGCGTTCCTCGGATGATAGGTATCGCTGCTGTGGCCCTTCTTGGATGTCCCAAAATTTCGAAAGATCGAAATTGACGCTGGTTGCAAACGTTTTGCGTTGTATGCGCGGCGACGTTGACAACACGCTCCCCCCGATGATCCATCCTAGCTGTGATTTTTGTAGGATAAGATCAGGCCCGTTACGAGGGGAAAGATCGATTTGCCCAACGCTAAAGCTCGCGAGCGAAGGGCCGGTGCCTATCAGCATATCGACGGATGCTGGGCGGTGGAAATTCGGGTCCGCTAATTTCAAATTTGCCGGAATCTTAAACCTCGTGCGATCGATTTGAGTGTCCGGTAAAGGTCGCGAAATCCGTGGTATCACAAAAAATGTAAGATGACGTTGAAAATCCGATAGTCGTGACTTTATGGTGGTAGAAATTAATTTGTTCGTCACGGTATTTAGTGCATTTAACGCTTCGATGGCCACGGAAGCCCTTTTGCACTGAAGATGTAATTTCGACGCGAATTCTTCGGTGACGTAATTCGCGTCAGAGCATGTGTCGACTAACGTTCGACATTCGATCGGTCTCTGCTCGTGATCTAACGCGTGAACGATCGCGGTAGGCATGATACCGTCGGCCGATGCATTAGCGACTAGGGCGGTTTCTCGGCGGTCACGTTTCCGAGCGTTGCGTTTTCGCGATTTTTTACGGAATGACTCTAGTCAGGATTCATTTTGTGTGTCTAAATGAAGCCTAGTGTTGTGTGTCTTATTGCATACGCGACATTTTCCGGCCTTACACTCATCGGTTTTGTGATCCGAACGTAAACAATTCATGCAAAGTCTTGCCTTACGCGCGGCTTCGATGCGTTTTTCGATCGACAATTCGAGAAATTGTGTACATTGATACGCGGCGTGAGAATCCGCGTGACAAATCTTGCAATTCGGGTATCGGTTTGTGGCAAATGTTTGTCGCGTCTTCCGCGGAGATGGCGGCGACTTCGGTGCTCTAGCGGGTTTCGCGCGATGGGTGTTTGACGTATCGTTTCGGCGTTGCGCTACTGAATCCGTCCGGTGTTCATCTGGTAAGTCCCGACCTGCATTCCCGCGCGATGTGGAGTATTCTTCGCACTGATGCGCGGCGATGTGCAAATGTTTAAACACGGTCGCAATCTTCGGAACCTCCATGTCTGATAATGTCCGTTCCCATGCCTTTCGAGCGTCCTCCGCCATACTGGACACAGCGATGCTAAGTAAAAGATCGTTCGCGATGTCCTCCCACGATCTCCCGAGTGCTTGCAGCGACCGAATGTGCAGCTGCATGTGATTGGCCAAATCACGGTTCGATTCCGATGAATCGTTTGGCATTGCGGGTGTGTCGACGAGAAGCGAGGCGTGACGCAAAACGAGAGCGCGTTTGTTGTCGTAGATTTCTAAGAGGTGATCCCATGCAGCCTCATAGTTATCATCGGTGATGGTGTAAGCCTCGATCGCAGATTCTGCCTTCCCGGACAGTGAAGCGCGTAAATAATTCAGCTTTTGAATGTTGCTGAGACCGGGTATTGCATGGATCGTCGTTTTGAAACCATCCCTGAACGTGACCCATTTTTCGATTCGACCGTCGAACTTTTGGAGGTCGATCTTGGGTAATTTCACCGAAAGTGGAAACGATGATGCGGCTGACGGCGCGGGCGAATCTCGTGATACGTTTTCGATGTTCGGTGGCGGAATAAGATTCACGGACGCTACAAAACTATTCATTAAGACTACTGCTGTCGCCAATGTGTCGTCAAATTGTTCTGTTATTTCCTCACGTTCGGCTTCCGCTTGATCGAAGTCTTCAATGAGGGCCAGTTCGTCTTGAATACTATTGAAGGTTCCGAACTGATTACGAAGCCGTTCGATGCGTTCGCGAAGCTTGACACGATTCTTCTCACAATCTTGATACGAATCGAGGTACTTGTTGAAGTGAGTGATTTGCGATTTGAACGATCGCCGTTTCATCTTCAAACCGTTAATACGCGCGTTGATGTCTTCTTGCGACATTTTAGGCGAAGTGGAATGGATACGATAGGAATTAACGGAAGGATAGATCACGTGTGCTTAACTAAATGGTAATTCCTCAATAACGAGCTTACCGTAACCAAAGTCCTTGTGCTGGTGGAGTCGTCTCTGGACCGGATGACGCCGTTGACGAATGCGTTGTCCACCTCAAGGCTGGCTGTTCAGCTTCCACGATGTTGACGTCTTTCCGTTCCGAATTAATTCTCCTGCCCGTGGTAGAATTTCGGAATACACTTGAAGGAAGTTTAGAAGTCTTTGCACACTGCACTTCCACGGTCGTGGCTCCGGCTCGAAGGACCAAAATGTTCGCACGGCACACGCGTGAAAATTATAGAATTTTGCTTTCGAGGGTGTAAGGCTCGATTCACCGGTTGGTACGCGTATAAGCCGGACGATGTATCACCCGCCAAATTAATATTGGGTGACTGTTTAAATTATTACGTGTCGATTCTGTTCTGAACGATGATCTGAGAAGTTAGCTCTACTTGTGCTGATGTGTCCGAATGCTGACCTCATCAAAAACACCGAACCGTACTGTTCCCGAGCTCGTTGACTTCTGGTCTTGTCCACCTTTTCGATGTCAAAGGTGGACAAGACATCTGATTTTTGGGAGGCGCCAAAATGCCTGATTGGCTCAGCCTTGCTTGAAGAGGAGGAACCTTCCCTCCAAGATTTCGGTGATGGAGGAGGAATCCTCTCCTTCTTCGTGACGTAGCGCAGGGAAAACCGGACATCTGGCTAACAAACCTCGCTGGGTTGATCGGCCGGAGCCTCTCGCCGGGGTCGCGGTTTATGATCGTATTGTCCCGCGAGTCAGCGGTGGTCGACGGTATGTACCGTTTTGAAGTTACCGTACACCACCCGCTGACAGAGCAATCAACGGGTTTTCCCAGAGCGAGGACGGTCGAAGTGTCCAAAAAAATAGCACGATGCCGAATTGCCACCTATTAAACATCTGGCAGGCAAATGCTCCCCAAGACTTCGACGGTAAGCAATTGCCTAGGAATAAGGGTCGCTGAATTTCTGCCTCGCTCTGAACCCCCCTTTGTTCCCGTAAGACGGAACAGTTATTAGTAAATGAAGTAATTATTCTGTAAAGATATTGTAGTTTTAGAGACTCGTGGATTAAATAATTTCATTTTAATATGTACATACTAATTTTGCATGGTTTTGAATGCGATTTATGGGATTGATTATAGTCCGACGGTATTACAACAAAATCCATCATCGTATTCGTTTCATGTTGGCAATTGAAAAGCCATTGAACCCCTTCATTACGTTTCTGACACGTTCGCGGCGCAATCGATAATTGTACTAGGCAGATGTATTATCCACGAAGAATTATGGCGGAGCGCTTCGTATTTAGCGGTCTTACGTCTAACAAATCACTAGCACTGGCACGTGTGGTAATAAAATAATTGACAAAGATGAAACAAAATTTTATACAGCTGATTTTTCATCAAATTTCAATATGTGAGCGTTACACAGTTTCTTCTATAATTAATATTAAATCCACGAGAATCTTTGTAACGTGAACTGTTCGTGGTATTTTAAAGAAAATATACACTGATGATTAATGGTAATTGATGCCAAAGGTTGTAGATAACAGACTTATAACCCGTACTTATTAACAAATTATACGACATATTATTTTAACATATCTTACAATTAGTTCTGATTAATCGTTATTGTGAATGTTCAAAGTGTAGTTCCTATGCAAGTCAGTTTCTGTATGTTAGAGTAATTAAAATATCTTCCCAGAAAGTTTATGGAAATTTTGATAGATGCTTCCACCCTTAACAGTAGAACTACCAATCCACTCAAAATGACAGTTTTAATTTTGTATTTAAAAAATACTGAAATTCATGACTTTGCATAGCAGAAATTTGTTATGATTTTTATTGGAATATCTAAAGAATTAAATTTATCAATTTGTTTTCCCCTCTCTCCCACCCTTTTCAAAGTTACATATATACTATACCTACATATACCACTAACCAGTCACTTTGACATTTTTTTTCGGTACATAAAATGTCGGCAAATACGACACAAAATTCGAATAAACGTAAATGGTGGCAAATTGGATATTGCAGAAATAATAAAACTGATAATACTTGCGATAGATGCAAGAAATATGTTTGCGGGAAATGTAAATGCAATGTTTAAGTATGAAAAAAGTGTGCAATTAGTATAAATATGTATAATATTATATACACCTATATTTCTTAACAATATAAAATTTAAAAAAAAATGAATAAAATTTTATTTTCCTTGCATAACGTATTTTATAAATAACCAGTCATTTTGACTGGTCTGGTACAAATAGGTATACATTTATTATGAGTAGTTCTAGTGTTAATAGTTACAAGGTAAGTACTATGTAGCATCACAGATGCAATTTATTGGAGGACACTGACTCTACAAAATTGCAAGCAAAATTAGTTTCTTTCTTAAGGGATTATACTATTTTATAGCTACAATAAATCCGAGAAATTCCCGTATTAATTAGAGCCTCCTTATTTATTACAACTATTATACGTCAGACATTAAGTGAATGAAAATAACTGAACTTTCCAACGTACCTCGTGTAACTCAGAAATTAAACTTTCAGTGTTTTAACCAGCCTTGTTATGAAAATCCGAGATCATGTATATACTTAAATGCAGACAGGAATATCGTGAGTTCTGATCCAATAGAAAAATACTCAAGTGTATAAGCAAAGAACATTGTTTTCGTTACCAATTATTTTCCTACCTCTCTAAACTCCCATTTAGACTAAACGATAGATATGAGTGGTCATCATAGACTGGTCATTTAGAAATAGAATTTTATGAAGCAGTGTACCCTGACATCTCAATTTATGCCCCTCGCACATGTTACTAACTAACCTAAAACGTTGCCTTTTTATAACGAGGCGGGTACCATTACTTAAAACGGGTCGACAGAATTGCACAATGTGTTTCCTTTCCTTGTACGTATTCGCTGATTCTGTCGCGCTCTAAATTGTAAGCTTCGCAACCGCGACGGTCGCGAGTGGGAGACGCTCATTTCTTCTTGCAATCCTCTTGAGGTTCTAACGTCCAAGTATTGCGATGAGAAATTCATACACGAGTTTCCAAACAGCACTACAATTACTTATAGCCTCGCGGGCAACACGAACAATATTTTTTACAATGATAAAAACTTTACAAAAATATATTTTCCAGCTCCTAAGGATTGTTCCAAATATCCAGTCACACTGACGGATTATCAGCGACCAACATTCGCGTTTAACAAGCTCCGAATTTAGTCGATTATATAGAGCGTGCTCAACTTTCCCAAGAACTTTTCACGAACCCGATATGGAAGTTGCAGGCATCGATCGGTGGCTAATTAAGCCATCGAAAATTCCCAACGAGCCAATCGCTGTTTAACAGGTGGGAAATTTTTATCGACGATGAGCACCAAACAACTAGGCAAATGGAAAGATTGTAATTCCTATAAAAATAACAGATTACCGTAGCATCTAGCATTGGAATCGGGGGTGTGAATTGTTATACACCGATTATACATTGATGATACAATAAAACTAGGCCAAATGTAAAAAGTGTTACTTTTGTCCCCGCTCTCCCCCACTCCTAATTACTCGAATATTCTAATCTGAAATTCGAATTCTCTGGTATTCAAATGCTTACATTATTCGAATATTCGTTACAGCCCTACTGTCGAACGAACATCGTCATCCTCATTACGAAATTCGCAGAAGCAAACGTAATACTATTCAAGCGTCCGGATACCAATAAAACGTTAGATGAACCGTCGAACTGGCATGCAGCAAAGGCGGTGACAGAATTAATGACTCGGCCCGATTGTCTTAGTCGCAGCCGTCGTCCCCATATTAATGAACCAGTTCTTCTTGGCAGAGGAAGACGCTTAATCGAGCCAGAGGAGTCCTCAAACGGCCGGCCGAGAAATGAAAAGGACAACGGGCGAAAGTGGAGCGCAGAATGGAGGCCCGCCCGTGATTTTCATCTTGCTAATGCGCGCAAGGAGTTCCAGGGGCGCAAGTAAAGCGGCTGCCCGCTGCCCTATGAGGGAGGGAACAAAACGGCGATGACGACGATGACGAAGGAACCTGGCGTTCCATCGACGCCGCGGTGTTTTAATTAAAAACTGCAGCCCAGCGATACCAATTCTTCCATTACTTTTCAATTACGAGCAACCGTGTTATTCGTGGCCAACGCGTGGGCTTGCATATGAATATTTATGAGTAACGGAAATTTCAAATTTATAGAATAGATTCGGGGGACGGGGGGAGGGCAGCGGCGGAATTTAGGGCTGCCAGTTCGTATTTCATTCGAAGCGAGACGAGATTTAAGGGACGTAGGCACGTTTCGTTCCCTTTCCTTTCGTGAGTAGTAGACATTTGTACTTTGGAATGTTCTTTGGTTTCTTTTGTGGTGGGCTAGGACTGATGTTTGTATTAGGGTAATTTTTGTGATAACCATTCACTTTTGTTATGTTTCTTGCGTGTAGTTTAAGAACTTTTTTAGTTACCTCATTTTTATTGTTTATTGTGCGTATTCAGTTTTCTAAATTTAAATTTATGAAATTATAATTCTCAATATCTCAGTTCTCAGTCTGCGATTATCATTATTAAATAGTTGATGTCTCTTTGTCACTATTATATGTCACCTTTATTTTAATTTTGGAAACGGTGCTTCTGTGAGATAAATTATACTGGTGGTTTATTATGCTTTTATATAGAGTGCAGTTTGGTAAATGTCGCCAGCTTTTACACGCGAACTTACAGGGAACGTTCTCATATTATAATTTTATTTTAAAACAGAGCAATTTTGTTTGTAAATTTATTCGATTAAAATGACATTTTAATCGAATCAGAAACGTTTCATTAGAAAAAGAGGGGAAATGATACATAGCTCGAGTAATTAATTAAGAGTAGGTACTTACTAGAAAGGCAGGGGAAAAAATACAAGTATAAAACTGAACGTTGCCACATAGTAGATAAGTATTAAATTACGCAAAAGTTACATGAAGCTCTACTCACAGATTTTAACAAAACTTGAAACCCTAGAGACCCAAAAAATATTCGACACATACTGTAATATTTTACAAAATATGTAACAATAAGGACTCTATGTTAAGTAATATAATATTCCAGCCACGATCCAATAAGCACATACAACTTCGTGCGGTTTCCTTTTTAGCTACTAAAAATGAAATACTTTATTTCCTGTACAAACATAAAAATCATTTAAAATCAGTCTTTCAGTTTTGTTACATTTTCGTACACTGAATACGAAGTTCAAATTTCATATTAACCATTTATAGTGACTTCGACGAGCATGTTTGTGAATATGAGATATGTAAGGAATAATAAGTTATTCCAATCCAAGTTCAGTAGCGTTCGCCATTAAATTGTCATTAACTCTCATCGATGCGTCGCGGCCAGACAAAGGATGACGTTTCACTGCTCTAACGTTACCATGTTACCATTAATCTGGAAACTGTAATTACAGTTGGTTATTTAGGGTGACTACGTAAGCCGGTTGAACTAGGCGGCATCGCCTTGTAGCACCAGCACACCATTATTATCACGACAAATTGTTACTTCATTATGGAATTCGCTCAATCTGATCCCAAATCAAATTTATAATTCAATTATACGTAAAATATATCGATAAACTATGAATATGTAAATTCGTGAAGATAATTCAGGGGTGAACCGAAAAATATCGACTAAATATCCATTTAAAGTAATTTAAGCCACTGACGCATACATGTATGTATACAAATTTGGAATTCAAAGTAGTTCTGAGAATTCTCAAAAATTAGTTTCTATAAAATTATATGTCACTGATATCTGAAATGATGATTGTGAATACTTAGGTACCATTTAAAAAATCTTAATACGCAAGGTTGGGCCTTAGTCTTTGTGTACGAGCATCATAGTAATTTGTTAGTATAGTAGTTTATAAAGTAATATTCGTAGGATGGTATAAAAGTTGCGTAGGTGCGATAAAAGTTCTGTTAGATTTAAGCGACGAAAAAATATATGAACGTTATCGATTAAATTTTAATATTTGCTTATAATTATTATTAGCACTTCATTGACAATAATATTTTAACCAATTCAAAGGACTAAATGAACAGTAATCGACGTCGAAACAGAGGCAAGATAAGTTTAATTTGTAATTAATTTGCGTTCTAGTTACGATGTAATCTTACTCAGCTAAAATTAAAAGAAATCAATGCAACGCACCGCTCTGTCTTAGTATTTACAATATATGTTACAGGATTAAGTATTACACTAAATAATCAATAATCTACTTCACAATTTCACTGTATTTAAAACAGAACATTCTTACAACAAATAATTAATTCCCACGGAAAGTATTAATATTACTTGAACCCCCAAACCCCCAAACCCCCAAATTTATTTAAACATAAATAAATTTCTTAACCAACATCCGATCCTAAACTACTACATAAGACGAAAATATACCACAAATGTTCACACGTATTTCTTATTCGTTCATATTCGTTAACCATTTTTAGCGACATACAACATGCTGCCTGAAAAGAAGAATTATCGAAAATTATAGAAAATTCGTTCAGATTGTCAACTAGTGTTCAATCATTTATAGCGTTTGACCGTTCCAGCGTCGGAGTTGATTATCCGAAGTAAGAGGATATCCGTGGGATTCGAATTAACTGCGGAAGATTAAGTTAAAGTTAAGCGTCTAAGAGGGCCCTCGTAGAAGTTGGTTGCCTCCTTCGGGCTTCAGGAAGCACTCGAAAAAAAAAGGGGAAGCAAATCCTTATAGCGATCTCGGCGTTAGTTTGGGTGTGAGCGTCCCCCCGTTTCCGCCCCTGGGAAGAGTCGCCGAGGAGTGAAAGGGAAAAGAGACAATAATGGAGGAAGATCTTAATTAAAGGGCATTTCGACCCGCCCCGGCAGCTCTTTCATTTTTGCCGAGTAATTGATGCTAGCTCCTGCAGAACGAAGGCTTAATAAATGGTATAATTGTGCGCTTCAGAGTGAAGGTCGATTGAACTGGCAGGTTCACAGAAACTTTAACATCTGGGATGCAAGCAGAGTGGGGTGCTCTACACTTGCGGAAAGAAGTAGAACAATTATTATTATTGATGTGGAAGTCAAATATGTTTGGGCGAAAATGTCGCATTATCTATTTTATGTATTAAACAAAAAAATCAGAGGACGTTTAACTGGAATGTTAATAACACATTGACTGTCAAGAAGTTGGTCCTGCTTTTTAGAATACATAATAATAATAGTAATATGTTTATTGACGAGTAAACCCTTTTAAGATACACAGTGAATAAAAAGAACATAAAATGGAAACACACGGTTTTGCAAAAAAAAAATTGAATAGTTCAACGATGCTCTTTATATCCTACATAGCGCATAACGACGCTAATATTTAGAAGTTTGTGAATATGAAGATTTATTTAATATGAGTTCTAAGGAAAAGTTGTAAGTTCGAGGGGTTGAAGACTACTTAGTGACCCCCATGACAGTCAACGTGATACGTAGCGTGCGTTTGGAATAGTAACGTTATTTAATCGCTAAGACTATGGAATGAAGGTACATTAATTAAATTAGGGTTTTAGAGTGACATAAATTTTGAAAATCGTTAAATAGAAAGTTTTCGTGAATGGTACCTTTGCATATGAAACATTAAAGGAATTGATCGATGAGAGGGAGACGCGTTATTTTCCCGTTTCTTGAAAAGTGTACACGCCAGAAAGCAGCGGTTTCTCAAAGAGTCCATTTAATCTCAAGCAAACCAACTTTTACACTTGCGTGGAATGTGGCAAATACACGGAGAACAGCTTTACCCATTGATTCGTCGCGCTTACGTATTTTAGCAAAGCAAGATGGAAATGATGGCTTTAGACGGAACTGTCGCGCCGAGTCCCAGTTCTGAATCCATTGGTGGAGTAGAGCATACGAAGAATTTTCAATAATTTTGCCCTGCTCGCAACGAGTCCAAAGTATCAAAAGTGTGCCGTCGTATAGTGTTCGAAAACGAGAAAATTCAAGGTTCATATACGAGTAAAATCACGAGGATCTACAATAGCGCCCTAGGTACAAGTACAAGCACTTAATAATTTGAATTTGAAAGTTCGATTAATTGAAAGGGGTACTCTGATTTTGACAGGCTACTACTCGTCGCCCGAAGCTACAGATTCCTTTGTCCCAGATGTCGCTGAAGGTAAGGGCATAAGAATGAAAATAGAGGCCTCTTGGATCTGTTCCCAAATTTTGCATACACCTTCATAACCCTTCTGCAGGCAACACGGAAATATGCAATATGGAGTCACTGTATCCACTCGTAGTATAGGAAAACCTGTGCCCAATCCTCGACTCTAGATGCGCAGCAACATCTCCTACCCCACCCTAAGCTAACTGCTCTAAAAACGGCAAAGAATCTCCAAGCCCTCGGAATCACAATTAGAGCCTCAGAAAGCCCATCTCTAAACGTGCAAACTACAGACAATACCGAGCCAGTGTTGAGAAGTTCTGGATCTGAAAGACAGCGAAGGGAATCGCCCCCATTGCTATGCTTTGCCTAAAGTGTTAATCACCTCGAGGTCGCGGACGGTGACCTATGTATTTACCCGTTTGGACGCGTTTCAATCGTACATGGCCGATTTCTGTGGAAGACGACTATCCAGGCCAGTTGGCCCTTAATCGATATATAAGCGTTCCAGGATGACCTTTAAGCGGTCGAGCGAGCCTGTGCGCATTTCCGTATGCAGCCGGGGACGCGTGAAGGTGTTATCTCGCAATTCGTACGTGCGCCTGGTACCAGCACGTACCGTCAATCGGGGGCAACGGATTCTCGGAATAGTCACGAGGGGTAGGCTCTTCCATCCTCGTTCATCTCTCGAATGTAATAACGCTGTCCTATCGCTCTGGCACCCTCATCAAAGCCGACGATACAAGGATCCATGAGCCGTTCGCGAATTCGCCAGCGTCGTTGCGAGCACGCTAATCAATGCTCGTCATTTGGGGTCTCCCCCACTTTTGTCCTTCATAGCTTTTGTAGAAATTAAGGGACCATGATACTTTGTCAGTTAAAAACTGGCCTATGTTTCATGAATTTTTTTCAACAACTAATGTATGAATTTTAATGTTTCTTTTTGTTAAATGTTTATTATTCCCTGCTGTACAGAATTGTATTTTTTACACTTCCAAAATGTAATCACAATTTAAGTCGCAAGGTTTGTGTCTCATTGTCAGTGAGAACACAGGGTCTTTGGGGAAGTCCTTCTTGGCCTAAAAGTGCTTTTAAAATTATACAAATTTAATGATTATGTCCTATAGGGGTGTATACATAATGTGGACTAGAATCATCCAGATATCAGAAATAGTTTTTGTTCCATTCACAAAAGAACGCCGAAAAATAGGTAAAAAATCCGGAACATTTTCTTTACAAGGCCGTTATTTTGAAACCACTGTTGATGAATCAATAATTCTAGTCCACTTTATGCGTACACCAGTCTCGGCCATAATCATTCTACTTTTATCATTTTAGCACCACTTTGAGGTTGAGGAGAACTTCCGCAGAGGGCCGCTGTTCTCACTGAGGCATAAACACTGCGACTGAAGTCCAAACATGTGTAATTATATTTTGGAAATATGAAAAATACAATTATATGCAGCAAGGAAAACATTGAAATTCGTACATTAGTTGTTGAAAAAAATTTATGAAAAATAGAGCTTGAAAATAATGTGTACATGGTCAACGAAGATAGAAAAGAGAGAGAAAAACGATACGACATCGCATTAGGCTAGGAACATTTGCAAACGTGCAAAGAGCATTTATAAATTCAAATTACTTTTAGTTAATAATTCCGTTGGGACCATTCTGCGGGAGACAGTTTTGTGGTTCGCGACAGATACAGTCACTCACTGCTTTGTTTCCGGGATCTAAAGAAATAATTAATTATGAAAATAGTTATGAGTCTGTGCTCCTTTTTGGGCCACCTTAAGCTTCTGTATCCAAACGTTCTCTTGTTTCCTCAGTTTCGGTAGGAAGGATAAAATTACAGTGGGACCTCCAGTATCGGAATTAATAACGAGATATGATCGTTAAGATAAGGGATGAAAGCAAGAAATTATTGCCTCGATTTCAAGTGAAGTGAATGACCAATGATTTCTCGCTTACTTATGTCTCAGAATTTGCTTTATCAGTAGATTTTTACTCTATAATTGTGCATAATTTAAAAATTATTATTTTCGATGCTAATGAATTATTTGTAATGGCAAAGCTTTGTTACGTTTGAAAATATAAATACGACAATGATACCTAATAAATAAATGTCAAATGTGACGAATTGAAGCGTAATAACAATCTTCCCTAAAATCCATATGTGTTTATTCATATAATAAATACAACATTTTTTCCAGTAGTTCATCCATACAAAAATTTCCTTCCCCCTTCATTTAACTATCCAATCCAGAACTCCATTCACTATCTGTCTGACAATCCACTGACATATTCTACTTAAGCAAACTTCCATTAAATTCCCAGCGAATTAATACAGAAAATCAAGCGAAAGTAGTGTTATTAAATAACGGCAGGCCTTGACCACGTATACTCTGCATAATTACACCATTCTCCCCGCAACACTGCCACTAATCATATTAATTATCGCGCAGCTATGAAATTCAATTTTAACAAAGTCCCAAGGCAAATCCAATGTTCGCCGTCCACGATAACACGTTACAATAGATTCCAGTCTAAACGGATCATGATATGGTGTTTTATGTACGGTTAAATATTACGTAAATTATAATATATTCGAAACGAAGGGCGGCAGTAGCTGCGCGCCGGGGTTGCAGGGCTCGCGTTATGGCAGCGCATTAAATTACGTTAATACATGGCAAAGGGGCTTAGGACGCGTTTGGCGCGGCTCTGATAGGCGCCTCTGTTTCGCGGTACGGCTCGCCATGTCTCCCCTGCGCGTACATACAAGCAGCCTTTGCAAAACCTTTCCGAGCCACCCTTTTATTTAACGGAACATCGATTCTGAGGGGGGTGGCCAGTCGGTACGGACTGGCCGAGACGTTTGTACAAGTGCTCGCGAAGGCAGATTCCGCATTACGTTTCACGTGCAACGCGCCCCACATGCTTGTGCATCCGTGGCAAACAAACGCGAGGCCCTACGTTGTTATGTTTTAATTAAAGTACAATACGGGTCTTTGAGTACTGGGCGAAGAATTTCGGCGATCCGAGTGTGCTCGTAATTTAATATACATTGACGGTTACGCGGGCGTTCTGGGCATTTGAATACGAATGGGGATTACGGAATTGAAATACATAGTTTCTTGATTCGTGGTTTCATAAGCTGAGTCAGGAGAAGGTAGAATGAACTTTTAGAGGAATGAAGCATGTGCTTGATTATATGTTTATTTTGGGTATTTTATGCTCCTGGTTAGTTTTAAATTTTTATGAATAGGAAACACGTACTTATATAGAGTGTGTGCAATATGTGTTGGAGGTAATTGTATGGGAGATATAGGATGTTAACAGTACGTCTGAAGTGTCTGTAAGGAATAGAAAAAAGAGCATAGGATATTTCCAAAGGGGGTCACATTTGTTTTTATCGATGACGTTTCAGATATTTGAAAGTCATTGTGTTTCAATGTCTTTAGTCATTTCAATAAAATTCATGAGAATTGATTAACGTAAGACAGTCCGTATGTAAAAAAGAAATCATTAAGAACCAGTGTGAGTGAAGAAATATTTTACTTTAACGTTACCTGTATTAGTTTGATACAGCAAGGGTAACCCGACTCCCCACTAAACTTAGAAACTTAATTTTCAAGCAATCTCCACTTTTGGTTACGCCAATTCCATCTTCTCCCCCTACCAGCCAATAAAATTAAGCACACATCAAGGATTCCAGGCAACGATTTCACTTTCTCGTATTCGTACTTTTCTTTTTCTTCCCCAACCGACACCAATCGATGAAACACGCTTCACGGCGAAGCGATAAATCCCTGGCTTCGCACGCAGCCAACGTCGCGGGGAAAAAATACGGAACAGGGGGAACCTGGCGAACCTGTCCAACGAAGGTGAGTGGAACAGAGACGGGGAGGCAGGGAGTCAGAAATAAGGAACGAAAACGTCGAAAGGAAAAAAGAGAAATAGGCAGGGGGGTGGGACTAATGGAACCGCTAGAAATCAAGCTAGTAGAGGGACGGGAATCTGTTGCCAGAGGGGTCCAAGTGAAGGAAGCAGGAAGTGTGCTCGTCGATCGCGAGGAAAAAGAAGGAACGCGATTCGTGGCATTGCGGTAGAGTGATACCGGGGTGCAGAAATTTTATTTTAACATGTCCCACTGACAGATGTTCTGTGGAAACGGAATATTTTAATTAGTAATGAAATTCGATAGATTTGGTTGACTTGATTTAATAATTTTATTTGATCTGGTAATTAATTTAATTCAATCTCACATTCTTGGATGATATCACAAGTGATTTTTTTATTTTGTGCGAAATTTGAATGATTCAAGGAACTCACGCTATAAAAATTGAGAATGGAGTCTCAAGTTGAGTCTGTAAAAGGTATATGTTTTAAAATATTAAATTGCCATGTGAAGTAGATTTCAAACGAGCTCCATTGTGCAAAGAATTATATTCTAATCGCCTCGAATATTTATAAGTATTCTTTCGTTTAATATAAAGATCCAAATATGAAGAAGAATATTATTTCATCGATCCAATAGTAATTGGTTGGTTAGTTAGTCGATAAACGTAATTGTCGAATTTGGAAGAGACTTCGTAAATATGCAAAATACGTTATGAACGCATACGAACATGCCTATTTGTGAAATTGTTAGAAACTCTGTTTCAGTAGAATCGCGTGGAAACAGTAATTGTGAATTAATTAGTAATTATCTTGTTTCTACGCAGTTATGAGTACTTGAAATCGAATATGGTATCAAGTTTGCTTGATTCTATTTCACTCATCGATACCAAAAACTTTGGTGATCCAGCTGTGTACTAACATAATAATATAAATTCCTAAAATTTTAGATAATATAAATAAATAGAAATTTGTAGTTTCTTTTACAGAAACAAAGATAACTTTCTTTTAAAACGACCTGCTGATTTGTGTATGGTCTTAATTGTATGGGTATTCAATGGAGAAAAAGATGTTGCTGAAAATAATTACGTGACAAATCGTAGTCAATTAATATTCCATTTACAATTAGATCGAAATAAGAGCCTACTGAATTCTCCCTGTTCACACGAACCGACTTTAGAACACCCAATGTCCTCACATTTCCAATCCATATAACAACCTAAACTTGCATTAATTAATTGCATTCCTAACTGAACAATCTTGGTCCAGGGATTCTAACTTTGCACCAGGTTTCCTTAACCAAATAGTTTCCAAAACCGCAAAAATCCCAAATATTTCAACGCAACAATGAAAATTTAAACCCCTTACTCAACTTGTGCAGCAGCAATAAACAACACAACTAGTTTGCTACCAAAACACCCCCCGCAAAAAAAGCAACACTTAACTTTCCTATATACATATTCTCAAAACAGCAACTCTAACATATCACCTGCCCTAATGCCATTTAACCTTCCCTCAGTATTCTAAGAACCAATGAAAAATATGAATTCCAATACCCCATTGCAGAAAAATCAATTTCCATGAAAGCTAATTTGCGATTTCAGGAACGTTAATTTTTCTCCCCAATTTCCATTCATAACCCACTCGAACTATACGCTTTCCCTTCAACGAAAGCTTTACTTGCGACAGAAATATCCTCAGCCACCAGTGGCCACTTGCACGCGTTACGAGCCTCCCGGAGTCCAAATTGCTGTCGTTCCTCGTTACACGAGCGCCGCGCTTGCCTCGTTTCCGTGGCGCACCTCGAAAGATGATCAGCCTTTAACGCGCGGCCTGTGGCAATATCGAGGGACAGATCGTCAGCGCCCCCCGCGCCGTCGCATGGAGATTTCGCGGCGGTCTCGGAAGTGGCCGCACCGTCGAACGGGCGGAAACGTTTCTCTCGTGACGTCGGCCCGTTTGTCAAGAACCATTCACACGAACATTCGCCGCAGCGCCCATGTTTCATGCGATATGAATAATAATCTAATCCGGTAACTACATCGAGAGCTCGCCGTGAGTGTCGGGCACGGGCCAAAAATCGACGATTACTAGACGGGCTACTTCTCCGCTGACTCTGGCTCGTTCGCCAGCGAGCCGGGGCAAAAGTTACGCAAATATGTGCGGACCAAGTCGAAGGGAGCCGCCGAAACTCGGAACTAGGGCTGCGTACATCTATTTAATCCTGCCGAGGTCGCTCTGTTTTTCCGCGCGTTTGTTCCGTTGTGCGACCGGATATTCATTCGCGAAAGAGGATCCAGAGCAGAGGGTGCGAAGGCACGTGAAGCCTACGATATCCGTATCGCCCGCGGGGCAGTGCAGACGGCGATGATAATTGCGTAATAGCGAGGTCCTCGACCTACATAAATATCGAGCCAATGGGGAACCAATGATCTATGCGGGCATTTCAATATTGCAGCGATAATCCGCGCCGCGCGTGCCCCTATTTTGTGGAGGGGCGTTTGAACGTCGATTGGCTCGAGCTTTTAAGCGCGTGTGCACAGGCTGCTGCGTAATACGTGCGGAATGTTTCAGGAACGGAGTTGACACTAAAAAAGTATCAAATAAATTCCTGTGAATATGGACCCAGTTTTACTTTGTTTCCATGTTATAGCGAGCTTTGTATCCTAGTGCGGTTAAGGAACTAGTTTGTGATCAGTTTAGATGGCTTCCCGGTTTAATAATGACTTCTAACTAATAAAATCGTAAGTAATAGACTTTTTTATAATAGAAGATAAATTTCTGTTTAAACTTTGAGAATTTTTTTTAAAAAGTTGCAAATATGGGTGATTTAATTATTTATAAGCTATGGAATAATAAGGTGGCTGGGAACTACTTAGTTTTTGATCAAAATATATGGAAAGTAATTTTTTATGAGGCGAGGAACTAATTTCTTATTACATAATGACGATACGCACACATAATTTATTATGATTTATATCCTCTAGAGCTTATTTTAAAACTTCTTCGCTATACTTTTAATAAGGGCTCTTCTTATTTGTACTTGTCGTTTTAGCTTATGTCCAACACTTGTCTGAACAAACCTATGTGGTATTCAGGTGATCAAAGAATTAGTTTCACAAGAACAATTTGGAACTAAACAATGATCACTGACTTTTAAAGCAAACTTATATATATATAAGTTCTTGCTTTACATTATAAGTAAACTATTTAATGAACAAAATGTATGAAAATAACCTATAATAGTTGCAAAACCAGCAAAGAAATCGGCTTTGTCGTCGATGGTGATCTCTTACTTCGATCAGTAAAGAGATGACGTCCAACAAGGGCTTTCTATAAGTGTGCTAACTTGCATATTTATTTTCACGAAAACTCGCAATACTAACTGCTTTCACGTACAACACATATTTTTGAACTGTCAATTTTTATTCTAGAAATTATTCATGAACCGATAAAAAATTAGTGCCTGATCAAGAACTAGTTCCTTAACAGTAATGCTTCTCATAAACTAAGTTGGTATAACTGAATCTGTCTGACTATTATTAATTGGAGAATATATCGTGCAAATCATAAGTAACAGCTAACTAAAATTAATAAAAAAACCGTTTATAAATTCGGATTGAAACGTAATACAGGTTACTGTATAGAAAATAAAAATAGTTGTAACTTGGAAACGTAGCAATTTATTTTATTATTTTTTAATGTTGTTGTTCCTTCAGAAAAGGAAATTTATTGTAACTTTTACTATTAATGGAAGACTTAACTATCATCACATTTATCTCTATAAAGTTATCAGAATTAGTGCAGTCGAAAATTCAGAAAAAATGACTATTATTTTTAACCAATATTTCATTTTTTTTACAATAATTTAAAAACTCCTTATATCCTATTCAAATAACATTTACTCGACAAACATTCAGATAATTGATAACACCTTGAAATAACGGATCTTGGAATAACTACAACGGATCCCATGTTTTTCGACAGAAGTGATAATTAAACGATACGATCGCCTGTGCACTGTCAACAGTGGCGAATAATACGGATATCGACAGGACTTGATGGTCTGAAGACGCTCTTTTATTTCATCCGGCAAATATTTACGTGGTGGCAGTCTGGTTCTCCCGCGTCTGGCAATAAGCGAACAAATACCAACAGCCCTAGTGAACGTTAGATGAGGCAGACAAAGTGATAACGCGAGAAAGAGATGAGGAACGGCGATAAATCTCATCCAGCGTTTACACTGGGTTGCTTGAGGTTGAATTTAAAAATCGCCGGCCCGACAACACCTCACATTTTTCCGTAACTTTCGGAACGATGTCGCGATATGAGATGCAGTCTGACGTCAAATAGACTGTTCTACTTTGAAATACAATATGCACGACGATGATACCTCTCTTGTTAAGTCGAGTGGACACTCGTTTCTCCTTTCGTTTGTTGGTTGCGACATAACGTGCACGATATTGTGTGCATATATTGCAGACGGTCGACGGGAAGGACCATTTACGTAAAGGATCACGTGTAAAGGGTGTTCCAGAGTTACGGGTAAAGAGCTGAATAGTCAACAGAGCTGATAAAAACGGGCAAGAGAAGTTTTAATAAACATGGATCCATAAATTAGTCGTTCTCGGGACTCTTTCAGTTTTTATTTTGTCAGTTAAGCTCTTCGCAGGTAGGATCACTTTATCTCGACAGTTCAGAGTATCGACAACTATGACGCACACTCCGTCCATTAGTATTGGGACACCTGATGTGTCTGTACAAAACGTGATATTGGATCCCAGTCTTTTTCCACTTTTATCACCTTATTTTGGCCGAAATATATACTCAGTTTCAAGGATTTGTTTCGTATTCGAACAACCGAATTAGCTAAGTCTGTCGCAATGTTGTTTTCGATGATCCTGCTATTTAAAAGTAGAATAAGTATTTTTAGTCGTCCACTTTGACAACAGTTCTGTTTCAAATGTCTGTGAACTGATGAATTCTGAAATAATTAATACCCTGAAGTCTTTAAGTTTAAGGTGTCAGCAACTTGACGGTATGTGTAACCATACCAAGAACTTTACAAAATATAAAGCTGAACGTGTCGAAAGGACTACTTTGCAAATGTATGTTTATTTAAAACTTCTCTATTTATTTTCGCGAGTTCCATTAATCAAACAAGACTTAACCGATAATCGTAAACCACCGTCTACCGAGACATGTGTACATAAATCATCCTCAGATTTAGCAAGATGAAGAAATGAAATTTATCTTCATCTCATATGCCACGATTGCTAGCAAAAAATTGTTTAAATTGAATTAAAGGTTCAGTGAACATTAGAATGTAATACTAAATTTATATAATTGTAAAGTATAAATATCTGTGTTTACTTATATCGTCAGGATAAAATTCGAGATAGAAGGAATTTCAAGATACATACTTGTACCGAATAGCACAGAATCTTGGTGAATGTCAAGATAGTTTCGCGTCCCGGTTTGCCAGGACGCAGAGAAATTTGGTTAAGTTCTACGTAGCTCGAGGATAGGCCGAAGAAATGGATGTCCAAACGACTTGAGTCTTTTGGCAGCATGCTTTGCCACTACTATGTAGTATAGAGTAATGTAATGTGAAACTATAGAAGATGTAATTAGAATATAGAACAAAGAGCAGCAGACAGACTCACTTGTTGTAGAGGACTATGTCGGGCCGCCATATGTGATCAGACGGCACGTGTAACATGTGAACTCCTCCGTACTCCTTCGGCTCCCATCGCAGCTTGTAATCGTACCATGACTTGAAACAACCAACACAAAAAATATAACCATATTAATGATCCGTTTTTCGACGACCTTCATTTGAAACGAAACGATTCGTGGCTTAAGGGGAGGTTCCGCTCTCAAGCCCATAAAAATAGGTGGTCTTTAGGAATTAATTAAAGGAAAACTACAGTATATAAGTTCATTAGATTTTTACATTTTATTAAGGATGGCTTGAATTATAAAAATATATTTTTTGTTTTATAATTAGTCATTGCAGACGGCAATGGGAACTCGTTAAAGTCGAGTGGGACCTGTACGGCCAAAAGTTATTATCCGATTCGATTGAAACTTTTTTTTATTTTGAAGAATATACTTCTGGCTAGAGGGAAACCAGAAAAGATTACAAAAATGATATTTTTGAGAAAATAATGACATTTGAAGTATGAAATCACTTTTTCCCTATATTTTGCGTCCCTTCAACGCCTTTAAAAAAATTTTAATTTATAATTATTTTGAAATTTTACTGGTTTACCCCGAGCCAGAAGTATATTCTTCAAAATAAAAAAAAATTCAGTCGAATAGGATAATAACTTTTGGAGATGCAGGTCCCACCGATTTTGAGAACACTGTTTCGTGAAAAACGCGTTTAAAGTTTTACGCGAGTGCCGAGTGGCCGGTTGTTACCCATGCATTTGCTGCTACTCAAATGATAAAAACTTCGGGAATTTTACGAATTTCAACAAATCATTTTAAACACGTACTTATCCCTAAAAGGTTGAACATTCGAAAAATGAAATAAAAAAAATCGATTTTTAGACGGGAACCTCCCCTTAATTGGGACGAAACCTCGTTTATGAAGTAATGCTACTTAGAGTAAAGTATGACTGAATATTATTGATATTGATGATTATGTTTCTAATGAGTATTTATAATATTATGTTGATGTTGATCATTTTGGGTAATACAAGTGAGCTTTGCATAGTGTAAGTATTTGAAGATATATGAAAAGTTGATTCCGCTATGAATATATTTTTATAATATTCTTTTGTAATATTTTTCATTTCTCCAACATTCTTTTCTTAATTGATATTACAAATAAGTAGAAGAGAAAAGATTGTACGATCTTTGTCTAATGAAGGTTCAACTGAACTTCTTTTCAGTTTCTTATTATCGTGACAGAAAAAATTTTTGGTACTCTCAAAGTCAACAACAGAAAAAATAATTTAGAGACAGTGCAATTGAATGTACAAAGAAAACCAAAGCAAATACAGTTTAAAAAGAAATTGGACACAAGAATGTCCACGAAGAATTTCACTAAAAAAAATTATGTTACTTTAGTTTAATATTAGATGTATGTGCATTCAATATTTTGTGCTACTAGGGGTAGATCGCATGGTCTGCTTTGCTACTCAACGATATAACTCCGAAAATATTTAAAATTCCTTTATGAAATTTTAACATTCTTAAGATGTTATACTGTCGATTTATATATATAAGAAAAAAATATATTTTTTGAAACCTCAAACCCGCAAATGCTCCTTATCTCGACGTAACAATAAATTAATACGATTTGCAAATATCCACTACTCGACTATCGTCACCGATTGGTAAATACCTACTTAAAAAACAATCTAACACCCAAATTTAATTACCTACACTTCTCTGGTGAGCAAAGAAGTCTACAATGAAAGAGCTGGCGTGAGCTTCATGCTCGATGCAATTTGCGCTACAAATTATGGTCAGTTCGCACCTCGTGCGGATTACATCGTAAATCAAAGTTCCAGAGAGAGTTTGATACACCTGTACTCGTATATTCACGCGATCTGTCGCGGTGGCACGTTGCTTATCGATACCACGAACCTTTGCCCCTCCGCCCCAACATGAACAAATATGTCCATACACACACACACACACACGGTTGCCTGTGTACCTTCCGTAGTTGCCACGCTCGCGTGTGTAGGAAAACATACGTGCCCCGTATACCGGAACATATCGAAGCAGAAAATTGTGCACCGGAATTGGGCGAGATTTCATAGAGCCGCATGAAAAAGAGGAACATTTTCAGAGGGTGAAGTGGTCGCGAGGATGGAAGAAAGTTAGAAATGCCAGACGTAGATACAGCCAAGCCCCGTATAGGTAGCAGAGTGTGGCACGTATTTCTCAGCAATAAGAAAGCGGAGGGAAGGATCCATCCCTAGGTGTCTGACTTCACCGTCCTTCCCTTATAGCGTTGCGGCGTATACAAACTTTTTGCGACTATATGATAGATCTGTGATACTTTTTCTGTTTAACCTTTGACGACGTATATCGAATCGATCTGAATTGGTTTTACTGTATTCTGTTCTTGTTTCGAGGTAAATACAGATAACGTGCAGAGGGGAGGTTCAGCCATTGTGGAACTGACTGTGTTTTCAAGCAACGTTTGTTCACTTGATCGAGTTGTGATTGAACTGAACACTTTGTACTAAACATTCGTGTAGGTGCGTAATATATTAAAAGAATAATGTGTAATTAAACAGAGGAAATAATCAAAGTTCTTTACGTTGAGGCATCTAGGGCAGTTTGGACCTGTATTAGGGGACCTAAATTTCCCTACTGTGCGACGAGAAATAAAGGCCTATACAAAAATGTAGCTCGCTGGGAATTATTCCCCAGACGAAGCCTAATTTCACTGAACTATTAGGTCCAAAAGAACCCCGGCACCACCGGCTGAAGATTAAAGGTCTAAACAGACTTGTCAGTTCGGTGTCAGTAGCGTTCCGGGGTACCAGTGGTGAGAAGAAGAGACCCTCTACGCCTCTCTTCATCGACACCGAACTGACAAGTGTGTTTAGACCTTTAAAGTGCAAAGACTACCCTGAACAGCACCTCAGCAACTCGGGATACCCTTTCGAGATCGTTGCGTTACGGGCCTAGAAATCTGACAAAGCCCTAGTTACCCACCAAGTTAATTTTGTATTTCCCTTAATTCACAGAGTAATATCGAACTTTTGAAGGGAACACATTGTTACCATCTTTTTATAAAGCTATGCTGAATATTAAAAAGTTCGTTTAAAGCACGTGGAATGCTTTGTCAGTAATTTCGAGTGTAATAAATAAATCGTAAATATGATAATAAAAAAGCTATCCATTATGCCGACAATTTCACGAAATTCGTTACTAATGAGGGGCCAGGATAACGTGACGTTCGCGAAATATTAATGTCACGTTCATTGGATATGCATAATACTGGGCAAAATATATAGTATGACGGATTATTCAAGCATGACTTCAGTTTCCGTGGACGTAATTCCATTTTTCGGGGGAAAACGACAGAGCATACCTATCGCCTGCTTTCGCGCTCGGGATTCTAGCGACGGAGAAAGTTCGTAGAAATTCGATTGCCCTACGGCCATTAATTAGTGGCCAATTATCCCGCGGGGGTCCGCAGACAGCACGAAACTTCAGCGAGAATTTCTTCGTCGGAGATCCAATCAGAGATTCGCTTTTCCAAGCAAGCACAGTGTACATAGAAAATGTTCAGACATCCACCCTTAGTTCTGGAAACTACATTCTGTTGTTTGGAGATCTGTATATCTTCGTTTTTTTTTATAAATCGTATCTTCATTGGCAAATATAAACAGCAAACTTAATGTTGCAAGTAGATATGTATAACGCTTCGGAAAAAATGTTACGAAAAGGTGAATAGGTACTCGATTTATCGATTAAATATATTTTTTGTAAGATGGACCTATTCGAATATTTGATATGCATGTATATGAATATTTATGTATTCAATATGAATATTGCAATACTGAAAATTTTCTTTTTTGATACAATTTTGCATTGAAAACTGAGTAACTTTTATTTAAGACATTTTTCGATTTGGCAAATGTTTTGGAATTATTCAGGAAAAAGCTACAGACGAAGTATTTCAGCCCGTTAATTGTTTATTAGCAAAAACACAGAAAATACGTTTTTCACAATTTTTTAATACTCTATATTCCGTAGATTTATACTAGCTCGAATGCGAAAAATTTTTATTCTCAGGATATTCCCTTACATGTATATGCACATGGTCATTCGAATATGATAGTAGATTATTTGACGATTCGGATTATATTCGATAATTTAAGTATCCGAATGCTAGCTTTAATTTGAATGTAATATTAGAATACCTCAAACTGAAAATTTATTTGATGCATACTCGAATACCACAGTATTCGAATTTCATTCCATGCACATTTGAATATTTAAACTGCTCGAGTATTCGAAAATATTTGCAAGTTGCATGTATTTTAAGAACTTCGTTTCCAGAAACTGAAACGCAAATATAGACCAATCTACAGCATCTTGTATCATCATGATAAGGAAAAAAAATGACATAGAAAGAATTGTGTATAAAGATCACACATCAATGGCTTACTGCACAAACATATATTTTTGTTTAATTTAGTTATTTTAAGTCGCATGAACCTCTAATTTGGGTTATTGGCGACTCGATCTATAGTAACGATATCCGCACAAATATTGTATGTCCACTTTTTGTGAAATTGTGTATTTCCTTAATTATAAAGTACCTACCCTTGGATTTTTAAAACTGTTTTTCTCGAAAACGATAAAAGTGGACTCAAAATATTTGCGAAGCTATCGATATGGCAAT
Organism: Andrena cerasifolii; assembly: GCF_050908995.1. Classification (NCBI taxonomy): domain Eukaryota; kingdom Metazoa; phylum Arthropoda; class Insecta; order Hymenoptera; family Andrenidae; genus Andrena; species Andrena cerasifolii. The sequence continues at coordinate 12,760,394 of NC_135118.1, read as the reverse complement.
TCAAAGAGTAGAGATATCGATGAACTCTCGTCGCACAGAGTATGATATCACTTTATAAGAACAAAAACGCTGACGCAGTTAATTTGCTCAAATATACAGAACACGTTGTCGAATCCATTCAAACGAATCAAATAAAACGGGGTGCGTTGTTTTACCGATCTGGATGTACAGCGTTGGCAAACACATAAATCTGGGCTTCGCATTCGTGCCCTGGTTACGAGAAAAATTGCAAGAAGTATTAGCTCTTTTTCAAAGTAGACCGTAAATATCCACACAGTCACGTTCGGATTTATTTTCTCCAATTCTGCACACACGGTCGCGACTTTGTCTCCTTCCTTTATATAAGTTCCTCTGCGCTTCTTATCAGGAGTTTCTCCTTGTAATCAATCCTTCCTTTACTAGAGGTGTGCGGGTACCCGAATTTTCGGACTCGGGTCGGGTCGAGTAAAGTCGGGCGAGCTCGGACGGGGGCCCGGGACAGACGGGTCAACGGGTAGTCCGACTGTGTCGTGTAGCCCGATTACTTCGGGTAGCGCGATTGTGTCAGGTAGCTCGATTATTTCGGGTAATGCGGTGCTTGATAAGTTAATATACGTATTCAGCTTTTTTAAACAACCGAGTACTCGAGAAGCATGTACAAAATCTTTACCTATATGAAATTTTAGAATAAGATAATTTTCATATTCATATGCTTGTATATTTTTATTACATACTATGAAACATCCAGAAAATATTGTTAATAATGCATTAAACTTCCTTTTTTTAATATCGCAATACTAAATACATGTTTAAAAACGCATCTTTTCCGGATGTTTCATAGTATTTAATAAAAATATACAAGCATATGAATATGAAAATCATCTTATTCTAAAGTTTCATATAGGTAAAGATTTTGTACATGCTTCTCGAGTACTCGGTTGTTTAAAAAAGCTGAATACGTATATGAAATTATCAAGCACCGCATTACCCGAAATAATCGGGCTACCCGACACAATCGGGCTACCCGGCACAATCGCGCTACCCGAAGTAATCGGGCTACACGACACAGTCGAACTACCCGTGGGCCAGTCGGTCCCGGGCCCCGGTCCCAGCCCGCCCGACTTTACCCGACCCGACCCGACCGCTCGGGTACTAGACACATGCGATTACCCGCGCAGCCCTATTTATTACACGTGCCTCGAAGCTGTTCACGTACACTGCAACGAAAACTTGAGTGTCTCGTGGAAACTTCTTGCATTTTTTCCAGCAGGATTCGTTACCTCCTCTATCTTAAGTTTTGTTTACTATCTAATGTTTCCTTCAGTTGCAGATATCCTTTCTATGAAAGACAATTGTTGCAATTGTAAATAATCTGTCAACACAATTTCCCAGCCCACCCAATTGCAAAACGTATGCATGGGGCTTCCAAAACGTCTATTCCAAATATAAATACTCATTACACACATATTTATCACGTACCTATCTGAAATATTGCCAATTAGTTCTGTGCGCCATTAAACTGAATATCGGACTGAAACTCTTCGTTAATTAAAAGCCTCTTTAACTAAATGCTTACTGCTGTTGGCTCGTACGAGCGTGTGACACTAAACGTTTGCAATGACAGTTTCATCATAAACGTGCATCGTTTCGTTACATAATTTAAGAGTGTTAATACGCACCGGCCCATACATCGCGACACGTGCACGTGCAGTTACAATTCATGGAAAATACATAATTAAGGAAAACTTACGCATTAATTAATTTCGCCCCGCACACTTTGCGTAATCAGCGAAAATTTCGCGGTAATTCCGCACTAGACGTGAAATGTATCGTAGTAGTTTACAAGCCGCAATAATAAGGAGCTTGAATAGACTACCTGCACTATGAATTTCCAAAGTGGATTCGATAGGAGATTAGGAAAGGAACAGTCAATTTTGGACATGAATGCTTTTTTAGAACACGCGAAGCTACTGGTTCTAAGAAATCCGAGATTATGAATAATTCGTCAGCAGATGACGAGGAAATTATAATTAATGTAATATATTCGCCCTAATCTACATATGGTTTAACACATTTTTCACTTTTCAAATTTCCATCTAATTTCAAGTAATGCATTATCCAAACCTACGTCATCCGTAACAGCAAACTCTGTGTCATACTTCCTACATCTTGTTCTGCATATCTTGTCCCCTCTTCTACTACTTCTAAAACCTTCAAAACCACGGCATTTCATCGGTTTCGAAATCATTAATTAAGTCACTTGTTCTTGGATTAATTACTACTTAGTTCCAGAGCATTGCTAATTCGACCGTTACTAGTTCCTGGGCAATACTCTTCCGATCTATTAGGGGGAAGTTCCCTAACTTGGACCGGATCCTAAATTGGGCCAGAGTCTTTATTCACATATTAATTGAGTTAGGCGATATCTCTTAGCATGGAGTTGTAGCTCACAGAGTGCTGTAAATTGAGTAATAACTACAGCGTACGGAGTGTATTCTTTTGATGCCGGCTGATGTAATTTTGCCTGCAATTTATGCAAGCCTAAGCTGTGACTGTTGACCGGTAGGTTTTGAATTCTAATGGGTGTCATTTTTAAGTCCACGTTGTGTCGCGTGCTGTTCCGCAGATCAGTTGCCCGAAAACCACCATAGGGGAAGCAAAATCCATATTACGTAGGCAATTACTGTATATATCCCCGTCTTAAGTTGTTGCTGTCTGTACTCGGTATTATTAAAGTTAGTGCTAGGAGATACTGTGGCTACAGTCGTTTCAAATTCTCCCAGCCAGTCACAGTTCCCGTCGCCATTAGTTTGCCGCCGGGAAGCGTTGTTTGATAAGGAAGATTGTCAAACGCGCGCCTACGTTCGCTAAGTTTAGCGAAGTACGATCGAAACATCAATTCATAGCAGAAATGATTACTACGTACCTACGTTCTCCACAAAAAGAGTAGATACAATTGCTACGGAACATTTGTCTGTAAATATCAGGATACTCACGAACATCTTTGATAGAGTAATGCAATGAAACTTTGTTAGCCGATACCAATAGAAAAGATTGAATGGCGGGTGACGAAGGTGAGAGAGGAAAGGAGGGGTGAAAGCAAGAGTCAGAGCGATATTCGAGATGATAGCAGTTTTCCAGCAGGAAAAAGGGAACGCGATTGTAAAGAAGTGGGGAAAGAGAAAGGCTAGCAGCCGTACAGAGGCCGGACAGAGAAGTAACCGATACCGGTGGAAACGGAAGCGAAGATATAAGTGGAATGAGAGCCGAGACGTGTCCACAGATAGAAAGGCTATCGGTATGCTTGCTTCTATTGTTATCAATTTATTTCCGATGTATTGACTGGCCGTTAAAACGGGCGCAGTTATCGATACCTATGCGACTGCGAGTCCCGACAGCAGAAGACTCATCGAGTAATCGATTCCACCACCTGTCGACCGCAGATACGTCTACGTGTTTCAGGAAACGTATCAGAGATTTCCGACGGCCTCGGGATGCTCGGGATGTCGGCGAAACTAAATGCAATTAAGGGCTGCTGGAAGATTAATTCGTGCACTCGTGGACACGGGCCGCGGAACGGAGTTCGGCGAAGAAATTCATTTCCGGTGGGAATATAATTTATGATAACCGGTCTAATGAATTGTCTGTAACGCGGTAACAGGGTTGCGAAGTACTCTGCTGAGTTGCCCCTCTAAACGCGACAAATTAACATTCTCCAGTCCCAGAAAGAGGAAGTCGCTTGTATTGTTTATGAGATACATACTTGTGAGATGGTGTTGATAAATTATCGGAGGAATATGTTATAGGGTCATTCCACGCGAAGTCGGACACTTTTCGGAGTAACATTTCGGATTTTGGTGCAACTTGGATATGATGTAGTCTTTAAGGGTATATAAAGATATCTCGAAGGATTTTTCGAAATGTCAAAAGTTGTGGATGTTACAGCTCTTTGAAATATAGTGTTTACTATTTTTCCAAAAATTATAACTGTAGAACTAATAAACTGATAAAAATGACCTTTTGGGTACTTATTACAGTGCAGATATAAGAGTACCTAATAAAAATTATTTCACTTAATAAAAACGAATATTTGATCATTTATTTAGTAATTGTTTTAAACAAATGCAATTTTATAGTTGAAGGCACCTTTTTAAAAATTTGGAAAAATAGGAGGATAAAGCCCCGTTTTCCCTCTTTATGGACATGTTTTGAAAAACGTGGATGTTTTAAAATTGGCCAAATGAAAATTAATTGAATGTAACGCTGCGTCAAATCACACCGGCTCGACTGGTCGCTCGGGCCGTGCGGTACTCGCAGCGGCCAAGCGGATATACTTGATATTCTTACACAGGATTCTCGAAAATGATAAGTATTTGAAAAAAAAACTGAACGAGGAAAACTCTTACTGTTTTTTATATCCGACATGATACGGTATCTCAATTTTTGGTGTTCGCAATATTTTCCTTGAAACGAGGGTGACTTTTAGTTTTTTAAATGCAATGTTATATATTTGATTACCCAATATGAAAGCGACTGCCAAGACAAATTCAACCATATGGTATGCTATGACCTTCAAGGCCACACAAGGTTAACAATGAAATAAAGAAACTCAATCTACTAGATAGACAATCTCTATCTGGTAGAATATAGGTCAATCTTACGGACATTATAGGAATAACGAAGACGCGAATTCTGGATACGTTGGACTATAGACGATAGACGAGTGGAGAGACCATACACGACATCGGCGTAGTCAAAAAGAGAAATAACAAGTGACTGACATAGAGAGAACTTGGTATGGGTAGACAGAATACGACGAGAAGGATACAGGAACCGTAGACGAGCAAAAGCAGAACGACACAAGACAGCTACATGATGGTCAAAGCACCACTGAGGATCAAGGATGAGTGTAGTTTCCGTTGTACGTACGGATTCTTTGATCGAGAACAAATTTGTTGAAATACGTTCGAAAAACTGTCCTTCTTATCCGCGGATTTTCGAAACTATTTTTCTAAAGCGCACCATTTTTACAAAAATAATTTGTTTCAAAAATGGGTACGTACAACCGAAATACATCATACTCCAATTTCATTAAAAAATCCCCGACATCAATTGCGAAATAACACTAATACTAACGTTTACACAAAATGTCCGTCTTCATACTCATTGTCAGCTGATTAACACGAAAGCAAACTATCTCATGCCACCCACCAAAAAAACCCCCTAATCCCGTACCAACGTTCCCTTTCTAACACCGACCTAAAACTGTCACCGTAAGACTGTTAGAAAATTATGCTCACGACGTCGAAAGCATTTTTAAACCAGCGCTATTTTCCACTACCGCGGACAAAAGCTGATTTCTCAAACACAGATAGGTGTCTGGGACAGGGCGTCGCAGCCCAACGCCGGCCGACAGAAAAAGCGGGGCTCGAAAAAACGAAGAATTTCGCAGCGCGCTCATAGAGGGACAGTGGCGCAACGTGGACGAGCTTCGCCGTTACCTCGCGTTACACGTGCAACGCGTGTATACCAGTTGTACCGAGTGCTGGCCGAAGGCAAACCAGTTGTACGTAGTGCCTGCTGGGTTGTCGCAAACGGTCGGGACGGAGGGTTGGCCAGGAGAGCTAAAGAGGGTGGTTTCGACGTTGAAGGATGGCGTGTCGCTGAGAGACGCGTCCGGAATACCTGCCAGCCCACGTACGTACACGCATAAGTACACAGAGAGACGGATGTGACTCGGTGTAACGATCCAAACCTCTCTCCCATCCAAGCTGTCCCAATCTCAGACCCTGCCCCCATCGACCGACAGAGCCGATTAAATCAAGTGTTTGGCGTATCTGAGGATCACGAGTCGTCATTGACTGACGAATCACTCTGGTGTTATTCGGCAGACGTATTCGTCGCCACTGTAATGGGAGGGCAGTTTAAAAATATTGGCTGCTAGGGGAGAAAGGGGCCCACCTACAACTATAAGGCTATCGTTTAATTTTCGTAAGAAGTAAATACAATTTTCAAATTATTATTTTTATTATATTTTCTAGCTACTAACAGGTCATTAGCATTTTTAACATATTGCCTGATGTTTTAGGGGCCCACAGGGTCCACTTCCCATCGGACAAGCTGACACCCTGGCTAGTCCGCCACTGCTGGAGGGTAGAGTAATTAAAAGAAATACCTCATCGACTTGAACTGGCATTTCTTGAAACCTTGCGCCACTCAAAGTGTTATCGTAAAACCTCTATGTAAGTTAGTGTTTATTATACTAAGGAATGAATAATGTCCGTATTGAGATATATTCTCATAAAGTTTGAACAAAATCCTGGACATTGAGTGCAAGAAAATGATCGAGTTGAACAAAATTTAGTTGCATAGCTATGTTCGATTTATTTTTACACGATGAATCATGGCCTTTTCAGTTTCACCACTGTATTGTACCCTGTTTGTATGATACGAGGGATTAGATAATAAATGTAAAGGCAGTGGGGCGGGAGGGGGACGTGACAGAAAATACATAATTGCAAAAGATAAAGAAACGTATATTAGAAAGAGAATAAATGGTTTAGCATTCGCGTTAGTTTACCACTGACTTTACGAGCACTCAAAATTTTATCTAAGTGATACGGGAGTTCGTTAAATTCAAAGTTTATAGAGTTGCAAACTTCGCGACGACAAAGTTCGAAAACACGAGAATTCTGTGTTGCAAGGTTCACAGATCCGGTAGTGCGGGTACAACATCAAAGTTCGATTTTCGGAGTTTGGGATGCATTTGATTCAAGAAACTGATTTCGTGGCGTTCGTGGATTCCCAGTTCTCCCTTTGATATAGTTTTGAGAGCGTCTATGTAGATGTGAACGTGTTAGGTATAAACCCGATTTTCTTACAATTAGTCACACTGGTTTCCAGGAAGCCCTTTAGTCAACACCTCTTTCTACCACTGAAGTATAGAACATTTATTAAATTTCCCTTTATTACATCTTATTTTCTCATCTTTTTATTAAATCAATATAAAAACTACTTCCTCCCCGATATCTAACTCCTTCTTTTCAGCACAGAAATAATTCCATATTCCACAAATACAGTAGCGGACAAAGATGTTAGAATTTTTTCAATCCACTCTACCCCTATTAATTTTTAACATCAACTCAAAACTGCAGCCTGTACCCAATATACATATTCTGTTAGAGAATTAAAAACTGTATAAAACCCAGTTAAGGTTGAACTTAGTTAACTAATAAACAAGAACCATAGATAACATTAAACAAGATAAGGCAGTTTTAAAGCCGACAAAGAAGTGCCCACTTTTGAAAAGTAATAAAAAATCTAATATTTTGAAGGGGCACCCCTCTTGGGGCGGTTTAAAAAGTTACGAAAAGTGGTAACTCCTTTGTTGGCCCCAAAAATGTGTTGTCCCGTTCAATGCCATATAAAACTTTTATTTGTTAGTTAAATAAATTCAACTTTAACTGGGTTTTATACAGCATCCAATTCTCCATCAGAATATGTATATTAAACACATACCACAGTTCCAAGTTGATGCTAAAAAATACCAAAAATAAAAAAATCGAAAAAGTGGTAACTTTTTTGTGCGCTACTTTGGATCGATAGGTATTGTAAATTTTCTAGTTTGCAAATTTTCGATATTGCATAGTTTCCAGTAAACTTAACACTGATTAACATTTCATCGTGCCTGAGAAATCCTAACGTTAAACGGTTAATGCATAATAATTATATAAAATCGCGCTGAACATACGCTTCTAATTAAAATAAATAAATAATTTATAATAATGCACACCGACAATACTGCCTCTCGCTGGTAGCCATTATCATTTTACGAAAGCACTTAAAATGTTATTACAATAAAGACAAGTAGCTCCAAGCGTGACTACTCAGTAATACCCCACAGCGTCAGAATGTTACCCCGAACTAATGGCCAATACAACTTTATAATGCAACCTGCAAACTTACGCGGAATACTACAACATAAATACAACTTTCGTGAATAACGTAGCAGATGCAAAGTTACTCGCCGCTCTTATTATCCATAACAGTAACTCTCGCGGCGGGCAACAAATTTTTAACCGAGGAAGCTAATTTGCTCTTAAAGGTGAAAGCGTTCGTTGCTTGACGAGCGTAAACTGCATGCGTAGGTACGCCCAACGAATTTAGTGGATTTTATCTTTGAAGACGTTTCTCAAGTTGCTTGCGGGACGAGGTTGAGGATGTTAATTGGTCTCGCTTAATTATTCTTCAATTACATTTCCTACCGCCCCTTAATGTCTCACCGTGGCGTCCCTTTCTATCCCGATTCTTTCTAGCAGCCAGCTAGAGCGCGACGCTACGTAGTTACACGGGTACATATTACTCAGCGAAGCAATTTACAGTAACCATGTTGCGACTTACTTCGAAAAAGCCAGGCTGTTACTTTCCACGAGCGAGTTACACCCCCGTCATCAACTTTTTCGTTCGATTCCACCGCTTTCCATGCAATTCTTTTTAGAGTTACTCATTGTTTTACTAGTGGATGATATCTGTTTAGCTTCGTGGGCGGTGTCTGTTTAACTTCAACTGGTGGAGGGTTCTGGTCACTCTTCAGGCGTGTAAACGCCACCTGAATGCGACACAAGAAATTTGGGGGTTCCGCGAGAAGTCTGCGCCTGTAGGACGATGACAGGTAAGAACTTCGAATGGAACAGTCAGTTCTGACACGAGGTGTAGAGACTGATCAACGATGAAGGAGTATACAGATGTTTTGAGTACCCAGGGGAACTTAAATTTAGATAAATGTGTACTATCGAAGATCTTGCAATTGCAATTACGCCTTAATAAACAGCAGTGGATATTATCGAGTCAGGATAGACCTGAAAAGGCCGTAAAGATGTTTCAGTGTAGAGGGTGTTCGGCTACACGTGGGAATAAATTAAAGCGGTGATTCTAGACACCATACTAAGACGAAAATCAAGAATAACGATATTACGGGTGAGGCTTCGTTTGTTAGTTATAAGCGTTTAAAGATATCCCTAAAAGCAGGCAATCTGCGTGCACTGCTGCACGCGGGGCAAGTCAGCCGAGGGGTCGGGCAGTGGTCGTCAAAGCCACTGTCGCACGGGGTCACTCACTTCAGAGAAGCTACGACGAAATTTACTGACATTCGGCATGGTCACACGATTCTGGGACACTTAATCCAAAATTAAAGGGCACTTACTCTTTACTCGCTAAAATCCATTGTTTCCATTATAACAACTACTGTAGTCCATTGTGTTATCGGCACACACACGCGCAGAAATCACACGAAGCACGGAATCACACCACCTCCAAAAATGAAAAGTATCGGATACCTGCGCCGCGTGCAATTGTTTAGAGGTATCTTTATATACTTATAAGTAGACTGCGGATGTTTATGCAAATATACATTTTTATAGAAAAGGACTAAACAAGTGAAACTTTGATATAAATGTTTCACACATTACAAGGTTTTCAAAATATATTCTTTATTTTAAAAAATGTTATATTTATTTATTTCTAACATATACGGAACTTACTTAGCTCGAGTATAGTAGCGGCCATGATATAGTGTATTCGATTTTCTTACAATAGGGAGGTCGTAATTATCGTAATAAATATCATACTTGAATGAACTTCCGCAGTTTACTTGTAAGTAACAAGCGAAGTCTCCACCGCAATGTTTTATTCTTGATTTTTGTCTTAGTATGGTGTCTAAAATCATCCCTTAAATTTATTCCCACCTGTAGCCGAACACCCTGTGAAACATCTACGTTCCACTAGAAGACTGTGATGGCATTTCTGTCGCGTGGACTTAGACTCTGATAAAATCGAGTGTCCAGGACTGCTTTCCTCGACTAAATAGACGACAGCATTATATTTACATGAAATATAATTCAGGAAATTCAATCTCTTAATTGGAATACCTTTTGATATTTCAAACATTGTTCAGCTGGATGCTTGCAATAGCAACGAAACATTTCTGTTGAATTTCTCGCACGAGTATACATCGTGTCTTTATGTACGTTATAAATTAAAAACTGCAGAGACAAATAATTACCACACCACAGTAATTAAATGCAATCCCCTACGCTGGGAGATTTTTGTCGCTACCAGTAATCTTTCGCGTGGGAGATTAAACTGAAGGTCTAATGAACTTACACAGAGTTTTGGAAAAACCGTCGAGTCCAAACTTCTGGGACACGTGGATTGAGGACATCTGACAGTGCACGAAGTTCGCGTCACCGTTTCGGCTCTAATTTGGACGTTTGACAGATTATTGTAAATGGTATGCACTAATTGCTTGCAAAAGAGCCAAGCCGGTGACCCAAAGCTCGTGCACTTCCCTCGTGAGTGTGTCAAGAAGCCTTTAAAACAATGTGTCCAACTATGTGTCGAAATTAGAGAAATGAAATGAACGGTAGCCACGCCGAGCATTTGGTGTAAGGTAAAGTAGCACTTCGTTCATTATTCTTTAACCCAAGTTTGTTAAGGGTATTAAGTAGTCGTTTTTTGTCGAAAATGGAGCATTTCTTTTTCAGTTAATTACCAAGAAATAAATTGAAGCTGAGACACAATGTTTTGTGTCTTGTTTCGAGACACAAAGTTTATTAACATAATAAGTTTTAAAAAAACATGTATGTTTAGTAAAAAATATCCATTATATATGACGCTACAGATGGATCATTAAAGAGGTTTTTCAAAAAAGTTTCTTTTCTTTTGTCATGATAACTCCAAAACGGAGGTCCTCCTTAAGGCTTTCTTCTGTACCTATGTTGATGATTAGTGAAAATCCCAAAAATTTGACCCTACTACCTTTTGTCAACATTCTCCCTAACCAGATAAATTAATATCGCTCACCTGTTCGACCCACAGGTTCGTCGTCATGATCTGATTCTTCAAGTTCTGAAACATAAAGCAGAAAAATATTGCGGTATATTCATCAATGGACTTTTACTACGTAATTTAAGAGTATTATGCTCTTTCAGGCTAATTATTAATTTCTTCATTAAAAGCTATTAAAACTGTATTTGCACAATTATTTTTTATGTAGAGTCACGTGCTAATGACGAATATCGATATTGCAGTGGAATGGCCTGTTTACGAAAATCGGCCCATTAATAAGATTTTATAATGCAAACTTAACTAGTAAATCGAATGCATAAAGAAATTCATGGTTTAATGAATACAGTTACACAAACAAATCGCTCCTGAGGTATTCAGCTCTTTAGTAAAATAATAAATTTGTTTGAAGATAGTCGACGTATTTTGCACACAATTATTAATTACATACGTGTTTTATATTGTAGTAGCTTAAAGTTCCCGGCGTTGCCAGGGTTATGTATCCTTTTCCGGAGAAGGGGAGGGAATTTTTAAAAAGATTCCTTAGCGAGCAACTAGGGACTAAGAGGAATTTATCTACCTTTCATGGGCATAGGATCAGTGGTTCTAGAGAAATCGTGACAAGTGAGTGATTGAGTGAATGGTATTTGGATTTTATATATATAGATTATTTAATAAAAATAAAGCCGTTAAAACCTTCCTCTTGTCAAGACGAACAAAGTGTTGTAACACACATGTGGGTAGAGTTCACATTCACTTAGAAAATGCATTTCAAAGTATGCAACTTCAAATTTATATAATAGTATAGATGTGGAATGTGTGCAATGTACTTTAATAAAGAGGTTTTGGTAAATATTCGAACAATAAGCGAATCATCAGCTTGTTCACCTCAAGTACAGCACAATACCTCTTTGATTTGAATTTATGGACCACCGATGAACTCAATGACATAATGGAGCCACCAATCACAGAAATTCTGTGCTTTCAGAATCGTTATGGGAAATCTATAACGAGGATACGAAAAATTTAATATGTTTTAATTGATGTACTGAAAGTCCATTAAAAATGAAATATCAAGGATAATATTTCAATGCTTGTGGATTAAAAAATTCTCTTCAAAAACTACCCCAAGTAATACGCAGCTTAACTATACTATAACGCGTGCATGCCATAATAATGCCATTTACTATTTCAAGCTTCAGGTAACACTGCTCGAAACTCGTGTTTCATTCTCCCTAACCTTATACAACTATTTAAATTACATTTACACAAATGAATAATTACGAACTTAGAATCCCACTGCTTAGAGATCGAAAGTTCGATCCAGACTCTGATTTGTTCGTGAATAATTCATTCCATGAGGCAGTCTTCGCGAAACATTTCGGATATTTTCCCGGTTCCTCGCCGCTAATTTAAATCCAGCGCTGTGTAAGTTTTAACTAGTTCGGTACTCGTTCTTTCCGAAGGGCGAAACTGTGCGACAGCTGTGAAATGCAAATGCCTCGGAGGCACCAAAGTAGCAAGAGCCGAATAAAGATAGGCTTCGTTGGACAGGCTCTCGATCAATATAAACGTTCCTGTACTTTAATATCGAAAGTAATCGAATACACAAGTTATTCATATTCGTAAAAAAAAGAAAACACTTCAAAACCGCTGCCACGTATGTCTGATTTCACGATTTAGATCCACTACTCTCCATCATTCTAAGAACTCAACTTTATTTCATATTTATGCAAAAACCAGTGCATAGCAGTGCCGTCTTAACCTGAAGACCAAAGAGGCAGCCGCATCAGTGCCCCGGAGTTCAGGGGGGGGGGGGGCGAAAAATTGGAAAATTAAAACCAAATAGGGTTGCAAAAGCTAGAAAAAAATGAAAATGGGCCCTCCAACTGTGCCAGAAAGGAAATAACGAATACACTAAAATTTAGATTTTAAAATGAGGCCCTTTTCGTGGAATGGGCTCCACGTTTAATCTCATTTATTTAATTTTTTTAATACTTATTCATTTCGTAACAATATCTATTTGGTAACATACGGAAAAAATGTTGAATAAATACACAAAAAATACTTGAAATGCGGCCTTTTTCGGGGATTGAAATTCATGAATATGTATAACGACTTGTTTGAAATATCATAATCAGATCGAGCTGAGGAGGCAGATAGCGATGATGCAATGACCTTCTTTCTGTTTTTAAGCGAAATAAATACATCAATGTTGTTATCGATGCATAAACTATCTAAAATTTCGTGTTCAATTGAAAATAATTCAGCATTTTTTAGAGAGACACATGTGGAACTCGACTCAGGACCGCCGAAAACGATATGACGGCACTGGTGCACGGTGAGAAATTTGAAAAGGATCAACAGCGGGCGTGAGTTTGCTTCAACAGGTGCAGTCGCCAAAGCGTTGAAAGTCATTGAAATGATTCTTACTTGGAATCTACTAAAAGTGTCCTCGAAACTGTAATTACGAGATCGTTTTGTGCTCCGACGAGGTCTTTTATGGAAATGCGGACACGCGATTGGCGATGTTATTCCCCACAATGTTTCCTAGGTCTTCCGGTACCAGCGAGCAGTACCAGCGCGAAAGGGCTGGGGGCTGCGGCACTACGGATTTTTGTCATACTAAGCTGGCAATCTTGCCACGCATTAAGAAGATTAGCGTCTACGTGGAAAATTTAAATACGGGGGACTAACTCCCAAGTAGCACGAGAGAATTAAATACCAACAACATATGCGGGAAAAGTTCTTTACAACGCGAAATTAAAACCGTGACGAAATATTAGCGCAACGGTACGGTGCTAGTCGCAAAACTTTCGAATAATTCTTGCCACGGACTAGACTTTCGCTGCAAAACTTTTGTCATTAAAAGTTCGTGCACTCTAATTCAATTAAAAACTTTGATCTTGTCCGTAAATATTTTGAAACAAATAAAATAATTTACAGTGCGATAACGAGCGATTTCGGGTGGGGAGGGGTGAAATCATTTCACTCGTGGCAAATAAGTTTTTCGATAAAAATACACTGTAGGATGGAAACATTTTTATTGGCGCAAATATTTGCCACTGCTTTAATGAAAAATATAAAATCGACTTTTACGATAAATCCGATTCGCCTCTCCACAGACAAATTATTTGCTTGGAGGAACAAAATTTGATTTGATTGATATTTTTTCTTCAATATTGCGAGGGTATTACCTTGTTGTATATAACCGTGTTGTATAATAATTGTTAATGTATCTTTTTTTCAACAAGGCTTTATTTCGAGGATATACAGGTTTTAAAGCTGGAAACGATTATCAGTGAATCTGCATTTGACGGAATTTCAAAATTGGTGATCTCGAAAAGAAAGATTTGGTCCAATAAAATTTATCCTCTAATTTCAATTTATTTTTTCACGAATGCATTGCATTCTCAGTTGTGTCTTATTTACTATTGCGCAACTGCCAATTTTTAGTCAAATGTGGCCGGTGTTCGTCGAAGTGATTCTTTGCAAAAACAGTCCTATCTATATGAAATCAATTTGATGTATAATTTCCTGTTCTTTGAAGTCTGAAATCAGCCTCTTTTTATAGGAAACACGAGCGTTATAACATTGACATCGAGGAAAATTTTGTTATTGTCAGCTAGTGAATCAATAGACTGAATAAGCTAGGGCTTGGCAATCAAAAGCATTTTAATATAGACACACAATAGTATATACAACTATATTTGAAGCATTTCGAACAGTTTAATGAAAAAATGTTTCGAACAAAATTTAATTGATTTCTATTAAAGAACGAGCTGCTGTAGTAAAAATTTCAGTAATTACTGTTTCCACAAAAAGTTGAGGTCATATTACGAGTTTACATAGAAAAATAAAGTTTTCTATATATGGACAGAGCATAGATTGTAAATAGATCAGTCTGTTTATTCTAATTTCATCACTACCTGATACTACTATGCGCTACTACTTAAGATTACCCAAAGTTTAATGGTTAAAACAGTGATTTTGACGTAGAAGATATACCTATATGAAATGCTGTATAATAGTAATAATAATATGATAATAAACTATTAAATATTACTCGATAAAACTCTTTTAAAAACTCGTTGTAGCTTTATTTTTTTAATGCTATCTGAAGACCAGCTTAAAAGAAACCTTCACTACGCACTGACCATCCTTAATGATTCGTTACCAGACGCATACAATCACGCTCACAATCACCTTCCACCATTTCGAAAACCACAGTAACACTCATTCTCTCAGAACACTTACTCCCACAAAAATGTCCTCGAAGTTCCAAACTTCAAGCACACGAACGAGAGAAACCGATATCGAATTCACATCTTGTTGCAAGGACCTCGGGTGTGCACTTGAGGAAAACCTTAGTGGTGTAGACGATACCCCTACAAATCAAGACGCCAAATGTGCTCTCACCTCTCACTAGAGGCCTCCAATGAAAATATATTCTATTTAAAAAATACCGCCTTATCAGATGCTACAAGAAAAACTGGGCAACAGAAAACTATGGTCTTGCGAAACTATTAAAAAAAGATGATGGATAAAATCATGGTTTCCAACAGAAATTCTACGTTTCTGGATCAGTGGAGATTTGTTAAAAAAATGTATCGCAAAATTGAGCTTGACGCCCTAGTGTCCAGCTTATATGCGCCGGTGATTATAAAAGTGGTGTAAGTCATGTTTCTTGTTTCGAGATATTTAGACTGCTGCATTTGGGCGTATTAAAAAATATTTTCCCATCAATGAATAAAATGTTTCACAACATATCTAATATCTTTTAATATCAAACTTATCTATCATTTTTAAAATTTTAGGAGTAATTAGTACGGAAGTGTGATTTATAAACCTTTGAATGTGTCCCAAACTCCAAAAATGCTCCAACGTAGCTTTTCGATCTTCGCAACTTAATAAATTCAAACAAAAGCAATTTTTGTTTTCAGATAGTACTTTGCCACTAACAACTTTACCATTTTTAGGAATATGTATGTATACCTACCACTATTTCTCCTATTTTTTTCCCTCACATTTACAGGTTAATTACGTATATTTCGTAAAAAATTCATTCTAAAGAAAAATTCTTCATATTTTTTATTACACCTCGTATTTAGTGTCTCTTACCCTCGGGGGATCACTTTACACTCCACTTCAAAAGGTCCTAGCCCAGTCACTACAGCTCTGCAATACACATTTAGAAATTTGGCGGAGTCAAGCGAACCCTAAACATCCTACGCTCCCTTCTTTTTTACAATTTTCTCAGCTTCCTCGTTCTTCCTCGCCACGCCAAAACAAAACGTAAACGCTGCACGAAGCATGCGAAGAATCACCGTAGGCTTCGTTTAAATCGGCCCGCGTCCAAAGGCCATGCCCCTTTCATTGAAAAAAAGCACCCCCCTCCCCGTTGTTCGGCGCTTTCCTCATTGCATCGCACATCGAATTACATTTCTATCGGGGCGTAACGCGATTATCGATGTGGGGGGCTACGTGTCGCGCGTTCCAAGTGGCGCGAGCTTGAAACTGTAGTTTCCGCGATTTTAATCAATCCCGCGAATCTCATTGTCGCCAGCCGATCGCCGCTCAACGAGGCTTAACGACGTTGGATCGATCGGCTAGTTCGAGTAGCAGTTACAGCTTATCGGTCGCAGTTTGTCGGTAGTGATGGCACCGAGTAGGTTGTAAGTAGCTTCCAGGTCTAACGAAAGCGAATGCGTTCGACTTCTGTGTGGATACCAGGTGAAAACACAGTAACTATAAATACAATTGAATCTTACAGGAAACCCTAAATATGAAACATGCTCGCATCTTGTGCGAGTAGAGGAGCTTTCTTTGTTTTCTCGTGGTTCACCTATACTGTATGCCAGTTCATTCGACAGGGTTCGAATGCTTACCGAACTGCAATGAGTCCTCAAAACCACATTTTCGAATATTTTATCTACCTATTTATTGCTGGTATATGAACCTGGACATTTGGTTTTGTGTCTGGAGAAGTGAAAAAAGCTCGAGTCACTTATTTTAAAATTTTCATCAATTTTAGTCCACATTCCATACCTTGTATTCTAACGCAATAACCCCCTATACATTTCAATTGCATTTCATAAACATTTTATTGCAAAATAAAGGTTCGTCAGTTCTACGTTGCAATAGCCGAATATGAAACTTTTTTAAATCAACGCGAGCAATATAAAACACGGCTGAAATAATTTAGAAAATTTTATAAGAAAATCGAGTTCAAAACTCCCTCTTTTTCGTACCTTGCATATGAATCTACATAGAAGAATGACACCACTTCGTGTATTCAATCGTAAAATTAATAAAAAATCAGCGAAATATGAATCACATGTGACCTACCGCTGTAACTTAATTACACGTATGAGTGCACATAACGAGGGTCTAAACAACGCAGAACTCTGAACTCTATTCTGCCATGAAATTTTATTGACGCACTCTGGAGATTTAATATTTTAATACCTAATCATAAACTATTTAAGAACAATTTTTTCCTTCGGTTCCTTACAATGTATCCCATCATTCTCAGTTAAAACTTCATTCTACATCCCGCGTGCTATGTACAAAGTTTCATCCAACTTGGTGACTCGAAGCTCGTGCACTCTCCTCGTAAGTACCTACTACTCAATCCGAACGAGAAATGAAGCTGAGATAAATTGATTGATATTCGTTACCGCGTACCGAGCTCGGTCCCACCACTAGCTGTCACTGGGGGAGCATGCGCGCGCGAGCTCTCTCGAGCGGTGCCCCTCGCCATCCCTAGCTCTAAATCAGGGTCTATTGGCCGGACCATAAATAAGATCAACGAGCCGCAGAGTCCGGCACCGTTCGCATTATTTATCGCCGACGTCCGCGTGACTTTCCACCAGGAAACGGAAAGTATTTAAAGCGCGTTAATCTACGGACAATGCTGGAATATCGGGGCGACGATTTATCGCCGGTGCCATTTGGACGCCGCATCAAAAGTCTATTACTCGTGGACGCGGGAAACGGGCTCGAGGGTGCAATGAACTCCTCTGCCTGACGCTTTTGCATCCCCGATCTGTGTTTTATCGAGGAACCGGCTGCCGAATAGCGCCGATAAGGCCGCGACAATATCGATCGCCGTGGCTTCTCGCGGCTCTAACAAAAATTTAATGCATGCCCGGGAAATAGAGTACCTACACGCATTCCAAATTTCTACGTCGATAACAATGCCGTTACTCCAAGTCTCAACGTTACTTTTAGCTCTCGGTCTCCGTCGTTTGTTGTTGTACCGCAAAGACAGGGGGAATATACAGGGTGTCCCACCTAAGAATGGACAACGGGATATCTCCTAAAGTATTGGAGATAAAAATTTAAAAAAAATATGTTATTGAATGGTTCGAGAGGGCCAATTTATTAGCCGAGACGATTTTTTTATTATTATTATTATTTTAAAAGATACGATGGTCAAGTTCGGTTTTTTAAATGGAACTATTTTTTTTTAACACCTGAGTTGATAGTGCGTTCCGAGACAAATTGAACAAGCTTTAATGTATACACTTTATTTCCACTGGTTTTTAAGATATTGCGCTTGCAAAATTACTGATTTTCACTGGAAGATTAAATTACTGATTGTCACTTTTTATTTCTAATACTTTAGGAGATATCGCGCTGTCCAGTCTTAGGTGGGACACCCTGTACAGTAAGGTGGGCCGCAAAACCCAAATTTTCGAAACTTGAAACGGCCCAGTGCGGAAAGTTGCCTTTGGGGAAGGCAAATCGAGGAAAAAGAACATTTTTGACATCGGTCAATATTTGACCCTCGCACATCGGGGTGGAAGGTTTTAATTTTTTACCAAGTTTGGCGATTTTAGTATATTTTCGTAATATTTTGTATATTTCACTGTTGAACAGCAGAAAGTATTATAAATAGTGTCTTATGTATTTTTGCGAGGCAGAGTATCTATGTTTCTATTTTGGGACGTAACGCGGTTGTAGTGAAAGAGGAGCATATTTCATAGATTCCAGAGCCGGGGTCTCACTACGTCAGTCATGTGTCTCCAACGTCAAGTTCTGGGAGAAATATTACTGATAGTGTCATCTCACATCTAAATGAATTGAAAATCTCCCTTGAGGACTTAGATGTTGTAGATTGCGATGAAACAGCAACTAATACTGGATGGAAGAACGGTATAATTCACAATATTGAAATAATTCTTAAGGGGAGGTTCCGGTCTAAAAATCTATTTTTTTTATTTCATTTTTCGAATGTTCAAGCTTTTAGGAATACGTGTTTAAAAGGATTTGTTTGAGTTAAAACTTCAAACGCGTTTTTTCTCTCGAAACAGTGTCCTCAAAATCTTTTTTTATTTTGAAGAATATACTTCTGGTTCGGAGGTAAAACAGTACAATTTTAAAAAAATTTAAAATTTATGAAAAAATTACATAAATAAAGCTGTGAGCAATTAAACACATTTTTGGATGATAATTGGAAGTTGGATTGTATTAAGTGCTGGAAAGTTAGCGAGCGGAAGGAATGCGGGTCTGATTGGTTATAGTATAACCTCATCCCCATAGACCCACCGTCTCTGACACAATTGCAAAGACAGGGCACACTAATTATAAGTACCTAGTTCTGTCAGTGGCCGAACATTCGGATGATATAGCACCGCTTGACGCAGAGAGCGAACGCGACACATCAAAACCGAGTGGGAACTTTAAAGCGATGCCGCAGACGTCTCAGAGTGTCGCAGGCAGAGTCACGCAAAGGCAGCGGAGTACCCCTCTTGCCCCTGCGCCGACACGCACGCCAATTTCCCAGCACTCGATAGCACGTGTTTGTGTTTAGTAGGGAAATCACGTTTAGTTCAAGGAATCTTACAACTAGGTAGATACCTGAGGATAAATCCATATACATAAATAGTAGTTTGAACGATACTCTGGCAAATTAAGACTATTATAATTCGTATAATAGTGGATTATAAGTTATAACTGCATTACCTGCTTGCTTTGGTAGTTGTTTTAGCGGGGTTCTGGGAAAAGTTTTACCAATTTCAATTGAAATATGTTTGTTATACATTATCCACTAGTAATTATGAATTTCAAAAATTCAAATAATTTACTCAAGTATTTTCGACGGTAATTGTTTTCTGCGATATACCAGATTATAAAAGTTCGTATTTCGGCACTCGATCGATTTCAGTTATATCTACAGTTATATTGAAATTATCCCAATTTCGGTTCGTTATCTGAAGATGGCGTTTCACTGAGCGATCAATCAGACTGTCATAAACCTCCTGTCAATAATTTCACATTTGCGATTTATTAATTTAATTTTCGGAAATTTACGAATAATTTAACGACGCAAATCGAAATTCAAAAGAATGCTCACATTTCTGGTTTTGTATCCCTGGTACAGAGTAATCAGTAAACCAACCAATAATTGACCGCATACCAGTGAATGACCATTAGGCAAAGAAATGTCAATTATAAACTTAAACATTATTATATGTTTATAAGCAGAGCGTAGTTGCACTTTTAATATCCTATATTTTTAGTTACGAGAATTAAGCAAACATTAATAAGCACAATTCTTATTAAAAGCATGCGGTCATTTACTGGGCTTCTACATTTTTGCATTTTATAATTGTTTTTTTTTTAAATTACGATAAGAATAAGTAACTATTTTTATAGAAATTTCAAGAAAAATAAATTTAAATGCAATTTGAACAGTTGTACTGTTGTTATAATATTTAAGTATTAATCTCAAAGGTCCATAGATTCAACAATTCGGCCATTCACTGGTTGGTTTACCCTAGTTGAAATATGTGCGCACAATAAAATGTATATCCACAGCCTACTACAACTCTCCCTTCCTTACCCGAGTCGGTCAAAAACAGTTAGTTGTAGGAACTCCATTACATGTTTATTCTAAGCGAATTATCAAACGATTTTGTGTAGCTATTTTTTGTGTTTTCTGTGTTTTAAACTTCTGTTTCGCGATGAAGACGTCAATTTCTGGTGTTTATTTAATTACCCTTTGTTGTTATACGTTCGCGCCAAGCAATAATACCTTCAGAAAGTTTAATTCAAAATTGCCTCGCAGTATCAGCCAACAGTACGAAACGCAAAGTTGTCTTAATTAAGGAGTAGAGAGCAGCAACAGAACGCAACGGATATCCATATGAATTCAACATGAATTCTAAACTTCTCCAATCGAATTAATTTTGGCCATACATTTCTGTAGTAAACCATTCGTGCACGCGAGCAGAAAACAAACCAGAGTTCTCTGCACAAAATTTGATTCCACGTTCAATGAAAACTGGAGCACGGAAAACATATCAATTTAATTCGAGCACATCTGCAAAAACGCGTTGCATAACTCCGTCATAAATTGACTAAACGGATACTTTCCATACACAAGTAGGTTATACACGACGAATGTACAGACACAACAATCTGCTGCGAGATAAAACGGCATACAGGGTGCCTTGTAACTGGTGGTACATTAAAAAATAAGTCGACAATGTAGAATAATATTTTTTGTTTGGAATTTCGGTTTAGGGAAAAAATAACATTGAATATTAGTTAAGTAGGTACGCATTGCACATTTTCCACTAATTGTATTCGCCAAAAATAGAACTGAAAACTTATCAACTCAATAACTACTACTTATTGCGTGAAAATATATATTTTTCAATTAGTGTTCTGTTTTTAACGTTAAGTCAAAGCAATAATTTTATAAACAGTTTTGTCTAATTTACTCGTAGTTGATAAACATGTAGCTGCACCCCTCTTGTGACAAGGTCCTCGATTTTTTCCGTGTACCACCAGCTACAGAACACTACGTACAGGAGAATAGAAATTTATAGAGGGTTGCCCGTCCATGACGAGAATGCTTATAAAGCATGAAATTACTGGGTGTTCTGCAGAAACCTCAGAGACCAACGTGATTAGTTCTCACGGATTAGTAGAAGCTCTTGTGTCCAGTTTGTCTTGGGGATTCTAAGTGAAACCACATGAACATGATTATGGTCGAGGCAGCACTCTGGCCAAACACTTATCGTGTCACTTTCCTTTGAAAACACTACAAAGACTTATCTCTTTCAAAGGATATTTTGACAAAGCTAGTGCAGGTGTGATCTTTCTTTAACGCTCTTCCAGCGTTCTCAAAATATTAGAGACAATTCTATCAAACAAAAAAAAATGAATATCGGTATGGTTTCTTTATGCAACTATTTTTATTACATTTTGTAATTTAATTTCGAGGGGTTTTAGAATAAAAGAGGTGAAAGAGGGATTTTTATTACTCTGGAGACTGGTGTAGGGTATTTTAAAATACTTATAATTAAGTAGGACAACCCAAAATGAAATAATTCTGCATGCAGAAATTATTTGAAAGTGTATAATATTTTTTTTGCAGGAATTCTAGTTTTTGAGAATTAATATTTTGAAAACTGTAGCTTGTAGCTCATGGATCAATATTTCATTACACGTGTATTTGATTAAGAAATCGGTTCCATCTTGGAAACAAATATTATCGAAACCACTCCTCGCGTGGAAACCTTGTATTCTCCATTTCCAATTTCTTTTTATGCTAAGAATCAGCTTCTTCTCTGTTGCACCACTAATTCCAACACAATCTGAATGAACAGAGACGTTGTTTACCTATCATAATCCTCTCATAATCAGAATTACAAAGCGCATTATAAAATTTTATTTATTTATATTAAATATAATAATTCTAAAATTTAGAATTAATAAAATAAAAAGTAGCAATAAATATTTTCCTTTATCCTCAGATATAGGGCATCGTATTACTTTCGCCTGTCATGAATATTGATCACAAACCATCGAGATTTGATTTAATATTTGAGATAATATTTTGAATTCCACTAAATATGAAAAGTAACGGGAGAATTGTGAAAAATATATTATATATATACCAGAAGTTACGTAAATGAGAGACATCAAATGTCCCTCACCCTTATGTACATTTTCAGTAACTATAGATCACTTTAATATTTAGGCGGATCTTCAAATTTGCGTAACTGACCGTTTAATTGAGCCGCATTTGATCTGTGTGCTGTTACGGACCCAATCAGGTTTATGTCGTTAACCGACGCGTCGATTACAAGGGATCTAGTCGCGAAGTTCGTCCTGTGTTTCTATTGTAATATACCAGATGCCACGAAGCGGTGCAATTAGTACTGATAATTGAATTTCCGCGTTCTCGTGATTTAATTTTGTCCAATTAACCACGTCGTGCCACTTCTTTCATCGTTATTATACTATATTTATATGTGGAATTTAATCGTATTAGGAAATCTGATTTGCCTGACAATTAATTGTTCCACCAGTGTATTAGTTTTCGTGAACATTAATGATGTTACCATTAAAATGATATACTTCTATGGTTAATGAATTATTTATATTTTATTATGCTCAGCTAAACATCGATCAGTACCAATTATTTAATTTAAGACTGGTTATGGTCGAATTAAATTCTCTGGTCGAGGGAGAAGGCTCATCGCTGGAAACGTCCCTGGAAAAGCAGCTGAGACAATCCGGAAAAATTCACTGACGCGAAAGATTTCTCACAGTAGGTACTTAGGCCTCTTGGGACTTCCGTAGCTCGTATTTCCTTCGCGATGCCAGAAATACATCAAATTTCCTATTGAGAGCTGAAGAACGAGGAGGCTGTATCTCACGATTTATTATTCGCGGATGCCAAGGTATCACCAAACAGCTACAGTTCCCAGACTTCCCTTGCATATTTCACTGGCAATAGAAAGCAAAGTCTCCCTCGAATGTTACTCTAGCTCCTTTTCACGGCCCTCCAAGGATTCGATAAAATATGTAAATACAAAATGTTGATTTCTTAAAAACATCATGCGGGTAATTGTCAAATCGTCCTGTTTTGTGCTTATCAATTTTCTGATATAAAAAAAAAAATTAATGGTCATAGTTGCGTGGAGAATAAACCTCAATTTCGATTGCCATTTGTTCTTTTGCCACATTGTTTTCACTATTATTGAAAATAAGTAGTAAAAGCAGCGCACTAATTAGTACTTCAATTATTGCGAAGGAATTAATGCAGTGTATTATTAAAATGAAATACGACGTATCCACTTAATATGGCAGAATAAATTTACAAGATGGTTATAGAGACTGAGTTCATAATACAAATGTACCTGTTTGTATATATTTTTTACTTTACCTACTCATTTGTCACCGAGCTTGTAAAGAAAGCTTCAAAGTTCTTAATCCGCACTCGGAAAGTTTCAAATCTCGTTTTGTCTGTTGTTGGGCGATGGATGTGGCGAATTCATTCAGACGACAGATTCTAAATTAGATTAAAAAAGGGTGCTTCAATTTTCCAAATCGGGACCACACTTAAAATCCTCTATCTTGCAAACCAGCATACTCCATGTAGCAGCTCTCCGCAGGGAATAAGCGAAACTCAAGGAAACGTGTGACAAATCCTCGTAAGCGTTCTTACGCTGCCACCTCTATTCGCACAGCTCTCCAAGAACAATAGCTTGAAGAGAAAAATTAGAACTGTACTTCGGTGCTACCTACATGAATTTTTTAGAACCAGAATCCTTTGAACCCTCAAAGTGTACGTACTTGTACTTTTTAACTCTTCATCGCACAAGCTATGCTGTACTTGTGAATTTTGGATTCCAATCCTTTGTACCTTTCCAGTAAAATCTTATATTACAATCCACAATTTCACTAGCAGGTATTCGTACTGAAATTATTGTAGGAATTTTAGTATCTGCTAACACCTCTTATTTACTGTACCTATACACTTTCGTTCGCCCTACAGGGAATCGTCGGCACGAACTTTTTGGAAGCTAATGAACGAATATATTAGCTTCCAACAACTTTTTTCTCTAGAGAAATATTTATCATCTGAGTCCAGGGGTGGATTTCGAGATTTGGCGCCCCTGGACTAACAAACGTCTTCCGTCATTTCTACGAAATGTCATCCAATATTTTGATTTAAAAAAGTCTGGATAATTTCAAAATTAATTCAATGTGGCAACTCACGTCGGAATCGTAGCTAATTCGCCCAATGAAAAAAAGGGAATGCTTTTAAAGCTGGCGCAAGCGTCGGTGTCAACGTCAGTTTCCAATTTATTTCGCTCAAAATTTGTCGCCACCCCAAATTTGCTGCTCCCCAAATTTATCGCTACCCAAAATTTGACGCTACCCAAAATTTGTCGCTCCCCAAAATTTATCGCTCTCCAAAATTTGTCGCTTCCCAAAATTTATGCTCCCAAGATTTGTCGTTCTCCTAAATTTTTCGCTCCCTAAAATTTGTCGCTTTCCAAAATTTGTGCTCCCAAGATATGTCGCTCTCCCAAATTTTCCCCTCCCTAAAATTTGTCGCTTTCCAAAATTTGCCGCCCTAAGCTGCAACCTACTTAGCCTCTACCCGAATTCGCCCCTCGTCTGATTGTAAGTGGTCTGTTACGGTGGGCTGATTAACTTCGAAGCACATAAATATTTCGCGGAGTCACGGGTCGAAAACTCGCGGGGGCAAATACAATTATTAATATCAGAAGCCGAGAGCCGCAATCCACTATACAGCGAGCACGCAGCTGATTAATGGGCAAATTTTCGTATTCCGACCGGAACTTTTAGATCCGAAACTTGTAAGCTGCCGCGATATATAACCGGAGAAGAAAGTTCCGCGGCGAAGTTTAATATCCATGGAACTGGCATGCGAGTCCCACTGAATGTCCCGACCTGTCTGCGATTCCAACGATCTGTTTCAGCGATACAAGTTTTCAACGTATCCGACATACATACATACAGAGTTTCAATTCGTGCAATAAACTTCTAGAGGACGAGCCGAGTGATTTTCAAGAGCAAGACTGTCGTATGCAGATGCGTGTGCGGAGCAACATCTAGAACTAACTTGCTTTTCGCGTCTCTGTGCGATTGTCACGTGACGGCTGATTGCTTTTCCGAGTTATGGCTGTGCAATGCACATTGTTAAATACCTCGTGCCTTACCTCCTCACTTATGCGAACGTGTATATTAATATTAGCGCGTGAAAGGCTATTTCGTTTAAAAAAAAGAAGTGTTTTGGAGTCCCCACCGAGATTTCCTGATCTAAATATAGTAGAAAATTGTTGGGCACAATTGACAAGAGCTCTATACGAAAGTTGCAGACAGTTTGACAGTGTTAACAACTTGAAATTCTGCGCTGAGAAGATATGAGCTCAAATCCGTCAAAAATATATTATAAACTTATACAAATCACTTCCAAAACGGATGATGGAAGTTTTGCAGAGCAAAGGGCGATGCACAAAATATTAAAAATAAGTTTTCATAGACATTTGTAACAATTTCTGAACTATGTGCTTTCGACATTCTTTTGTCGTTTGCGTATATAAATTTTTGGAGGGTGCACTTTCGTGCAATATATAGTGCTTACGTATCCAGTTCTTCCGAGCGGCCCGAAAAAATTCGAGCTACACGGATTATTCAGGCCGCCCGAATTTTACGGGTACCCGACTCGGCCCGGTCGGTCGAGCCGAGCCAGGCTCGGCTCGCTTTATTCGAGTACCCGAACAGCGATACCTACTACTTTTAAATCAATCCTGCAGATACATTTTTATACCACTTCGAAGTTGCGAAATTGATGCTAAGTTCCGAATATCACACTTACAAGGCCACCGTTTTGTCAAATATTTTTGTGTATTATTTATTTCGGTAGGGGGCGAGAACCACATCCATTGCGATTACATTGAGCTCTGAATTCTTTATTTCAGACAACCAATAGAGGATTAGAGGCCCAATCAGTGCTGCTATTCAGACGAAATATCTGAAACTCGAAATACGCGAATGTTAATAACTTCTAACATTTTGTCAACATCCCATTAAAAAAATTAGTTGGGATAGCTAAAATGTTGATAAACACGTGTACGAAACGACAATGTTCAAATTGCCTGTCTAATACCAGAATACCCCCTTAAAGCAACTGACACTCAAGGACCCCCCCAAAAGTACGTAAGTACATAGAACGTTCCCGCGGTAACAAACACAAAATGATAAATCCAGATGATATCTCAGACAGCACGAACTCAAGCACAATGGGGGTCGTGCGTCGCCGAAATCTCGCGCGAATAGATCGCGGCGCAAGAGACGATAATACCAAGGGGTGGGGCGTGTAACGCAATTTTCGAGATGGTGGCAGATGCAGGGTAAAACGTATCCGTGGTCGATATGGAATCGTTACGGAGTCGCAACGGGCCCCGTAAAAGCGGCGCGCTCGGCAACAGACGTATAATGAGATGATCCCCCCCTTTTGCACTTGCAGATGCGCCGCCACGGATGGCGCGGCGTGGCGCGGCGCGGGTGCCTCCGCGGTCGAGGCGTTGCGTATGAATAATGCAGAGGAAGTCGAGCAGCGTGACGCGTTGCTTTCGTTTACGGGTGTACGGGAAAATCGGAAAACGTCATACCCTATGAATCGGTAACGAATCCCATTCCTGCATCCCTCGCGCGGATTTTCGTGGCCGCAGCGCATGCAGCTGGCTGGTTACACGCTTGTATTTCCTTTCTGTTAGCGCGCCGACACGCGTGAGCGGAATTCATCCAGGCACTGCTGGCGGTCGTTTTAAACGGCACAGTGCCTCGACTAGATATAGTGGTAGGATATTCGTAAAAGCAGCAGAGGCTCAGGTCCTTAACGACTCGGAGCATTTCGCTGGCAAAGTCGAACAGCGACGCGTTCAATGTACGTAGCTACTGTTAGCCGGCGAAAAGAAGACTCCTGGCAGGCGGTCTCGGGCGATGCGGTCCGCCACTGTGACGATTGGTCGAGTCAACTATTTGGGCACACTTCTAAAGACGGGCCATACTAGTGCTCCTGATTTCTTGATATTGTTGCGCCGGGGCGTTTTCACCGCAGGACACCCCGACGCAAAGGAGTGGGATAATAATTAGACGGACGCACACACGACTGAACTATATTGTTACACAGACCAATAGTTTTCAAAGGTGCGACCCGTACGTCTGAACGCAACGGCGTTCGATACAAGACCGTCTTCTGGTCGGCCTCCCGATCGTCCTCTTGAAGGGAGCCGACCTTCTTCTATCTTCACCTGCGACACCAGCAGGCTATGCGCGGGCCTATACCCGGTGCTCGCAACAATATTTTTTATTTCTCGAGAAATAAGAAGTAAGAAATTATAAAATTTCTCGAGAAATTCTCGAGAATGCAGTCTCGAAAAGGAACACTAGGCCGCACGTATTTTGGTTATTGGCTAAAGTAGCCACATACATGAGAGGAACACATCGAGAGCGAGCGGGATAGAGCGATGCCACCGACGAACGCCAAAGCAAAAACGTAGGAGGCATCTCAGACAAAAGTTTTAATTTCTTAATTAAATTGACACTATAAAATGCGTTGAAAAAAGCAAGAGGGCTACTCCACTCGCACCACGTGTTTCATATTCGTATTCGTCGATTTCATCGCCAGGGTTGTTTTTTCATCACTATATTTTTCTCTACCGTCACCCCAAAGTTGCCCCGCCCTCTCGAAAAAAGTCTGCGAACACCCTTTGCTGAAAATATACATTTCTTATCTCCTTAAATAGGTTTACATTAGTAAAAAAATACGTCGGATGCGTAGAAACTACATGTGACCAAATAAGTACAGCTGTGTAGCGAGTAGGAAAGGACACATTTGACGGCTCGTACCCTCAATGGTATCCATTGCACAGCACTTGAGTGGGTCTCGGTTTAGTCACTATTTCTCGGCGAGGCACTGTACCCGCCGCGAGATCGATACGTCCGCCAGTGACTGGCTCGACGAAAGAACGCCGACGATGGGCCAGACGGCGCGGTGCGTTCCGATCCCTCGCCTCGCCGTGCATTGATATTTATCACTGGGTACCGCGACACGGGCATAGGAGACCGAAGCGTCTAGAGACTGCCATTTGTATCTATATGGTTATGCCAGCGCGGTCGGAAAAGTAATCCTGTTACGCTGCTGTTTGTATCCTAGTGTCTTGGGAACCTAATTCACTTACTTAGATATGAAGGGACAGCGTGGAAGTATTGCGTGAAATCTGATGGAGGCCTTTACCGCTTCGAGTATCCCGAAAGGCATTTGAAGGGGAAGAACAAAGTGGTTAGTGCAGATGTTATATGACTTTAAGGGAGGATGTTTGATGGCAATGTTGACATTTATGTAGGAAATGGGATGAATTAAATTAGACTTCGAATTTGCATTGCATGGGCTAATTGAAGCGAGGTGTAATGTGATAAGTTGCACGTAGCAAAAATTTGTACCTACTTGAACTACTTACAAGGGACGGGCACCATGTGGTAGACACCGATTTTTATGAGCCTTGGCACGATGGATGTATGTCGAAAATAAGTAAATAGGTGTCCGAGCGTTTCTGCCAATGGGCCTTAATAATAGTGATATTTACATGGAAATTATTAAAAATTTCATAGTGGCCGTGGGGTTTTAGTGGGTAAAAATCCCACACTATCCTGGCGCCCCCGGGATTCCTCTCTGAAGGAGTCGGGGTGCCTTTTGAAGATTTCTCCAAATTAAAAAACAAATTTATAAAAAAAAATTGCGTGTGCACGTATGTGGTACATAATCCTTCGTAGTCACACAGGGTGTATCGCACCCCAGACATTTCTTTTTTCTTTGTCATTATTTCTGTAATTTTTTTACCTTGATATTTAAATTTGAAAATTTGGCGAATTTCAACAAAAACAATCCCTTTTTCCCATAACTATTTTTTCAACTTCAAATTTCATCATATCAGAATTTACATTTCTAGGGGAAGACTATTAGAGCATGATTGCATGAGTATTACGAATGTATAATTATCACTGAATAATTAAAAGATTCAAAAATACGAAAATGGTAATTCAAAAATGACGCTGGCGTGCATTGAACCCCATGTGACAAATTTCTGATTATAAGCAAGTGTGACCACGAAGGGTTAAATAGCAATGCAAGAAATTATTCGACGTTCAGGCATTATTAGATAGTTTAATTGAGTGGCACAGTGGTACTATGGTTAATTGTAGTCGTACTACAGCATTTAAGGTAACTCACTACATTATATCGTTATTAGAATTTAAATTTTATTCAGAAGTTCCTATGAACCTCAATAATTACTGTTAATTTTGAACTTCGATCTTATTTCATTTGTATAAGAATAAATATGTGCCAGATATTCCACTCTACAAATTTCCTTCAATATGTATATTCTGCTTCAACGAACGTTATTCATTCTCAAAATCTTGTTTTTACATTTTTAGAGTGTCCTACATTTATTTGCATAGGTACGGGTAATCACGAGGACGTGGACGAGCTTCTATATTCGTAAATACCCAACGACTCACTAGTACAGATATAGAAATGTTAGAGATACGCGTACATGCAGATAAGAATAGCTTCGCTTGTATACGATCATATGCATACTTGCACATTGTCACTCCGCTTCTAGATATGGTATATACGGTTGCACGAATGCTGATGCAGGTACATCGTGAAGCAGAGAGTCATTCCGTAGTATTGCACGAAGCCCAACGAACTCATGGAACGTTGTATTCGATGTGGCAGTGGTAGCTACACATCGACTTCAGTTAATGTTTTATTTGATATGGCAGTGGCCGATTATAGGATATCTAAACGATGTGGTTATTGCTGGCATACATAAATGTGCTTGCATCTTCCCGGCGCTGTTTCTTTACAAGAGTTCTTATCAGAATTCTTGAAATATGACTGCATAGGAATAGCAACGAAATATAAGATATATAAACAAACTAATGATATAACGTACACTGCTTCATGGACAAATATAATTCAAGAAAATAGAAAAATGTGTATTGCATAACATTGCAGGAAATTTAAATAATTCGTTAACGAACTGTCTAACAGAATCGAAGGGGCCATTAAAAAATGTTCGCAAACTTTAATTTTCATTATTTCCTGTGCGATAAATCATCCCCGTTTCAGCGGTACAACACATTACCCCGTAGCCCTTGTAAAACTGAAACAAAAATTTCCCGACTGCTTCGAAACGACTGCCTGTTCACGTTTCGCAGGGAACAGCCAATATCGAAACAAAAGAAGCAAACATAGAGAAGGCACTTTCGAAGCCCAGCGTTTCATTTTCCACTTTACAGTTTTCCATGTTCCCAATGTTTCAACAAGTGTAGCCAGCGTTCCGGCGCTGATTTTAAAGTCCTTATAAGTCATCTCAGCTGCGTGGGAAACGTTCAATATTGATTTGCACGAAAGGAAAGGTGGAGGAGAGTAGGGGGAGCAAAAACGTTGAATCTGACGTTAACAATATGCAATTCAGGGCCTGCTCGAAATTGAAATAGCTTCTCCGGGGTACGCGTGCGTGTTCGTACAGTTTTTGCGCTCCCGCCGCGACTGGTACGTATCCAGCAAGACGGCGAGGTCTAATTAATCGCAATCACAAGTACCCGGGGCAATAACAACGTCACAGCCCAGCGGTTGGCTGTAATTATCACGATAAACCATTCGCGAGTGCATTGGCACCGTCGTCGCGCCCTGTCGACGCGACGGCACAAAGGTAGGTAGCGCGAGTCGGGGGCTAGGAGGGGTTGTTTATCAGAAGGGTCGTGAATTGGATGTCGCTAAGAGTCGGACAGGTGAAAAGGGGGCGAGTCGTGGAGCAGACGGGGCCGGGGATAAAGGATAGCGTTTGATCGATGGGACAGGGGAAAGTGAAATCATTCCGTGGGAAAGATCGGCGCAGGTGGGATGTTTGCAAAACTGATGCAACGACTTTTGATCGCTGCAGAAAGATCCGGGGGAAGGTTACACGGAAATCCACTCAGCCACTGACCCGACTGACGTTGACAGGAGTACGGGTTCTACTCGAATTTCTGCACGTCCAAACGAAGCGCGATTAAGTTGGCGTGCAGTTGTCGATGTACCTCTGCTCGGAATTTCATTGAAATTTTTTTTTGCTTTGGTTTTTGTTGACGTGATTTATGGATATCTTAAGGGGCAGGCTGTTTGGGAGTAGACTGGGTTCGTTCTTGCTCTGCAGAAACGTTACCTGCTGAATGTATTGAATATGGATAAATTACTATATTATACGTTATGTACTACTAAATATGTTAGAAGATGTAGTCTAAATATGGGCTGGTACTTTTATTTCAGGATTTTTGACACACCTGTTGAAGATTTTTATGACCCGACATTTGAAATGTAACTTTATGACATACAGTTGAAATAAGCAGAACAAAAGTACCTAGTGTTTGTTTCAAATTCTGTATTTAAAATAACAGTAGGAATCTGCGTTTTTGAAAGTGTGGTCTAAATATGGGCTACAATAAGAATAAACTAAACGAACAGTGAAAACTGCATATTTTCAGATTGAACTTTTTTAAAACATGTCCAAAATTCTAATAAACTAATGCACAGGCATTGTATGCCCACATACATATAACACTGAAAACACTTCGCCAACCGTTCTACCGCTGTGTCTTCAGGGAGAAGACCTTCGCAAAACATGCAACTCGCATCCTCGTCATTTGGTTGCCCCCTCTGATGAATTTCAACGTTGCTGAAATCGTCTTCAGCTTTGCTCATGTACGCTTAGAGCGGCGAAAGTCATTTCTACGCGATGCTATTCATTACAAAAAATTATTCTAAAACAAGCTTACAATGTCAACAACATAATCCTCATAGCAACTTAACTCTTACAAGGAGAGTATTTTAGGTGTCCGCCTCCGATCATTTTGATTTTTGGATATGTTATAGAGGACCGAAAAATAAGAAATACGTGTTTTTTTATTTTTCCCCGTTTTCATATTTGGGGGGTGAAAACTGCGTTCGAAGTTAGGGTTGAAAAATCAATTTTGTGGATTTTTGAAAATCTGGTGAGTCAGTCATATTTCGCATTCAAAGGCACAAAATTCGTCCATTGACACTATTCCCCTATCTGTAATAGTTCTCGTGATATTCCACAAAAATGATTTTTCAACCCTAACTTTGAACGCAGTTTTCACCCCCCAAACATGAAAACGGGGAAAAATAAAAAAACACGTATTTTTTATTTTTCGGTCCTCTATAACGTATCCAAAAATCAAAATGATCGGAGGCGGACACCTAAAATACTCTCCTTGTTAGTTCACTAGATTATAATTAAAAAAATAAAACGAACACACCTGTAAAATCTTTTAAGACGTTTTGCAACACAACCCGTTAACCAAACAAATGCAAGCCATTATCTGTTTCCCACAGCCCCTTTCGTTCCTCAGTCGTACTTTTACACCTTTTTCGATAGAGTGAAACACCCACTATGATCCAATACTTCAACTAGCCCATATATAGACCCGAACCTATATTTGCACAAAAGTGTATTACTTTATTGCCTTAGATATTTACTCATCATTTCCTCATATAGGGGGAGTTGGGGCACTTTGATGTAGGCACTATAAAACATTAATATTATCTTGATATCTATAGGGTTTCACCTTATAATCTTACATCATCTTTCAAGATCATAGAGTATACTATTTTGTGATCATTTTTTGAATTTCTGATTGTTTCTAGGTATCAAGAGAGTATTAATGTTTTATTGTGCCTCTTGCACCGAAGTGCCCCAACTCCCCCTACGTGACACAAGAATTTACAAGCTGGCATAAAATCTGCTACACGAAAATATTATTCGATCCAATACTGCGGCATGTTTCATTTCGAATTTGATTTCTACCCTGAAAACCATCTCTATCACATACAAATATATATTCCCCGCTTATTAATTCTCTAAATACACCAAACTTTCCAGATAACACATCTATTAGTTTACCAACTGATAACTGAAAATAAACATACCGATATATTGCCATCGCTATACCCTTAAAAGCCTCCAGTTTCATTTCATATTTAACACTTCGGAGATATATCCTTAGCAAGAAATAGAAAAGAATAAAGAAATGTCCTATGAATACATACGTCGGATTTACAAGTTACGAGTAGAAGAAATGCCTCGTGTAAAAAAGGCCCGTGGAAACATGAACCATGCACACGATTCTCAAGTAATCCAACGTTTGAAATTATGCTGGGCGAACAAAAGTTGTTAACGTGTCTCTTTTTTAGGGAACACACGGTCTCGGATGAGAATTCATTTAACTTGCGAATGTCGTGCGTGACCGTAATCCCATGTAATTCTACTTTTTGCGCTACCACTCCGTTGGTCTCTCATAGGGCGGCGTTTCATTTCTTTCATTGATCGTCGCACACAGGCGCAGAACGATTTTCGAGTAAATCACAGACGGCGAGAGTTTCCTTTTCGTCGAATCGTTAGCAGAGTTTTTCTGCCAGGAACGTGCGGTCTCGTTGGGATTTCCTTTCGATGCTCGCGATACAGCACCGCAACGTGTCGACACGAAACGAAAATTGCGAGAATTCTTTGCGAAAGTAAATAGCATTCGTTATGGTACTTGCATCTTTTAATTATAGTGGCTCATATGGGAAACGTGATTTCGTTCAATTAACTTTCAATTAAATTTCAATGGCATTACTTTCCCATCATTTTTATGTGGTTGAATTATTAGGGCAATTTGTATTAGTCAGTTGCTCGTGGATTTTCTGTTTTGTAATTTTTGTGGAAGATTAAGAAGTAAAATAGATATAATAATGACTAATTTATTTTCCATTAAAAAATATCACTAAATTCTTCCACTTAAACTTATTGTTAGTAAATTTTCTTATGACTTCTACATATTTTTTCAACGAGAAATGAAATATAGTTTACTAGAAAAGGTATTGTGTGGAATATTTATGAAATATTTGTTTATGCTACACTTCTTTGTGAACTTATATAACTTTTGCAATAAGCATAAAATCCAAGAGTCGTTTTAAGTGGAAACGCGTGCAAAAGGGTACCTCAAATTCGATAACGGAATGACGGTAATACAATGAAACGGAAATCGAATTATCGTATAAAGATCTTGCTCGTATGAATCCTTCACGAGAGTAAAAGACCGTTGAGCGACGTAGGATGGAAATCATAATGAACTGTACCATATCTACCGATACGTTCCTGTGTGAAATTTAACGATTAAATGTCAAGTAACGCGACCATTTACGATTCCTATTAATATTTTATTTAATGGAACATTCCCAGTGATATTCCAAGAGAACCCATTGTTGGATAAATTTTTAATAAAGTTGTTTTTATTCAACTTTTCTCTGCATTATGTTTTCTATTTTTACAGAGTGATTGATTGAATACATATGGAATTAATTTTGCTCTATCCACGATGATGTAGAATAAAATGGTTTTAATACGAATTCTTAATCAAAATCAATATAGGTACATGATATGTTTGTATAACTATTCAATATCAACTGGAACTCATCGTTGAATAAGAAAATAATTTATTATACTTCAAATTCATTTTAACACTGTGAAATATTAGGTAGCATAAAATCTCTGTTGTCTGAATCAAGTCACAATATGTCTATAAGATGACAAATTTTATTCAACACAGATGAATACAGGATGAACTTTTCATCTAATTATTCAAATTACAGTAATAACCTGAGTGAAATGTAAATTATTTCACGGTGCCCTCAAACACGCTCTTACAAATACCTTTTATACACAATCCACAGATAATCCTAACAATAATCCTCCCTACCACTAATTTATCATACCACGTATTTCCAACATTCACATAAATCACTAAAAACAATTCCCAATTACGAATCAAACATCAACAATAAAAAAAAAAACGACTCGGTATACCATTCCTGCGAATATCAGACCTCCAACCATATCTATAAAATTAAAACAAAAAAAATAGTCCAACCTAATATCATTAACGCCAACAGCATAAAATCTGTAGAATCGCCATGAATTTCCCAACGCCCCAACTTTGCTCTTCAACTTTCCCACTCGACTTCCATACATAATCAATCCACGCCGCAACAAGTTCACGCAGCCAGCGTACGGCGCGTCGAGATCGTGCGCTCTAAACGCAATGTTTTATTTACTCTCGAAGCCAATCCACGCTAGGATATAATCGACCGAAATTATCATAAAGGAAAACAGGAAAGCAGCGGGCTAACGATTCCCATTATATGTACACTCCCGTTCAAAAGTCTTGGTACATCCGCTGTTTTGAACAAAACCCCTAGTATTTAGTATACATATGCATAGATACATAATGAAGTTTGAACTACATTTAGAATATAATATACCAGCTTTACTACTCGGCTTCGCCCGGAATTTAGATTCTGATTTTATACAAAATAATTCAAGTTCTTTTTGTGAAAATTGACACATTCATCTAGGCATAATGACCTAACGTACATTTCGTGACCCCAGAGTTTACCTTTCTGTTTTATAGTATAAGATTATATTTTAATTATTTATATTTCATATCTATATGTTATTATTTATACTTGCATTATGTATTATACCATACAGAATGTAATTATATCGACGATGTAGAATGTAATAATAAAAATCATGACCCCCACAATAACCAAACTTCAATCTTATCGAGAAATTGAAAATTTTGAAAGCTGTCACGTATTCCTGATCAACCATGTATTAGGATTTTATATAGTAAAAATCATCTACTCAATTAACATTCTGTCACACCTTTCAAGGTTCCCTAATTCTTTCCAGATGTGGAGCAGATGTAGGTTACAACTGTCCTAAGGCCCTCAGTGCATTGCTCTGTCTCCAAAACCCACAAACAGACGTAAAAACAAAGTTTTCTATTTATGAAATAAAAAAAAAATATAAGGATTCAAGGAAAAATCTGTAAATAACAGCAACATAGAACTACTTTGGATTCCATCGCACATGGGCATACAGGGCAATGAACAAGTAGATACTTTATCAAAAATAGCGACAAAAGCACAATTTAATGATTCTATCTACATTCCTTGTACTGATTTTTGGGAATCGCTCAAATATAAATATAATTTATGCACCAAGAATTTTTTTGAAGAACAAGACCAAGTAAAAGGTAAAGACAATTTTCAATTTCGTTACAAAAATAACAGTAAACCATGGTTTGCAAACAAAAGCCTCTTATGAGAGATTATTTTTACAATCAATCGTCGTAGATCAGATCACTATTATAGTTATAATAATCTCGTCTATTATAAACGAAGCAAAACGCAATTATAATTATGAAAACCAGGATTTAAATCCTATTGTGGCAATGCCCCCTGTTCGGTACTCGAAGAATAGAATTAATTAAAAACTTAAATAAATGTAAACTGCATCTACCACTGGATATAAAATTATCTTACTTCTCAGTCAGCTGTATTCGATATTTCGAAGTTTGTATACATGTTAGAAATGACTTTCTAAGGGTAGCAACGAAGCTCGATCCAGGACAGTTCTGGGGTAAGGACTAAGCGGTCTATCACAGTTCGCATACCAGAAGGCATAGCCTTCCCCACTCCGTGGCCAGATCCTCCAGGGACAGAGTCCCTATTCATTGGCAATACAGCGTCAGGCCGTTAGCCATAACGAAACTTCTCTCTACATTCAAATAAGCAATCCTTCGACACCCGATAGTTGAAAGACCCAAAGTGGTCGCCAGCCATCGCCCGTCGCCAGGACTGTTTAGTCTCATGCACCCCTATTCAGGAACAGACACAGCCTAAGTCCCAGTCATAAACCATCGAAGGCAGAACAACGCGGGGCCATCCTACCCTTAAAATTGGTGATTCTAACACACATGTGTACCACTTCTATCGAAAATGTAATTTAAAAATCATGTACCTTGCTTTACCGAACAAAGCGAAGGCGACAATTGGTTATTACAAAGATTTAAAAATCCATGCGAAGCTTTATAACTTACTATTGAAGGTTTCTTTGAGCGAAATAAAAAAGAACTGTCCCGAGACTTTCGAACGGGGGTGTAGGTGTAAAAATCGCCACGGTTGGCCGTCGGAACGGCTGCGAAACCGCGGTCGATACACCTCATTGTCGTATCGATGCGGTTATTAGCCAGTAGAACTAATCCCAACCGGCTTTTGCTCTATAAACGCGCTTATTATCTATCCCTATAATGTATAATCCCGCCCCTGGGCAGATGGAGCCTCGTAGGAACGGCTGGCCAGTGGTTTCCCATTACTACTATCCCAGGCTTTTCGCCGAACATTCATCTGCGCGCCTACAGCCCCATCCGGCGACCGAGCAAACCTACATTAGGTATTCATATCGTGAAATAACATCGCCAAATTCTGCACCTTCGCGGATCAGAGATGCATGCGCAATCCCCCCCTTTAATACTCGTCGCCTGCGCTGGACGGGGAGGGTTCTTACGTCGAATGATTTTCATTTATGCGGGAGCACGTACCACGAAACGGGAAACGTTTGAGCATTCCCGGCTGTGCTTTTTGAGGAGCGCCTCGGCCGCGCGATTGCTTTCGCTTCTATTCCAGACACGGAGAATTTGCCTTCTTTTTTTTTGTACTGCGGAAGTTTGTCGCCGGGGTTCTTGCAAATCCGCGTTGGACTTTGAAAAAATTTGAGGATTTTCCGGCGGTTTTTCTTCGTCGCGGTTGGGCAGGGTGAGGAGTATAGGGAAGGTTGAAATTGATAATTATTATATAGGGTGTCCCGCAGGTTTCCGTGATGTGTCAGCGTGTTCTGCGGTTAAAATCCATTAATTTGACATACAATTCTGTGAATATTTTAATTACCTCATTCCTTTCATTGTGTAAATTCTTCTGAAATTTGGTGTATTTTTTAGATGTGGGAATTATGTAATTACATGTATTCTTTACTCTTGAATATTAATGATTTTTATCTTTTCACTAGAAACACCGAAATATCAGCTTAAATTCGATTGGTTGACACTTGACGAGTTTGTCCAACAAAGGCACCTAATATCAACCAAAAATTATTAACACTTCAATATTTACACGGTAGTATAATTAATTTAAGATGACGAGTTCATTAAATTAAGTATTCATCGTCTGAAATAAATAAAAGAATGGCTTTTCGTTCTTCATTAAATAAACTTAAAACTGAGCTTGTGGATTAGTCCTAAATGCAAAATAGAGCACTGGAATTGAATATTTTCATGCTCTGCAAAATCAATCGAAACATTTCGTTTTCAGCAATTTGATGTTAAATTCTAATGCGAAGAATAGCAATCGAATCGAAAGAACCGCGGCATAAGTATCTGCACCAATAGAACTGTATTTTGAAATAAAAAGCCAGTTCCCAACAAGTGCAGCTCCAAGTACAGTGAAATTCTATTAAACGTAGTAGATTAACGCGGAAAGTTGGGGGAAGTGGAAGCGTACTTTACGTGACTAGAGGGCAAGAATACAACGACATTAAACCCTCCTAGTGGTCTGTTACATACAAGTTTCCAAGGGTCACAAAGTAAACGCCCAAGCCAATAATTACGCGAATACAAACAGCATCACTGTAGTTTCTCGCGCGAGAATAATAGAGATCGCTCGAGGTGGATATAACCGAAAGATTCCTCCCTCTGGCAGTGTGTAATTATGCAAAGCCTCTCCATTGACACCACCATGCATTCGACAAACTCCTAGGGTTAATCGTATTTTGCTCAACAACCTTTAATTTCGTACATATATTCCACGTGTTCCTTCTTTTACTTGTTAATACTTTTTCTAACATTCTTGCAATACCAGAAAAGTAATTTACAAAGTAATGGTAGATCTAAAAATAATACCTAGTATGAGATTATGATATTTTATGGTACTTCTCAGAGTCTTAGAGGATCGGCCTTTTTTACATCAGACAAATAGGCATCAAATAATGCTGTATAATATACCTAGTCACTGTTTTTAAACGGAATTGATGCAAAGAGGCTTAAGTTGCGTATTACGTCCCTGTAATAAAAAAGAACCGTCTATGATATGTAATCAGAACTAATGGGAAACCTGCGCTAATTTATAATATCTCGAATCTTTTCTATTATAGAACAACATAGAGTAAGATTTACTTTCAAATTATTTACTATTTTTAAACCATCATATGCATTACACATGTACAAGGTGAGCCACATAATTTATGCACCAAGAATAACTTCTAAAGTATGACATTTAAAAGAGCAATGAATTTTCTATAAGAAAGTATATTATTTGTCCTAAACCTAATACGTAATTTTATGTGCACATTAGTACACAGTGTAACAACAATTTCAGAATAATAAAAGGCGTTCGAGTAGTCGAATTTTCAGGGGAAAAGTATTTTGATAATCGATACTCTACAGTACTGCATTCACTGAGAAACATTCCAAAACACGAATATCATCTGTTATGCAAAGTACCGTAATTAGCCGAAATACGTGGAAACAATTTTCCCCCTATCTTTAATACCTTCAGAAATACTTATGCGCCTCATCCTTTAGCGCAAGCACGCGATATATTCCGAAGGACGTGCCGTATCTGTAATTTCGCACTATCTCCAATATAATGCGTGCCGCGAGAAGAACACTGGAGAGGCTGAATTACTGTTATTTCAATCCATTTACATTCCATATTTCCGGCGTCTGGCGATGTAATGAAATTTCCCAAGAATTATGGTACATTTAAATTCGGAATGGACGACGCTCCTCTTGAAGCAACGCGTTATCCCAGCGCGACAAGAATTTATTCCGATGATCACTACCGTTCAGTTTATTTCTGCAGCTTTTACAGGGACAGTAATCGATAACAAATAATGAGGACGAGAAAAGGGCTTGTTTTTCTTCTTTTCCTTTCTTTTTTAATGAAGGTTGAAGACCTCTTTTTTAATGGAGGGTTCCTCTACAGAGGATTTATATCAGGGACAGAAGAAAGACGTACCACTTATTTGGTAAATAAGTTATAAATTCTTTGTCATTTGCATCGCGCAATATGTCGTGGAATATTCAACGACTACGCCAGGTGAAAAGTGAACAGAAACGATCGTTGAGCATTTTTTGTGTAAATTGTACATTCTCGGTCCGTAGCAGGGGGTTAAAAGCAATGAACCCTTGAGCAGGAAGATTTTTCAAAACAGTTGTGCCCCCTGGGGTGTTCCTCCACTTTACCTTACTTTGCTCCTTAGTGTTTTCAACCTCGTATTTTTAAAATCGAGGACACTTGAAAGGTGGACTAATTCGTCGGAATGCAAGGTTCTGGAGAATCGTAAGGGAGGTGAATTAATTTAGTGATGGCCTCATTCCTACAACTATCAACATTAAGCATAGTACAAAATTCATTGAAGGAATCGAGAAACATTGCTGAATATTCAGAGAAAGAAACAGTAATATCATAACTGTAATAAGAAAATATAGATTCGTCATAAAGAATAATTATTATGTGATGTGAGTTTATAAATGCATTTGACAATTATTGAATTGTAGCTCCAATAATATTAAATTCTCTGTGTTCTACTCTTGGGTTTGCAATTTGCATGCTCTTCTTTTAATGTACTATGATACAAATAAAAAAAACTGCTCTATCCGATGGTAAATAAATGTTTCAGTTAGATATTTGAAGTTGATCAGTGTTTGGTCTTCGAATAGCACCGAGATATATTTAATATCGTCCCATGGATTGCTTCTCACAGCCGGACGACACCCTTACGCTACACTTATGGATCGCGAAGCATTTATCGATTCCTCTGCTTTGAGATACTTACTCCAATTTCTGTGTAATCCAGACCCAACAGTGATCTAATCTAATCTAAGCTAGGCCAGCCTCCAATTTAGGAATGTCGAGAATGCTTCTACCCTCCCTGCATATACAGTTGCAATATCCTTCGTATACATACACATATATAAATTCTCATATGGTTATATACCTACTAACTTATCAGCTCGATATAACGTCCAATATCCTCACATTACTGTTCCCAATCGATGTGTATTCAACAGTTTCCATTTATGCTATACGCTTCTGCGCATACTTTACGAAAAAGATTATTATATTTTTTTATAAAAAAATTTCATGGTGATAGATTGCTTGATTATGTTTGTTTATTAATCGGGACAGTGATTAGTAATTTTATGGAACAAGTATATTAAAGTTACAGAAGAAGTAGTAGGGTTCCTACCTAGGTTCGCTTAATGGGTCATGCCTACCTGCAAGGTCTGAAAACACAAGTATATAAGACTTTTTTAAGTAAACGGTTGTGTATTTGAAAGCATATATTTTAAAGTTCTTGTAGTTTTTTTTTGCAATGTGATATATAAATAAGTAATGGAATTATAGGCGATCTCCCCGCAACGTTTTTTTATTTATACACTTTACGGTGACCACTGCGGCTATGACCTGGTTCGTCAGAAATAATAAATTCGATCAAATTTAGTTAGAATATTATATTATCTAGCGCTCACTCGTGGCTTTTTTTTTAATTTCGTTGCATAGTTTTCATTTTACAGATGAAAACTGATGAAAGATGATGAAAATTGAGGCGAAAATCGATACTTTTGCTACGAACAGTCGCCATTTTGTGGAAAATTAATTTTTAATAATGAACGATTAAGCACTAGAAAATCTAATATAGGTACTAACTAAATTTTATCGAGTTTTTTATTTCTGATGAACCCGGGCAAGGCTACAGTGGTCACCGTAAAGTGCTTAAATAAAAAATCGCTGCCGGGAGAACTCCTATAATTCCTTTATTTATTTACATATTGTATTGTAAAAAACGCTACAAGAACTTTAAAATATATACTTTCGAATACACATCCGTTTATTTAAAAAAAAGTCTTTAAGTACTGCAAAAAAAATCCCAAAAATACATGTGTTTTCAGACCTCACAGGTAGCTTAATAGGAACGCCATTTTCTTCCTCTTAGGTGGATGAACTTGCTTACTTTTAACAATTTGATTGTTATGTAACAGTTACTATGTTTTTCTTAAGTGTTACAGTCATCGTAGCCTAGTTCATAGAGACTATAATCAAGCAACACATTTCCGCCAGTAGTACAACATGATATTGATCAGACTTTAGGTATAAGCAGTATTGGGATAACGAAAACACTCCCGACTCGAGATATAAAACGTATTGACCATGCAAATTAACAATTATTAAGCCTTTAATTAATACACGGTAAAATAATTTCCTCCAACTTTTAACAACTGAACAGCAATTTTGCTGTTTAATGTTTGAAAACCCCTATACCCAACTGTGCTATTAATATATTTTATATTACCTACATTTTTATAAATCCATTGCAAAATATTACTTTTACTTCTCGTTTACAGTGAATTGAGTAAACAAACGGCACTGCTTAGGTATCGCGAAATGATTATTGCATTAAATGACTATTGCACATCGCGCGCTAAACTCGTAGCTTTGCATTCGAGATTCTCCGCCGCATTTTTTAAGTTAAATTTTGGCGACACTCGAAACTGTGCCGGTAAAAGCTCCGTGTTTACTTCGCGGATTTATTTCGCCCGAGCTTATCGTAAAACCGAGTTTTAAACACTCGCTGGATAAGTTCTAAAACACGCGGAACACTGCAGTTATCTCGTAACATAAATTTCAGAGCACGACGAGTGCGCGAAGCCGTCTCTGTCAAGTCGTTAAAAAATTTAACATTCCATAAAAAGGATTGTACATGCATGCGTGAACTATACATACTTTTAGCGCCAATAAAATATAGCTAGTTCTAACAATGTAACTCTACACTGTGCTATTTGAACTTTTTACAATACTGTAATCCATTTTACTATCTTTTCAAAAACCGCGTAATTATCTAGGTGATAAATATAAATAAATTACTAGAGGACACGTCTATTGATATTGGGAACTCCGAAGCAACTCACGATTACTTTAGTTGCCCCGTTAGCAACGACCAGCTGACGATTAACTTTCGTAATATACCTACCTAATACGATACACAATTCATTCAATAAAGCCAAGCAGGGTGTTCAAAGCTTTAGAGGTGATATTATTTATCGAAAGTAGTAAAAAATGGTGAATCAACACAGGTCTAACGAAGAATCCTTCCCATGTACAATATGATTTTACGTCCTCCTTTATTTTTGCCAAGTCAACAGAAATTGAAAATTGTGTTCTGTAACCAAAATATTGATTTTCACATCTACGTTGACCAAGCGTTATTGTACTGCCCTCAGCGAGTACCTACTTTTCGCCTTTGGACAGTCAAACTCTTTTTTACAAACACCCTACATAACAAAAGTTTGTATATCACGTAATTTTTTTCTTAAACGTCCACAAACATTCTGAGGGACACATTAACAGGGCTTCGAAATATCCTTGAATTAAGGATCCTATGAAACTGATTGTACTTGGAATTTTCGTACTTGCGACCGTGACGCGTGTCCACATAGCTGCGATTTTTAATATAAATTCAAATAGCCGTGCCCTGGCGAACGTCAGGGAAAGTAGGGCACAGATGCACGAAGCTCAGAATGAAAATTGTTAACAGACTCTAAGGGAGTTTTTAATACCGTCGCATCGTGCCTGACATCGCCGACACCCTCGGAACTTCGCTACTCGAGTTTTACACGAAGAGACAGTGTCGGGTCAGGCTAGGACGGTCTTTCATAAAACGTTAGAGACCTGGCGCAGTATCGATAGAACGAAGAATTCAATTGCGACGGAGGCGTCCTCCGGATCGGTCGGCGGTTTCTGCACCTGCTGATAAGAAACAATTAAACAGACGCAGCGCTCCACGGGGCTTAACGTATTCTTCTTTTGCGCGAATCTCATTAGCGTTATGCTATACGCACACTCCACTTTAATTAAGCTCTTTTATACGTTGTCAGCCTGCACTATTTTCTGCGCAAGCGACGAAAACGCAAATTTTACAAACACGACGCGGAAACTTAATTATGAATTCCGGGGAGGAGATGTAACTTGATTCGAAGGGAATGCACGTGTCTTGTGAATTCTAATTTTTTAGAAGAGTGGTTTATACACCTAATGCGAGAAGTATGTGTGAAGTTGGGTTTTTAAATTTACAATTAAAATTTGAATTAAAAGGAAACATGTTCTTTGTGATAGCTACAATATATTTCGTTGTATGGTTGAAAAGTTATTGGTTGGATTATTGATTAATGTGTTTTTCTTTGTCTGTAGATTAAAGGCACTAAATGATAATAATCACGGAATTTAGCATTGTTGCTTGTGTAGTATTAGCAAGAAGTATA
This sequence comes from Andrena cerasifolii, assembly GCF_050908995.1. Classification (NCBI taxonomy): domain Eukaryota; kingdom Metazoa; phylum Arthropoda; class Insecta; order Hymenoptera; family Andrenidae; genus Andrena; species Andrena cerasifolii. Next base: position 12,715,460 of record NC_135118.1, on the reverse strand, counting down.
ATATAATTGTAGTAAGTAACATATTAATAGTTGAAAATAGGATAATTGTCGTTTTCATTTATGTTTAATGTGTAAGTACTCGTAATTATTCCTATCCTCGTTGAAAGAAGCGTGAATTTAAATTAAAAGATGCGTACGCATACTTAAAGAATGAAATGATTGTCAGCAGAAATTACAATCGACCAGCGTTGGGTATTAAGTAACTAAAAAATTATTTAAACAACGGTTCAAATAAAAGTTACTTTAACTGTAGATTATTTGACGAATAAAGTTAATTTTTTCAATCGCCGAGCGTTTCAACTTCAGCGTCGAATAAATTTTTCAACTTTACTTTAACTGTATCTTTATCTTTAACTTTATTCGACACATAACGAATAATTTTTTTAACTTTTATTCGTTATTCGAAATTTTATTTAAATAAAAATTTTGCCCACCTCTGCAATCGACCTGCAATCTAAAGATTAACAGAGAGTTAGACGCATATATCTTTATTGGTACACGTACAGTTATAGTTTTTTTTTTATTATTCCATCTTCCCTAAGTCGTTGAGAGGTTTATATCTACATCCCAAAACAGCTTTCTTATTAAAATTTCCATCGCACCGCATTTGAATGTACCACTGGAGACGTTGTTACAGAGCTGACAGTTGTAACGTTCTCGATCCCCTTTCGAACATTACGTTCGCGAGTATCCAACCTTCGATACGTCAGTGGAAATTGGATTCATTGAAGCAGGCCAGTAGCATTGCAACAAAGACATTTGGGAGCTGAAAGAGGCGCGCAGAGGGCGAACAGGCGAATTCAAAGACGCCCGCAGAAAGTGAAAAAGAAGAAGGAAAATTTGAGATATTTCTCGTGAACGTCTCTCTCGAGGATCGCACGGTACCCCCGTCGCGCACGAGGGGCAAGGACGAACAGTCTAGCCCGTCTGAGAAAGTGTGTCATCATTGTTCGTTTTCCCCTTGAAAAATACGAACAAAGGAGGGAGGGCAAAAGTGCAGCGCGCTTTCGCACAAACGAGCAGACAGTCGAGATCGAGGAATAAAGCGACACCATTCTTATTCAGGATATACGAGTAGTGCATGAAAGGGGGGCCACGTTAGCTGGCGCCAGTCCCAGGCGGAGAGAAACTGCCTCCCAGCAAAAGAACTACTGTTTCACGGCTTTGCTGGAATTCGCCGTCACGATTTTAGAGGACTGATAATAACGGTGATTAACGAAAGTTCAACTTATCCATTTTCAAGCTTCTATGTTCTGCAGACACACTAGGAGTCATTTGTGTGTAGGTACAGTTCTAAAGTTGAAAGGGTTTCCCCCTTTTTTCTATTCCCTTCTGTTTTGTTCGAAAAAACACTGACTTGTTATTACATTTTGTTTACCACAATCTTTGTTGTATTTCTCTTGCTATGTATAGGGAAGATTTGAATCAAATTTGACGTGTACGTTGTATATCGATTTAACTCTTTGCGATTTAACTTATGTGACCATCAATCGATTTTTAGAGTAACTGAAGGCTGTAGTTATTAAATTCAGGAGTTTGGAATCGCGAAAAATATGGGTACTGTGGTGATTTGAAATTCAGTAATTGAAGAGTCCTTGTAGAAAACACTGTAAGTGTCAAAATTAAAAAAAAAAAATAGCAGAAAATGTTCCACGTGCCAACGGTAATACTATAATGTAGAATTTGATTTTTGACATTTACAGTGTTTTCTACAAGGACTCTTCAATTCATTTGATTTTACGGATCAGGAATTCGTCAATTTAAACATTATACTGTGACTTGTGAGGGAACTTCGGTAACCCGAAAATTTCGATTTTTTTTAAACCTTGCAGGTTTGTAGGGTACCTCAATAGCAGGAATAGATGTTTTTCTGCTACTTTTTGGATCTTCCTTAAAGGTTAATGTGTGTTTTCCTATTTAATGTGTACCTTGAAGCCATGGTACATATAAAAAATTGTTAGAATAAACATTTAATCGATACTTATACTCTACAAAAGTATGCAATCAAATTATTTAAAATGTGAAGTTTAAATAAAAAAAAACCGTCCTCACTACAAATTTTCACAATGATACTTCTATTAAGCTCTCTTGTAGACATGCAAAGTTTGAAAAAAGTCGGAATTTTCGGGTTCCCTGTGGAAGTTCCCTTGTGAGAAGAATACTTGGAGTATAAGGGGTTAATAATGTGTGAGCAGTTAAGGGTTGATGATATGAGGCAGTGAGAGCAACAACGAACTAATCCACATTTTTTTCAAAATTGCATTTAGCAGCAATAACATATTCCAATAGGCTCTACTAATCATATAAAATAGGGAAAAAAATTTTTTTTAATGTGGATTAGTCCGTTGTCACCCTCACTGCCTCATATAACTATTCGTGCTTCGTGCATAAAGATTCACTTGATTAGACTAAAGAGGGAGTAATTGCCACTGTGATTGATCATAGTGAAGTATATTCTTGTCGAAAATTAACTGTACCTATACTGTCTAGTTGCTGGGCGATACTTCTATGAATATTTATTTTATTTCTACACGTCAACTAGGAAAGCTTCCTAGTAGTGACGTATCCGATATGAAACATAGGTATGTCACACAGGGAATATCTTTTCTCCCAGCACACGTTGTTTTGGCGATTCTAGGACACTGCCTGTAAAGCGATAATAGAAGGAGTTGTTTACTTAGGGTACATCTGGTGTACAATTGTCCAAGAGTCCCTGCTTGCTAGGTCGACGACAATAAAACAATACTCTAGGTCCTCGTAAACACATTTCAACCACTACGAAATATAGAGAAGTATACAAATTGGGGTATTAATATACCACACGTTGTCAATTAAATAGCCATTGAAAAACGATAAGATTTAACTTGTGCCAGAAATTATTTGACTTCGAAGAGTCAATGAGAAAACGAGAGATGGATACAATCGGGAGGAAGCTTATGGGCTTTAAAAGTTACTACTTTAAACAATATTGGAAATAAGATTCCCTTTTCCTATTCAATAATCGCTTCTAAACGAAACTTGGACCACTGTGCATATTAAATTTCTTGAATTTTAGTAAGCAGAAGGTATTTAGAGACTGAAGCTGCCTGACACTTTGAGTAGCGTAAGGTTCTGAAAAATATCCCTTTAAAACAATTACGCTTTTCCTAGCGATCGCTTCTACAGGGAAAGTTTTGTGCAGAGCAAACTCTGAGCGCGGTTTGTTTTCGAAGTAAACATTGGAAGACTCTTGGACAATAATTCCGACGCTTTCCAGAAAGTATCAACGCGAAAACAGCAGGACCGTACACAAGATGCAAGCCACTCAGCGTTAAAGCACGCCAACGCCACCCACAGTGCTAATGAACGAGATACTTCTCGACCATTTACAAATGACTTAATTCTATTAAGCTACACTACCACGAATTACCAACGCATTAGATATTGGAAACGGGTACTGTTTTCGTCAAATCAGAGCTTCGGTTCGGCTACGATAAAGTGCTCCCGCGCAATTATTGGAGCACGCTGAACGTAAATGTAAACTCGTGTAACGAAAACTTAGTTACGGCTCGTCGTTTCGCTGTTTTAACCACAGCCTATACCTAGTAATCCGAAAATTCACCGGGATAACGAAGCATATCGCTTTATCCCTCTGTCGGAATAGGCGGAGGAGATGAAACACGGTGCGCGTAATATTTCACGAGCATTTATTACGGCTGGAAGTGCAGTTGACTACACATTTTTCAATGCTTACTGCAATACTCGACACCTACGCCACTTGCACCAGCTGAAGTGTAATCCCCAATGGGGACGTAACGCGCAAAATAATGTCTATTCATTTACCGTGCAGCGAAATTGCTTTTTGGGTTATTGCGAAAAAAAGTGGGACCGTGTAATAAATACCGGTGGGAAGACATAATGGTCTCCATTGAGGTAGGAACATCATGGGGATGGTCCAATTAACTGATCATGAATGAATGGTTATATTGTTCTCCTCTGAATTTTCTGTGCGTGCAATTTTGGTCGAAATACCACTGTGGCCACTTGCAATTATAAATATATTAAATGTCGTGAAACATTACTGTAAAGAAGTAACATAAAAATCTGTAATAAATCGTGTGTTTCATAAAAAATATTTTCAAACAAAACGGAATGCAGTATCTTTAAAACTATCAAATTTGCTTATTATAATAAACTATACCAATCAGTTAATGTACTTCTTTTGTTACACAAGAAAATTCGTATAAAATTGGATAGCAAAAATTAAAGTTCCAGACCTTTCAGTTTGAAAACTCACCACTCTCCTCAATAAATTTGTTGTTTTATTCTGGTTCACCAAACTGAAGCTATATATGTATAAAGTAAAACGCCGTTTCATTTTCCTGTTTCCGATTACGTGGAAGAAAAATATCATGCACACCAGCGGACGACGAAATTTTGCGCGGCGTGTTGATGAATCATGCACGATTATTAAAAAATAAAATAAAAACTGCAAGTTATTCAAAGATGCACGAAAGCATGGTCAAAATTTCAGATGAATCAAATCGCTAGTTTCTTAAAAAAAAATTCCCAAATTTTGCTATATTTTTAGCTCAAAATATAGGATTCCCCCGTTAATATTCAACGACAGCAGTGCTGATAAGGTATTTACTTCATGACGCACTACGCGCATTCTTCTCCGTCTCCGCTGTGTAATACACTCTTCTTTATCTACATTATTTCCTCAGACCATCTTCTTGAATGGAACGTCACGACGACCCCATCTTGAGTCTCGTGTACTTATATGTGTATTTCACAGTAACCCCACTGCTCCAGTAACGTTATTAATCCTCAAGATTTTATGACTCTGAGTTTCGCTGCTCACGCTGAAGACGCTTCTCTGAAAGCACGAATGTTCCTGCCTGCATCTTTTCCGACTTGCACCCCTGCTTCACCTACAGTAATTCCAGCCTCTAGTTAGGCTAATTTCCATGAAAAAGTCTTACGCTAATTTCGAAGCAGAATTTTAAGCTGTACACACAGTCTTTTATTTGTCCACAACATTTTCACACACTCTGCACGAATTTCATTTATATTGAATAATCAAATACATTTGATAAATTTAGTTAAATTATCGAAGGAATTAAGGATAGAAGCATTTTTAGTTCCTAACGCAAACTTGAATGAGTGTCCATCTTTGGCAGAAGGTCGAAATAAGACTTTGGTTCCCAAAAACTGTTACAACATGGTTCCAGTTGTGATTACGGTAGAGTTAGATATAAAATGTTACGTGTTACTTAATTTGTGTGGAATTAAGATAAGAGAACACTGCAGCTTCTTGGTCTCACGGTTATGTGTAAACAGTGGCGTACTCAGGATTTAATTTTGGAGGGAGCTGAGTTAAACGGATACAAATATTTTTAATGCAAATTCAATAAAATTCATTGTTATTATAAGGATTTACTTAAAGATTAAAATCCAGTTTTCTTCCCTTTTTCAAAGCTTTTGAATTACTTCAGTCATGGTTACATTAATCTCCTTTTCCCTTCCTCTTGGGGGAGGGGGGGCAGGACCTCTCCCCCCCCCCCTGAGTGCGTCACTGTGTGTAGGAAATTATAGTACGCTAGAATGTTTCTTGGAAATGAGATCCTTATGGAAATTTAAGAAGACACACAAGTGACGAAGAAAATCTCAGTCGTTATCCATTGAATATAATAAATATTTCACATATAATGCTATGAAAGCTGCAGGAATACATATTTCCTCCATTTCGTTTAATAATAATTGCATCGTATGTCGTGTTTCAAAGACGATGAAGAGAACCTACACTTGTTTAAGTAAAATCTTTGTTCTTCTTTGAACGTAGGGGGTAAAGGTCTTTCAAGCCTGAACAAAAGCTTCTGGAGGCGAGGTCACTGAAGGTTGTTTTATAACCGTATGTTACGTGGCAAAGTTATGCATACTTACAGCACGAATTATATGCGTGCCGCTTATACCAGTGCTCGTAAACAGGAAAAAGTAGCAAGTTAATGATACGGAGGAACTCATGTGCAGAGCCCAGAAAAAGTTTAAAGTACAGTTGCCTCGAACTTGTTACAGGTTTAAGTCACATACAGCGATAGAACCTCTGCTATATTTTTAGAAAATAGATGGATATATTATTCATATCTACTTGCGATCAACTGCAACAGCGCCATTCTTTTCATCCTATACAGTCAAAACTCGATTATCCGAAGTGGTCGGGCGACACGACTTTTGGGTAATAAAGTTTTTCCTATAATGGAAAAATAAGGTTCTGATGCACAAGCGAGTATTTACGACACAATATTCATATATACACTATTAACAACTATGTAATTTTTTCTCGATTTCTAGTCTGCTTTCACAACCTTTCTAAGTCAAAATTTTGCGTAATATCGTGAATCGGTGGCATTACCTTCCCTTTATGCTTTATACCACCTCGAAATTTTATTTTATGCAACACTTACTTTTCAGGCAGTAGCAATCTTAGTTTCATATTTTTACTGATAATTTATTCTTTTACTAATCGTAACTCGTAAGTGATGCTATTCGGATAACCGAACGTTTAGTTAAACGGTATTCATATAATTGAAGTGCTAGTACTGTAATATAAATTTTGTTCACAAATCTTTCTATAAATCCCTTAGCATTACCTTAATGGAGCTATTGATCTGTTTCGCCGTAATTACTGTGCCACCATTTGTACTAATATTAAATTTAGTATATGCGTATAAATATAAATCTAATAAACATGTACATTTCACAATAAAATTTGGATTTACTGTGCATTTATGAATATCCATTCTGGGAAATACAATAAATATATCGTATCCATACTTTACATTTACCATAATATTTCACGTATCATTCTCTTTCTGTTATTTTAATAATAGAATATTTTTATTATAAGGTAAATATGACAGTTTTCTAAATGAAAGGAGGAGTAGAGATTGTCACATTCAGCAATACCTCTGATTTTACCGTGCTCGAAATAACTACATAAATAAGCAAACATTTTTATTATGCAAATATGAAAAGTGCCACTTGAATGGCGAAATATTAAATAAAGGAAGCTCTAAATTACAGAAGTGCAATTTATATAAAACTATTTGAACAGCTCAGTTGATTTCGCCATATAAAATTTACCACCTTTGCTTATCGATGTATAAACTTCTATCATATTTTTACTCCTATTTTATGAAGAAGTTTATTTTATACTCCACGGCGGGCGAAACTTTTGCACAAGATACTGTCTACCTATGTCTTTTTTAGTTTGTGCAGTACGGCTTTGAACGTATGAAACTTTAAAACGACGTGAGGGACTAAATTCATTGTTAAAAGTAATAAATTTGTTTCTAAGAATAACAGAATTCCCTTAGTTTGTGCTTCACGAACTTGTAATTTTATAAGCAATCCAGCTTCATGTGAAATATTCTATTAAAACATAAACAAATAGATTTTATTATTTCAACATTTCTGTGTAGCGTATTTCCAAGATATAGATAAAAGAGGGTTGGTTTGCAGGCCTAAGAAAACTCCGGAAAAAGTATTCCAACTTACAACAATATTCCTGTGTTGTGTAAACCTTTTCTTTACTTGTTCTGATGAGCTCTATTAGCTAATCATGTTTTCATCTACAACTTCGCAATACTGTATATACACACCGAATGTTCAAATCCTTAGTATCCAATATTTCGTCACAAATTTTTAAAAGAAATAAGATTCATAATAAGAAGTTAAAATATTTCTGTCTAGTTTTTCGTGAAAATTTCGAATGAAAAATGAAAAACTAACAGAATTTAGAATTCATAACGCGTACATTGAATTTATAGCAGAAGAAGACAAGTAGTGAAGAGGAAAATGAAAGGAATATGATGAAGAAAAGAAAGAAGGATTGTTGCACACACGGAAAGGACACGAATTTATACGTATGGACAAAGTGATATACTAGCCATTTATGGAACAAGGTCCAGCTAATTAAGCTAAGCGTATGTACATCATAACAGGTAAACCACGACTACACGTTGTTCGAATCAAACAGATGCCACGCATGCTGTGTGGATAATTCGAAACCAGCGCATATCTTCGGCTCATACCTCTCGTGTTTATAGGAAAAATGAAGAATGTCAGGCCTGCAGGCACGTATTATCATTCGGTTGAAAGTACATACCTACTGCCACCCTTTGGGGTATACGAGTATATTCATTTAATTAATTGTACCCTTAACATTATATTTTGTACGAAATTCAATATAAAAGTTGGAACTTTAATTTAAGATCAAGAATTTAAACAACACACCGAAGGACACTATAAGAACAGACTACTTGTTTCGAATAAGTATTCAATAAGTTACAAAATTTGATTGATCTGAATAAAATCAAGCAGGATTAAAATGGTGGTCAGTAAATTTCGACGAAACAACTAAGAGACTAGTAGAAAACTAGAGGAGAATAAAATATTAGTTTATCCAGTAAGGAACATAGTTCTTCTGAGAACTGAGTTTATAATAATATAAAACGCCACGAGAGTCATTCACTCATTTGGTATACCTAAATATTAGTTATGAGCTTAGGTAGGAATCTTTCGATAATGTATCAAAACTTGACGAGCATAAAAATATTATAAAATACTCCACGTGGTTGTGACGAAAGAGAATATTCGGTATGTTATATTCAACGAGTTTAACCAAGGAAGCAACGCAATTGTACCAGTGAAAAACAATTATAATGTGGTTTTAAAAAATTAGATCAAGAGAGGAAGTCGAAAATGTAATTAAACTATTTTTTCCAACAGATCAAAAGAAATTTATAACATGTGAAATGGGAAACTCAGTATAAAAATGTGAAAGGGTTGTAGAAAATGGAGGAAAATGAAATTGTATATAGCTGACTGATCGTTAGCAGAAACTTGTTTATTCTCATCTATTATTTATCATACATACCGAAAAAGGAAATAACTAAAGGGCTCAGATGTGGCTGTGGTTAGAAAGCTATTGCTAGGAATGCTATTTTAAAAGTGCATTACGAGGAAAGTTAGTGCCTGTAACAGCTGGGTTCAATTTTTTACCGGAGTCACAGCAGGCTACACAAGTATTCGGACACACTTTAAAACAGAATAACTTTTTTTAAAATTGATCCAAACGATTTGAGTTTTTTGAGAAGCTAGAAGGATTAGTTTACTAGGTGACGTGTTTCGCCGTTTTGAAAAAAATTGCGATTTGTCGGAATAGCGAAGAAAATAGTGAAGGTCGCTTTTTTACCTGAGCCTGCCATGAAAATTAAAAAATCCCATTTATAGATTTAAGTAAGTTGTCTACATGGTGAAAAATTCATTGCAATCGGTTAACGAAGCTATGAGCTAGAAACAATTAAACGTGGTGGAAATCACAGTTTTCGGCAGGTTTCGGTTTACAACTGTAATGAACCTAAAGATTCTCACATATTTCGATGCCTGTCGCTTGTTTCTGCATCAACCGATTTCGATCAAATTTCCAGCATGTATACACCTTACTTAAATCTATAAACGGGATTTTTAAATATTCATTTCAGGCTCAGATAAAAAAATTGGAAAAAGCGACCTTCGCTATTTTCTTCGTTATTTCGACCAATTACAATGTTTTTTCAAAACGACGAAACACGTTACCAACATAGTAAACTAATCCCTCTAGCTTTCCAAAAATTTCAAGTCCTTTGGAACAATTATTGTAAAGAGGTTATTCCGTTTTAAAGGGTATCCGAATACTTTTGTCCCCCACTGTATCTATTTTGCAAGTACACACGGTCTGTTGATATTCAGCTCGCAATGTACGACAAGGTGGCGATGGAGGGATCCAGGAAAACAAGAGCCCAGGATCGATATTCGCTGAATTCGCACATACGAATCCTTTATCGTGGCGAATACGACGGCCAAATTCATGAAACCGTATTCTACTCACGCTAATGGAATAATTAGGTTCTATTGCGGAGGAATTTGCAATAACCCTACCAACCGATCCGATTATTCCATTAAATAGATATTCCAGTTGCAATTAAATGCAATTACCATGCACCTATTTCCCATAGGATTTCATACAAAAAGCGTGGCAGTAACGATACGAAGAAGATGGCAGAGTTTCATTTCTGGCTTATGGTTTATCGAAAGCTGAGTATCCCATCTGCGAGCGTTCTTCAGGTTTTAAAGGGGTTTTCGAGTAGCAGTGAGAGCGATATGGCAGGAAAAATTCGTACTTCACCGCGCGATTTAGTTTGGAAAGGTTATATACAGCGCAGAATTTCTAGAAGTGGCTCCGCGAAATATTTACTTCAAGAGAAAACGTTCAAGTAACCTGCGAATTCTAGCAAATGCATTCATTATTTCTGATTTTCTGTTTTTCACTGGGAGTTTACCTGAAATTGAGTTACATTTATACACAAACGTAAAATGTAAGAAAATAAAAATTTTATATTTCAGTTATATTTCTTGTTATTTAACAAATTATTGCAACACGAACTTTACAGGTTTCCACATTTGTCACCAGCGACTATAATAGACTTTAAAAACATTTTTTAAAAAATCACAGAATATTGAATTTTATTTTCGTGGGATACGTAAAAAAGAAATTTCTATACAGTATCAAAATCCTGAATTCTAACTATATAAATGAATAGCTTCCAAACGTAATGTCGTATTCATTCAAGATGTAAGAGCATAAGTTTTGTTAAATTACCTTACAAACTGAAACAATTCTTGTTTGTGTTACATGTATAGAGGAACTCGCGCTGTAGCGACGAAAGCGTTCGAAAACTTGATGAAAATCAAATATTCAGGCTCGTGCCCCTCAGACATTCCACTACCTTTCGAGAGAAATGTAAAACAAATTCTACTTTGGTATTCAATTCAGTCGTTCCCTTTCCACGAACCATACCCCTTTATTTATTAAATATAAGAAGCATCCTTTATTTACAGTGCAACTTTATTTCCAAACTACACATAATCAAAGCATTAAATAAACTTGCAGATAGGAAATTATTAAATATTTTAAACAAAAAATTATATCCTTTTAAACGGAAACATGATCCAATGGAAACCTACTTCGATAAGCAATTTTTATAAATTTGTATTTGCAACGGTACAAACCAAGTTCTACCTCCCTCGCCCCCTAAATCCGTTTGAAGCCATATTTTGCTATCAACAAAGCGTAAGAAGTAGTCTATGAAAAGTAAGTAATCGATCCTTTCAACGTCCATCCGAGCTAAATCGTAGTAGTTCCCTGGGAATGAAAGGGTGGCCCTATCGATCCGAAGATACTGGCTGGAGTAAGTATACTAAGGATTCTGTACCGAAATAAAAGTCCAAGTAAGAACGCAGAGCGCGAACGGGGCTAAAGCAAACCGTTAAGGAAAATTATTGCTTCGGTTAGACATCAGGGTTTATTTTAAGAGCCATGAGCTATGACAGGAAGGGGGACTGTTCGCGTAGTTTTCTTGCACGGGTACGTGACCACAATATGGTACCGCCAGCAGGGCATCTTCCATGTATCACTTTCCGCCAGTACATTTTTCATGGTATACGTGAAAAGGTGTTTCTTCCTTTCGGTCACAAATCCTCGTCAATGCTCGCGGAACGTGCTGGCAGCATTCTTTAAACCTTGGGGAGGAAGACCTTCTTGACTTTTCGATGGTATGATTTTCAAATTCTGTAACGCGAGGGTTGTAGGTACACTTCAGTTGGAAAATAGAGTGGCGGATATTTAGAATAACAGTAACGAATATGCAGTTTACAATACTAATGGTATTTCAGAATTGCATTTCAGTTATTGTCAGTATCGTGTTGTAATGTATTTCAAAAGCACTTCGATCTTTAGAAATGGAATATGAAATGATGTTTATATTTCTGTTGTGAAGTTCAGGGCTGCGTTATCCAATAGGCACAGTAGGCACTGTGCCTAGGGCCTACGAACCTACAAGTTCGTAAAAACGAAGGCAAAATTTTTAATATACAATAATCTCTGCATCCATCTACCACGCATCTACAGTCAAAATCGATACTCTTCCCAGATATCTTGACTGAATAAAAACACTGTAGTGATTACAGAAGAACAAACTGCACTTTAAATCTATTCAAATTCGCCATCTAAAACGGGGCGTCCACGAGTAATAAACAATTTCAACGCCACAAATTTCTTCCAAAATCAATAAAACATCCCACTATCCATTGAATAGAATGCAAACGCGAACGAACGAACGTGAACCACCTGAAACAACGAATACATTTGTGTAGCTCGGATCCCGAAGGGTTGATCGAACAAATAACAGAAACCGAACATCGTTACGAGACAGAAAAAGTGCAGAGGTCGATTAAACCTGTCAAACATCAGACGTACACTTTAGAAGGGGATTAAAAGAAGGAGGGGCGGGCAGGATTAGAATATCCCCGCTACCCCACGAGTTTTAGTTCGGTAAAGAGGTTGGGAGGCGCCATTTTCCGAATCCTCCTCGTTCCCGGCATTTCTCTCGGCTCCCGACGAAATTATTACACGCTCAAGTGGAGTTCCAGTGAGTGCCCGCTCGGAGTAATTAAATTTCACTGTATATGTTAAAGAGGGGTGGGCGTTGGTGGCGTGACGGGGTTGAAGTGCGGGGAGGGGGGGGGAGAGTGAAGTAGAGTTGCGCGTAACCGACAGGGGGAACGACTGTACAAGGAGAAGGACGACTATGACAGCGACACCTCAAGAACCTTTGTTGGCATAGACTTAAATAACACAAAGTCCGGAGGACGTTTTACTGCAGCTCGGTTAACTTGGCCGAAGGGGCGGAGAGGGAGGGGTGTTGTTCCAACTTGAATCTCGGCATCGTTCTGGCTAAATCATGGGAATTGTCTTTCGTTCCTTGGGCTGCCAGTGGACTCATCGCTGGAGCTACCTATTTGGAAGATCGTATCTTAGACGGCGGGCATTCTGTGGTGGGACGAAGGGCCTATATACTGGCATCAGTGGGTAGATTAGAACTTGGTTTGCTGATAATCGAATTTGCTGGAAGGCGAACGTGATATGTGCCATTTCAATGATGCTTGTGGCGTGAGAAGAATAATTCTTGGACATCTGACAATGAGTGTGAAACGTCATAGACTGATTATACTTGTTTTTAGAGAATTTAATACACAGGGTGATTCAGAATTACAAGTCAGTCGGACGAGGGGTGTTACGGGACGTTACAACAAACATTTTTTGTCTAATAAACATATGCCCTACTCCACTTTACTTCTTATTGTTAGTTCTAAGTTTTTGAAATAGCAGGTTTCGGGTTTCTGCCGACGAGCAGCCCGTCATACGCTGACTGATGATTAAGGCCAGCGAAATTCGCTGCTAGCGGTTGTGCGACGCATTAGTGGAGCTTTGAGCAATAAATTATATGCCATTTTATATGGAGATAATGTCATTTCTTTCTCGTACTTAAATTTTAGCAGTGATCAATGATTTTAGTGATCTCGGAACCTGTTTTGTTCCTCCATGTTATTAATTTTTATAACTTTAACGTGGTCACCACACGTGAATACATTTAAATTGCAAACGTCGCCAATAGTTGTAGGTCAATGTGTACCAGTAACGTAGCGCGGGAATTTTACTTACACCAAGCCACCAGATTTTCCAAAATCTCTCTCTCTCTCTCCCTCTCTGTTATTTGCAAAATAACAGACTCCTTCTCCCCCTAAAATCCTCGCCAACGAAGAAATAATTAGCAAAGTGTTCGCACTCCATAAAATCCTATAAAGATTCGCTGCAGTTGACAGACCGAGAAGTAATTAAGAAGTTACCAGAAAGTAACTTCTTTGGGCAATTAACCAAAATCATTGAAGTCTATCGCTCTACAGTCATACGTTAAATACTCTCGATTTGACTCTATGAAAAGGAACTCGGCGCCTACGCAGTGACAAGTCACTCACACTCCTGCAAATACATCCAAACATCGGTGCAACTTATACACCCACGCACTAGAGCCAATAAAATCAAGAATTTAATTCAAAAGCTATCGAACAGGACCTTTTGCAGTAATTATACTTTTATGAAAATGTTGAAAATGCATTGTTACTGTAATTGTTATTTACAAGTTGGATATAAATGTATTACAGAAATTCGAATCAGTCTATTAACACTACAAATGCCATGTGATTCGCCCTGTACAGTGTAGGGTATGAAAAATTTAAGAAACCAGAAATATCCCAATGCTTATTTTAAATAGATAATTAAAAGTATATTCAGCTGCAAAACAAAAATCCTTTTTCCTAAATCTATATATTACATTAAGTAATAATACACTTCACACTGCAAAAGCATAAGTTACTCAGAAAGTGAATGAAAAAGCAGATTTTAAGTAACATAATTTGTCGTTGCACTTGGAAACATACATTACTTGCTCATCAGCCACGCAAAAAATCAGCCCTGCCTAGCGACGAGATTAAACAGCATATCCAAAGTGGAGAGTTGTGACGAGATCGCAGATATTGGAAGCTATCAAAGCAGAGACACTCCCTGTAACAATTTCCCGAGCTTCGCAACTGGTTCGTTCGTTTCCCGTTGATATAGGTCAGTAAAAGCCAGGAAATGTTCGCCAGTTACCCTCGTGCGCTCCTGTTAAAAGAACTGTCGATGAGCCAGCAAAAATGTAAGAGTGTCAGTCGTAGCAGGGTCGTCTGAACAACGGAAGTGTTTCTTATTGCTTAACGTTTAGGTTTCGGATTGAACGACCCAGGGGAAGGAACTGCGGTGCAATTTGAAAAATGATCGCATGAGACTGTAGTTTAACTCAGTTACTTGCTTCTTCTATCTTTCACTTCGCAGAACCTCCCTCCTAATTAATTCTCCAGTGGCGGATACGGGGTCCATTTTGACCCCAAACTTATATTAAACTTTCATCTCGTTATGATCTAATCAGAGTTGCATTTTATTTTCCTTGAGTAATGAGACCGATAAGAACTGAGTAAAAGAAGTAATTTCATTTCATTCCAAATGGACCCTGCATCCCTGAGACGAGAATTAATCTGCACCCAACAAGTTGTATACTGACATATTATATTGGGATTCTTTAAAGTAATTTGAAAACTTCTTTGAGTCTTTTCTTATGTTTCCATTTAAGGGTACTACATAGGCAGTCGTTCCTGTCTAAAATGAAACATTCTTGTTTCAATTAATTACATAGAAACAAATTGAAACTGAGACTTATTCTTTGGCACGAAGTATATTAACATCATAAGCTTTAAAAAACATATTTGTTTAGTAAAAAATATGCATTATATACGACGCTACAGATGGATCATTAAAGAGTCTTTTTAAAAAAAGTTTCTTTTGTTTTGCAGTGATGTCTCAAGAACGGAGGTTCCAATCGATTCAAAACAAATTCGAGTATCTTCACAAAATATGTAGTTTCGGACCAGACTTAAATTAAAGTTTATGAAAACTCTTATTCTTTATGAAAAGAACCTAAAACCCATTGAGACCCCATTGATGAAGTTTTACCATCCCCGAAGCCCCAAAAGATGAGGTCCTCACGAATGCTTCATTTTAGACAAGAACGACTGCCTAATAGCCTTAAAATTTGAATAACCTTTCCCAAATATTATAGACAGAAGTACTCTACTTCAATAATTGTGGTTAATTAAACTGAAGCTACAATTTGAAGACACATTAAAATGTCTTTTGGGAAAAAACATGCTTCTGGATTTCTCCACGTTTCATCAAATAAGAAGTAATAAAATCTTATAGATACATCCGGGTTTAGAATTCTTCATAGGAAAAAAAGTTCTCACAAAATTTATGTCTATAAATCACATATCCACGAGTGTAGCTACAATTCAATACATATCGGGTACCTATCTTTAGAACGAATGAAATACGGATTCCTATAGCAAAGCGTGCGCTAGCAGATATTGATATTCGCGTTGTTCCCAGATCCCCGGTTAAACCGACGAAGGTCGTAGCCTGGATAATTTCCAACTGGGACGACAATAACACGATTCAGTGCGGCGTGACATCGTCGATAAAAATGGGGGATAGCAAATATGTACCCAATTTCGTACCCTTCCGGTAGCGCCAGATGCAAGACGAGCTAGCTTCGTGTAAGAAACTATGGTGGACATGGAAGAATATTAATCAGTCTGTCAAGCAGAGGTGAGAGAAAATAGGGATATGTACCATAATCCTAGGATTGATGGTGCAGGCATTAAATCAAGGTTACAAATGGACCCAAATTCATCGCAAAAATGGGTTCATACGATGTCGATCAAAACTTTGGTTTCACCTGCCGATTTTCATTAAAATCATATCGCATGAGATATTTTCGGCATTCAATTTTAATATGTTGTTAGGCGAGGAAATCAATTGATTTTATATGTTTAACGGGGACATATCTACTCTTTAAAGGGGGTGCTGTGTTGGTTAGAAAGGTTAGCTCAAAATTGAAAATTATTTTTCAGCTCAGTAATGCTTTTTTAAATTACAGTGTATTAAATGTACTAACAAGGGGAGGACACCATGCGGTAGACACCGATTTTGATGAGCCTTGGTACGATGGATCTATGTCGAAAATAAGTAAACAGGTGTACGAGCGTTTCAGCCAATGGGCCGTAATAATAGAGATATTTACATGTAAATTATTAAAATTTTAGGCGTCGGGGTGCCTGTTGAAGATGTCTCCACGTCAAAAAAAAATATATAAATTTTTTTTATAATTTTTTTTTTAACTTGAGGAAATCTTCAGAAGGCACCCCGACTCCTTCAAAGGGGAATTCCCCGCGGGCGCCAGGGTAGTGTGGGATTTTTACCCATTAAAAGCCCGCGGCCACTATGAAATTTTTAATAATTTACATGTAAATATCTCTATTATTAAGTCCCATTGGCAGAAGCGCTCGGACACCTATTTACTTATTTTCGACATAGATCCATCGTGCCAAGGCTCATCAAAATCGGTGTCCACCACATGGTGTCCTCCCCTCATAAGAATGAACTAAAGAATCCTCAAGGGGAAAATAAATAAAAAAAGCATTACAAAATAGCGATTTTACTTGAAGTAATTCGTGGTCGAAATTGAAGTAGGTACATATATAAAAAAACAATTTCTCAGTATGTACCTAGTATTGAACACATGAACTTGAAATCTTAACACCACATAGTAAACAGTAAACAATAAATGGATGTCTCCCAATTAATTTGGATAATCACAATAACAAAATAACTTCCCCAGGGAGCTTTAGTAACCTTAGCTCGCATTACAATGAACGTGATATAATACAAAGATCCATTATCCTTGGTAATGCTTTCGTATCCAGTGACATTAATGATAAATTGTATTTGCATTTGGGTCTAATAGATATCTAATAAGTGGCACTATTCTTTTTACGTATTCGGTGCAAGTGGAATTTAACAGTGACGTAGTCGATACATTCAGTTTGACCACCCAGTAAATGAATGTTATGCCTGTGAATTAACGTTAAGAATTCTATTTCATTTTCCAATGCAGACTTCTCTGCATTATGAACACCATAAGTTGACTTGCAATACTCTCTTTCAAATACCGAAATATCACCACGAACGGAATAAATGTTCCTCTATCCGAAAATCCTCTTATCCGAACGATCATATCACCCTAATGTACATTCTAATGCACATCAAAAGGGTATTTACTCTGATTTAACAACTAATTTCGTAGTCGCTGTGACCATGAAAGGAGTTTCCGAGCAGGATCCAGAGACGAATATCGCAAACCTAAGAAAATTCAGAACTCGGATCTCGTGGAACAACAGTCGCGAGAATGGTCCAAGGAAATATCGTTGGAACGGTTGTAACTGCATTCGATGCACACCAGCGGTATCCAGCACGCGGCACAGACTTGAAATAACGCAACGACGTGTCCCTTCCGTGGTTGAACGAGTGCATGCTGCCTCGTACAAATATTTCACACACGTTTGTACCGGTATTCTTTTGCCTAGCTCATTCCTGTTTATATAAATCCAAATCTCTCTTCTCCTTTCGCTCGTGTGCTCACTTACGAGTCCACAATTTCCCGTTTGCGTCTATGTAGATCGAACTCTGAGTAACCATCCCCCTCACTCTATTACAGTGATTTCACTTCCCTACATGAGAAAGACAAGGAGGAACATAAAGGAACAAATGGATGTGAAAAGCAAGAAGCGATTAATATGAAAGGAGAGAAAAATTAGATGTTTGAGCATTGCGTAATTGCGTTAAGCTAAGCGGACCCGTGACAATTTAATTTTGTATGTTCAATGAGCTGTTTGAGAGGGCCATTAATGAATGTTGGATGTTCATATAAGGAACCAGAGTTGGGCCTTAACTAAATGAAAAATTATTTAAATAACGGATCGAATGAAAGTTACTTTAACTTTGGATTATTCGTCGAATAAAGTGAATCCGATTTAACTATATGTAGCACATGGCAAATAATTGTTTTAACTTTTATTCGTTATTCGAAATTTTTATTTAAATACAAATTTTGCCCGTCTCTGTAAGGAACTAGTCTGACCTATTACCTAGTGCTGATGTGCATTAATTTATACTAGCGACTTGCTTCACGAGGGACAGTTTTCGAAATTGTTATCGAACTGTCCTGTTTGTTTGACTCGTTTTTTTTTGTTTTTCTCTCACGATGTGGACGTTGTTGTTGTTTTTTAGAGTTGGTGGGAAACATTGCAATTCTATTTCCTGTGAATGTTTTGCATGCTCGAAGATCTTCATTCATCATTATTCAGTCTTCCGAGAGTTTCTAGGGGCAAAGGATGAAAGACACGCGATCGCTACAAAACTTTCCCGAAATAACGTACAATTTTTCATAAGCTGCTAAGCTTGTTCTGTAGAAAACCATAAAGCTACACGACCGGAATAATGCGAGAAACTTTGGTCATATGGTAATATGTGATCGAGGAACTGGAAGAGATTAAAGTATTGAAAAAGTATTAAATTGAGAAAAATAAATAAAAATTGAGGTAAATGAAAATGAAATTGGAAGATAGAAAATCAAGTACACATAAGAAACGGCAGATTTCAACGGCAAATTACGCGGATTCGCGGAGTAAAAATATGAAGCACCAAGAAAAAGATGGAAAGAGGGTGAGGAGGGTGCCGAATACATGGGAACCATAGGAACGCACAGTTTACGGGGTGAATGCTATTGAGAACAATCTAGTTGGCCCATTTCCAACCACGGAAATATATTAACATACGAATAACTTGTGATCCAAGCTACTGAATAACGTGGTTTATAGGCTACCATATTCATTTACAACGAACTCCTGAACCACTCTGAACATGAGAACGAAACCAAAATAGCAAATGTAAATTTCGTCATTCTCAATGTTTCAAAAATCTGTTTGACGTTATCTTAAAACATAGATTAAAATATGTCGATATAACTATAAATACTATAATATTAAGATCCAAATTAATGTTAGGGAACCGAACCCAAAGTTACCACCAAAGGAAATACCTGCAAGCGTCATGGGCAACGTCCTAAAAATTTGTTTTACATTTCCTTGGGGAATAGATTAAAATACAATATCTATATAGTTATAAATACTTTAGTATTTAAAGTCGCTGATCTCCGGTGCGATAATTAGTATTCTAAAGATTCAAGCTAGTAAATAGAAGCTAGGGCAGGTAAAAAATAAAATTCTGGGGCGCATTGACACGTCATGATAGTAAGGCTTTTCCCATCGCCACCATGGTAAATAATTGTGCATTTCGGATTTCTTAAGACCTGTAGAAACATATCCCGTAATAATCTTTCGTTGCCAGCCAGGCCCAAAATTGGCCAATTCCTTTCATTGTCCTTTGCTAATTTTCACGAATATTTGTCAAACGAGTGTTAAACGCATCGTGATTATGTAGTCTTCAAGACACATACCGAGCAGCTGATTGCACCGAATCGGTATGCTGGAAACGGGTTAAGATAACAATTTGTCCTCGTCACGTATTAACTAAATTTCAACCGTCGTTTACTACCAATCGCACAGAAGAGACCTGAAAGGTATTCACTGTAACAGAGACTCGTATTTATCTGCAGGCCGTAGGTTCTCCTGGCGCACTCCATCGAAGTACACGTTGATAGGCACTCGCCTCGTGGTAGTTGCTCAGCCTTTCTTGCATTGTTCCGACCATTCCCATTACATTGCATTGTCTTTCGACCACGCCAGTAATCAGCATGCTTTGTTGCCGGGCCTCATTTTCTCGAACGACACGGCCGCCCACTTTAAAACCGACCCTGAGGAAGTTTTCAATTGTGGCGAAAGTCAACGGGGTAACCTTCGAACCTCTAATGCCCGCCGGTATGATTTAAACCATTTCTAAGTGTCGCTTGCCGCCGAGTGCCGCGATATTACGCGGTCGATGTCAAAGCCGCTCGTGTGCGATGCTCAAAGCCACGCCGCGTTTTCGTTTCTGACGACTCGCTGCTTGTACAGTAGGTACACGATAATAAATCTCCAATATAATCTCTTGCTAGGATAATTACGTAAATATGGAGTGAATTGAAATGCGTTTGCTCCGACGATTTCAAGATCAATTTCCTGTTTTGAAATGGAACGTGGTATTTTTTATGTCACAATTTGGAAGTGGAACATTACACGTTGCATAATTACGCGAAAAAATATATTACCCACTTCATAAATATCACAGATTTTACATGGCTCATTAATGGTGAAATTTGAATTACCAATTTTATTTTTTTTTTTTACGCTTATTGGTGATATCTACATACCAGAGAAATGTTCAAATCAATTTTTATAGTAGAATGGAACAAGGTAAGCCCGCGTTTGATAAGAAAGATAGTTCAATCTATGCGTGATTGATTAAAAGTTATAAGAAGATGGCAGGAACTTCCGAAAAACATTAATTTAGTGTAATTAAGTTTACGCTAAATAAATATAATTTGGACGGATACTTTTTTGCGCGTTCTTTGCTAATTCCACTGATGAGAACAATATTATTTAAATGTACTGTGCATAATTTTTCAGTTGGAGGCACATGACTCTAAAGTATATTAAACACGATTTATACTAACGCAAATTAACGGGGTATTCGCATTTCAAGGTCCCAAAAATAGGTGATTTTCGTAATTTATTTTTTAATAGAAAGGAACACCGTATACCTAACTGGAATCTTTGTACAATGATCCACCGATGTTACTTCAAATGTATTGATTTTTTTTAAACCAAATTTGGTATATATTATATTTAAAAACTAATAAAAACATTGTACAGAGATTCAAGTTATACAGTGTTTCTTTCTATTAAAAAATAAATCACGAAAATCACCCATTTTTGGGACCTTGAAATGCGAATACCCTCCTAAACGTGTAAAATATGTTACCTATGGTTTTTGTGTGATTAGCAGTATATCGTTAGTTGTACGATAAAACATGTGCAAAGATATAAAAACTGGTCACTATTATTCAGCTCTAGTTTTATAATTGAATGGTTATCTACAAAGTATCTCAGAAGAGGGTCTACAAATTCTTACAACCAGCTAGAGCTAATAATATGCATTTACATAAATAAAAAGGTCTTGGAAACTGAGCATGTCAGAGGAACAAAGATCTAAAACCTGCCTTGGAATAAGAGAAAGCTACATAAAACATTTCTTTATTCAGATAACACAGAAAACTGTGTACATTCTGATAAAAATTGCTCCTGTACGCTGTTTTGATTACTTAAATAACCACTATAAATTCTCAGACATTTAACTCTTATTTCCAGACTCAGGACATATTTGTAACTAACTCAGTAAATCTTAATTGCATCGATACTTCAAACTAAGTACACAAGCTTTTTAATTTGTCTTCTAACATTTTTGCGACATTCTCATATTTTAAGCTTCCTCGATTTTAAGCATTTGTCTGAATATAACTGTCTACCTCTGTGTGAATGTGGATTTTAGTATTCACGAAAAGGAAACTGTTAATATTTGTTTTACCTTAATTACTTAAAGGGGGGGTCTTAAAGTTCACTAGATTTCAGTTAATTGAAATTAAAAAAATTATTAGCCTCCCGCTCTGGAATTGAGCAACGCTTAAACATATAACCTTTCTCTTCAGTCGCCCACAGGAGCACGTAGGGTGGAGTTAAAAAAAAAAGTAATGCCTGCAAAAGAAACAAGTTCAAGTGTATTGCAGACCTGCCTACGACGTGATTTTTTTCTCTCTGGAAGCTTGTCTGACAAAATATACAACCCAGCCATGCAGCCGTGTAGTAGCTCCTCGTACACGTTTTTACATTTCCATCATGTTGCAACTGCAAGGTAAATTTTGTTTTACTTGTGACTGTGTATCTATTCTATTTTCCGCGCGCCGTAACGAAAATCGTACATTTATTGCAACGGACGAAGACACAAAATCATTTGAACAAAAACTTGCAGTTTGTATTTAGCTTTTAATTTAAACGCTTGTGCAAAATGTCCCCCACTGTCCCATCGTCCTGATGCTCCCCTTGTTTCGAAGGTTCCTACCAAAATTGAAGCAGGATATAGAAACTATAATTTCGAAATAACGTAATTACACATGCTTATGAGCGTGTAAGTGAATTCTCGGCGACGAACCCTTCAAAGTTAGTTGCTGCACGAAAATAATCCGTGAAAACCTTTGGGGACAGAATGGCGAGTTGTTGAACTATTTTCTAACTTGTAAATAGGAACGAAGGTAATTGGATACATCGTAGAAAGGAAAATTAATTTCATACATATTATGACAATGAATATTCTACGTAAGGACATATTTACGAATATACATTCGGAATCTATTAAGGGACTAAAAAACTGGTGGCATTAAAATTTTATAAAAAGTAACTCCTCGCTTCAAAATTATAATTCGCATGAATTAAAGCACGATATTAATATAATAGACCAAATAATTGGCTTTCCGATGTCAGTAGAATTAAGGTAGCAAATTTTACTTTTACTGTAGAAGTTAGAGCTATACTACACTTTAATTCCCTAGTGGTCACAGAGAGAACGTGAATAAAGGAAAGAATTCCGAAATGAACTCTGCTCGGGCAACGAAATAAAAGGATTTTACCAGTAACAGGATTGGCGAACTAACTTACTGAAATGAAGCAGTTATATAATAATAACAATGGTGGAATTTCGCGTAATGTGCTTATGGCAGCTGGCATAGATTACGAAGGCGCAAAACCAACTCTGAAGTTTATTCTGCGTAGTATGGCGCGAGAAGAATACGCCAGGGGGAGAGAGGCGTACTATAATAAACGAGAAGAGAAAGAAACACGAAAGGATTTTACGCGGTATAGCTGCGGGTTTAAACGCGAGCATTTCGTTTCTCTCGGCACCTTTTTCGTTTGTTCTTTCGTCGACTGCCTCACGGCTATCAAAAACACAAAGGGAACGAACATTTATGACACCCGGGACGTCTTAGGCACGATAAGGAGCTGACTACTAAAATCCTACTGAATTCCCCATTTACCTTACCTAAATGAGTATAAAATTATATTGCAAAACTGGCATACGTATGTTTAACTCGACTAGCTTTCACGTGGGACAACTATTGCTGTATTTTGAGAAAAAGAGACACGAGAAACGCACGATAATTTTTCTACCAGCAAACAAAAATTGCCAAACTAACGTGAGCCACCGATGGCCCACGTGGCACGGACTGAGATTACATTTATCTTGCCCCTCAAACTACATAACACAGATTTTTCTACTGTCAAGAATACTCTCAAAACTCTCGATAACTATGGTCCTAATATCAGCAATCGCATTCTTTTCAATACCGCAATTTTTCTCCAATCTTGCTTCACCCTTGCCACTTTCCAGTCTCATTCAATTGTATCGAAATAGCAGTGCACGCTTCTGCTTCGATGCAATTGTTACAAGAAACAGGAACACTACTAGCCTTCCATTAAGCATTTACAATAAAAAAAATTGGAAAATTTGTTAAGAAATTTCAGGAAGAAAAAAAATGATCCCTGTGGCATTTCTCACTCGTCGGGACAACCACAAAAGGTGTAGCGGGGACAGCGACGGCTTCTTTCGAGACAGCACTATAGGGGAGACCGGGGTAAAGTGAGCCCGAAAAAGTTTGGAGTCGAATAAAATTTATTCCTTTCTATAAAAATGCGTGGAAATAGATTTATAATATAATTTAAACATTACTATTGATAAATGACGAATAGCAATGCTTAAAATAAACTTAGAGTATATTAAAATGCAATTTGAAAAAAATGATGCAAGAGGTATCACTTTACCCCATACATGGGGTAAAGTGAACTCCTATCCGGGGCAAAATGAAATGCAGCAAAATAAGAACTTTAATTAAGGATAGGTAAATATTAACCCCTTGCGCTGGAATGACATGTTTAGCACGGTAGCTTCTGGCTTTCTGGCACCGTGGTTGTCAAAAACTGTGACAGATTTTTTATTTTTTTGGGTTAGTTTCCGTTCCACCACGCCGCGTGGTTTTCTAGCCAGCTGACAGGTTAGGATATTGCGCACATCACTTGCGCATCGGTTCTTAGCAGCCATTTGCAGCTCAGTTTACCCCGGTCACTTTACCCCGAATATGTACTCAGTGGAAAATTAATTCTTTAATAATGTTAGCATTAATGTTTTCGCAAATGCGTGTTCGTGTATGTTTATAAGCTTGTTTTAAACACGCAGAAAAAAATTGGAGTTAAAACAACACATTTATTACTCATTTATCCGAAAAGCTAAATGGAAAAGAAAACCAAACGGAAGTCTCCAAAAATTAATTTCTAATTTTTTAATTGAATTTATATTTTTCGATATCTGAATGTGCATAATTATCATTCTTATATTACATACATTTATTACGTCACCGAAATTTGTAAATATATTCTATTGTTAAAGAACAAATTAAGGAAGCTCATTTTACCCCGAGGTTCACTTTAGCCCGGCCTCCCCTACCGCATAACAACAAACGGAACGAGGGCACCAGAACAATGATCGTGTCAAATATTTCTAGGGATGTCCCGTATACGAAGTGTACCAAACGTATTTATACGTTAAGATCGAGCCCGCTGAAAAGTTTCGTTGGGGGCATCTATTTCTATTTGCCGCCCCGTCTTCAATCTGGGTCAAACTTCCGGGGCAGTCGGATATCGAAAAATAACGAGAGAGTAAGAGGTGAACACTTGAAAAAGATTACGATACTGGGCCGTTTGTTCAGAGAAATGGATATCGTGGTCCGCGACGCGCACGGTGGAAATTTCTATCGATTCTCAGTTAGGCAGGATTCCCAGCGCCGTGTCTATCTTCGCCGTCCCCTTCCATCCCCCGCCCCTTCGCGCCCACAGCTTCTTTTCTCCTTCTGCCCATCGATATCTTCTCGAAAGGAGTAAGTACTCGCATAACGACTCCCTTATCTCTGCTGTACCTCTACCTTTGTGGTCATTCACTTTTTGTCTTCCTATTTCTGTACACGACGGAAGGGGTGGAAATACGCGTCCAAACTCTTATAATATACTGTAGAGCCCCAGTGTCCGAAAACATGTTATCTGAATGTTCTGCGTAAATGATACAAGAAGACAGTGAATTGCTGGGTCGTTAACAACACATTTATTTTACTAATAAGGGATGATCCCCAATCAGGAAATTCAAAAAATTATGAAACTTTGGGGATATGTAGAAGATATATAGTTATGTATTACGCACTTTTTTTTTGCTGCCTAAATTCACTGTGAGAGGGTGGAATTGACCCTTGAAAATTCGGCTATTTTTCGATTTCGTGTTATAACTCACAAACTGTAAGAACTGTAAGTTAGAAAATAGTATTGTAATCCTAATTAAAAGAAGTATCTTTTGTCTGTAAACTTTTTCTATCTCTTACAATTCACGTGTTATAACATAAAATCGCAAAACTGCCGGATTTTCAGAGGTCAATTTCACCCCCTTAGAGTGAATTTGGGCAGCAAGAAAATTGCATAATACGTACATACCTATATTTCCTCTGCATACATGTTCCCAAAGTTTCATAAGTTTTTGAATTTTCGGATTGGGGATCTTCCCTCGTAAGTTTAATCCTGTGTAAAGTATGTGATAGTACATTTTTGTATATTGTTACTTGTATTATTCTTTCTGTAATATAGAATAATCACCATAAGGGAAGTGTGTGCTTCCTTATTCAAAAAATCTATTGTCCGAACGATCATGTCTCTTTATTAATTTCAATACTGGAGGTTCCACCGTATTATATTACACCCTCTGCTTGATCGAGGATCTGTGAAGCTTTTTCTGCCTCATAAATGACAGTATTAATGATGACTCAATGTGAGAGTCATCGTCACATGCTATTTTGCAACGTCGAGGAAGAGGTCGAATCCTGATGAGAAGGGTGATTAATTGAGCCTGTGGTTCAACGTTACATGGGGTAATAAAAAGAGGAAATTGTTTTTGGCTTGCCACGAATGACGTGTCAGCAAGAAATGAAGGGGAAGGTGTAATGTAATATAGCTACATTTATGTCCCACCTATAAATGTTACGTATGATGAACATGTTGGCAGTATTATAAAACAAGGATTTCTGAAGGCTTCTACAGTTGTGTATTCATAGTTGTATTGGTGGAGATTTGTTAAAAGAAATGTAGTTACAATATTCACCATTAACGCGTTCTGTGTCACGCTATGTTTGCTCAACTTTCCATTTAGACCGCGTGTACCACTGATGACCCACGCTGACGCATTTATTAAATGAGGCAGTGAGAGAAACGACGGACTAACCCACATTTTTTTCGAAATTGAATTAGTAGTAATAATGTATATTTCAATAAGCTCTACTAATCATATAAAATAGTACGTCAGGTATGAGACGTGTTAATAAATGAAATCAAAGTTTGTCTTTTTACAAGGATAGTTCTTACAGAAATTATTAATGCTTTACTTTCAGGAGCCGTGCATTTACTATTTACTTAGGTCTGCAATGTTCTTTTTATACGTTGGTACCTAGTAAAAGTTTTGGATAGGCACACATAGACACATAGTTATGTCGTAAATATAAACCATCTAATTCAAGTCCATTATGTTTTATGAGAGGCATACAAATAGCACATATTTGATTTAAATTTATTAGGATTACTTTAATATTATATGGATTTTTCAGATTTATTTATCGATGATTTTTATGCGACTTTTTTAATATAAACTTTAGAGAGAATGCGTTCCTTTTGTGGCACATATTTGAAGTTTAAATTTTTTATCCTCTTAGAACAGAAAATACGTAGAACTGAAAATATTTACCCTACAAATGTCATGTGCTGTAACAAATTTCCAGTGCTCCGGACAGATAGATTTATTCGCGAAATCCGACAAATATTTGTTTCGGACATGGTGCAGAGACAGTTGCAGAGATTTGAACATCAGTGTTTATTTACAAATGTGAAATTTCAACTAATCCAGATGTAATGCCTCGTGACACTTTTTCAGAGAAAACCGAATTCTTTCTTACAGACGAAGGTGAATGTCCCAATTTCTGCTCATTTAAGAGGTTACTCGTCAGAAAGAAGGTGTTAAAAATTTGTTTGAGATAAAAATATGCGGAGTAACTGATTAATTCTTTAATAATAAATCAACCAGTCGAAAACTATTTAAGAAAGATATTTCAAGATGTTTAACTACTAGTAATCTGTAATTAAATATAATGCTTTAAATGTCAGTATTTCTGCTCACGAAAAATAGCGATGTACGTATTTCTACTCACCATTTGTACCAATTCCTGTTCACATAATATGTTGCCTTTTCAGGTTAAAATAAGTTACATAATACAAATATAAAATAATACAGATAAACAAAAAATAAAATGCCTTCGAATAGAAAGAGCTGTAACCTCTTACAGCGTACATTGTTGTTATGTTACTAAAATTTTGGTGAGTAGAAATGCGGACATAACGGTGATTCAGTTGACTCTAAACCTAATCACCTGTTTTCTACTGAAAAAAATTAAAAATAGTACAAAATCTACATCCAGAGCACAATACGGTATCTGTTTTTATTATTACATAAGAACTTTTACTGCAAAAACTATTTTCTGCCCAATTATCGAATACCAATAGTGACCCTGTTCCTTACCACAACCAGCTAAAACACGGTCGAAAAATCATGAGTGTCTGATTTTAAAAGTTTTTCGTCGCTCAAATTCAAAGTGCAATAACGAATTTAGTTGCGATGAATATGAGATCCATTATTGGTATTAAAAATCTTTGCATATAATAATGTAAAGATTTTCTATCCACTTAACAAAACATTTCTTGCCACAGACTCCATTTAAAACTAACAGTAATACCATTTCAGTCGTGCCAAATAAGCAATTATTTTGTAACAAAAACATTAAAAATTCAAAAAACAATTAATGTAACAGTTAATAGAGTAGCATCATTACTCTATAAATCATTAAAGGAGTATTAAAATGTCATAATAACTGTATAAAGGAAAACCAACTCTGAAAAGAAGAATACTCTGAAAAACTTGAAAAACCATTGCTTCAAATTTGCTTTTATAAAAGTATTTTACCGTAAAAGATTGAAGCTGAAAATGATCGAATCATAAGAATGTAATTCGCCATAATCGTCGTAGCTATGATTCTGAAACAAGCATCAACTTCCGTCCACTTTATTTTCTGCAATACCATATGACACTTTTCACACGAGACATTTTCAATCTGGTGACTTGTATGTCAGATATATTCATATCTACATTTTCCACCTTTTCTATCTTTTGGACCAGCGCTGTCTCTACCAAAGAAATATTTTCAAAATATGAATTGTGAGCCATAGATTTCTATGTCGCGTGGGAAAAGGGCCTTCGAGTCATAACACTTAAAAACAAATTGCTAAATCATTGCTAAATGATCATTACAGTTTAATTATAAACGATTTCTAACAATCAAATTTCAAATTCCCCTTCCAAGTATAACCGTTCCTTTTGAATACGAGTGAAACGACAAGCTTAAAAAAGTAATAATTCAGCGACTTATTCTAGGGTAGGTAGACCCATTTATTGCTTCATTTTCGCATGTGACTTTTATTAAACGCACATCAATGGAGACTGGAACTGACGAGCTATTTCCTGAGGAAATTTCTTAGCAAATTTTTCTTTCATTCTGTCGCGTGCAAAACCTAGAGCCCGTTTCTTCTGGAATACGTAGCAAGGAGAAACGTGGATTTCATCAATCACTTTCTCTTTATCAACTTTTAATTGCATCGTCTTTCAATCTAACGGCTCTAATCCCCTGTTACTCTCTCACTGATAGTTGTTCGTCAAAAGATAAGAGGAATCTGTATTATAAAATAAAGTTCACTTCTAATAATTCAAGTTCTTTTTTTTTCCATTATTTAATGTCGCATCAACCACTAGTATGGGTTATTAGCGACTTAGGGTCTAGTCTACAGTTGGTTGTACAGCTTGGTATGTTTTAGGTAATCTAACAGTCTTTGTGTTGATCCTTCGTCGCTTGAGTTGTCCTTTAGGGTGGGTTCCAAGTTGAAATTTTGTCAATCGGGGTAGTATTTCCTGCAGTGTAGACTGATGTGTTCCACTGACAGTTGCACGTTGCATAGATCACAGGATGGGGGTTCTTCTCTGTTTAAAAGATGCCGGTGCGTGAGTTTTGTGTGTCCAATTGTGATTCTTGAAGTTACGACCTGATCTTGTCTTGACAGTGACCGTGACATACTTTTCTTGAAAAAGTCATCTTTAATTGCTGTCAGTCCAAGTTCTTTATTTATTATAAGGTTCTGGAATTTCAGGAATCAATTTTATAATTGTTTTAACTTTAACTTTGTTTTACTTTCATTATTGTGATACCTGTATTTTTAGGTACCTAAATGGTTTTAGGGTAAACTACTACTATTACTATAACTACTAAAGTAAAGTCTTATGTTTGTAATCATAAATCTTATGCCTGTAATGACTTGTATTTTTCAAAAAAAAATTTCAATAGTGTCCTTTTTGGGGGACACACAAGGATCGCTTGAAAAGTTCCTTCCACATTTCAAAGAAACGAGATACCCGAGGCCCCCAGACGTAATCTGCATATCCATTCCTGTCTAACTTTGTTACGTTCAATTTGTCTTTTTTCCTCGTTCTGTCATACACTTGAGAGACGGCGTGCCCCCTTAATTCCACGTCCCTGCCTAATTTGCAATTTCAAGAATTCCGGGAGAGAGAAATAAATTACTTATTCATGAAATATGTACTAACACTTACCCCGGCAGGTGTACCCTTATTTAATAAAGCAGAGTCTCAACACAACTGCGCTGAATACACTTTTTACTATAAATACAGGGCGCCCATGTTTTAAACTTTTCAAGTAAAATCGTTTCCTTGTTAAAACCCTGAACAACTTCTGAACTTTAAGGGTTTCAAGATTTTTCATCGTCTTCGACGACCCCTATAATTTTCAAGGTCCAACTAATGTCTCAAGAGACTCGCTTGAAAACAGTGCATTTTTGTATACCAATGATTCATGTATAAATTTTGTGCAATATGATGAAGGAGCACCGGTGCAATGTTCAAAATTCACGTTTGATTAGATCCATTCTTGCACAATTTATTTGCTTGCCTTCCACCAGAATTCTGTCGGTATCCACTTCCTCTATCGGGAAACGAACATCCCTTATTTTTCCATCACATTGCCAGTACAACACACAACATGCTTCCTACTTCCCCCCCTCGCTAGACGTACAGAGTGCCACGGTACGATAGGGGGTTATCTCCTTGCGTCGTATGGGACATTTCAGAGGCAATTTAGCCGCGATGAGTCTTCGGCGCAGTTCCAGCATCCTGCTTTAGACGTATAGGTACAACGAAATCGAGCTCCCGACGCGACTACCATCGCTCTAGTGCAACACTAAATTCGCGCAATCAACTCGCGTAGATATTCACGTTGTACGACAGGAATTAACATTTTAACGTTAACGTAGAGATACAAACGCTTTCTACAAGAATCCTTTGACAATACGTATTTTCTAATCTACATATACCTACACTTTGTCAATTGTTATAAATTGCTGTGCGTATTAAAACAAGGGAAAAACGCGATAACTTTAAGGGCTGATTTCACCCCTTCGGAGTGAATTTCCACAGAAAAGAATTACTCCTTGCGTACACCAATGTGCTTTACATTCATGCGAAGTTTCATTAAAATGGGAACGGTTTGTTGTTAAAACACGTGTTTTCCTACATCGCTGTAACACTGTGCACACGTTGCGAATGATTATTTCTACGTTTTTGGACCTTTATTAACGATTTATTACTATTTATTTTATGCTTATAATAGTGATAGTGCATAAGTTCTAATTTATTAAAGAAAAACTGTATAGAGCATATGACTTAATTCGAAATGGCGTATCTGCAACTTTCGCTTAAACTGCGTTATTTCTGCCACGTAGAATAAAAATATTTTTTCTTTATATATATTAAATAAGAAAGCTATATCTGCATTGAAACTGAGGATATAAAAATGTATATTTTGGACTTATATGAAATCGATGCCTGATTTTGGGCGGGTCTACCAAAGTTTCCTTTGGAGTTTGTGAAATATTTTACGGGTTTGTCACAAATATTTAGATACCTTTTTATCCAGATTTAATATTTAACCCAATCCGATTTATACGAAATACCGACGGCATAACACAAAGTACTAAAAATCATTTATCTGAAAATAATATTATATTTGTAAAATAAATTTTGTTCTCTCCCTTGTTCGGCAGGGCTTGGACAAGACCCTTGTGTACCGTATCGAATATTCCTTTACGGTAAGCTGGCTGAGATAGTGTGACCGTGGTATCTTCTAAAGAGATGTGGGATATATCAAGAGCAATTTAACTCTAACAGGACGTCCTCATCGTCTACGTGTTTGCTATCCCCGTTTTCTTGTTCACGGCAGGAAAAACGAACAGGATAACCCCTCGTTCTCCCGAAGGAATTCACGTGGTAATCGTTCTTTGAGACACACCTAGAATAGCATCGAGCCACGAAAGAACACCTGGAATTAGCTAATAAGGGTCCGCAAGAACCGTTTGGTCTTCTTCAACAAGAAAAAGGAGATGGGATTTAGTCTACCATTTGTGACAACAACTTGAGTGCTGCTTCTCTTATCTGATACCTTCTAAATTCTATTCGGTGCATTATACTGTTTGTAGGGGAGGCCGGGGCTAAAAGTTCCGATTTCGATAAACCATAAAAATGACTGGAAA
The DNA here is from genome assembly GCF_050908995.1 of Andrena cerasifolii. Lineage (NCBI taxonomy): Eukaryota > Metazoa > Arthropoda > Insecta > Hymenoptera > Andrenidae > Andrena > Andrena cerasifolii. Next base: position 12,683,279 of record NC_135118.1, on the reverse strand, counting down.
ATAATGTAGTTATTCTCTTCACTATGGACTAATTTCTTGTTAAATTTATTATATCTTCTGATTTTAAGCTTGTGTTTAATATATTGTAATAGGTTTCCCATAGAAAGTAATTTATTTGTGGCTGATCGAAGCGGAACTTCTTACCCCTATATGGGGCAAGTTGTTATCGCATTGGGGTAAGTTGTTACTATGATATAAGAATTGCCTTTTAATGAAATATTTCATTTTCTAATGAAATAAAGCAGAATTTTATTAATAATGGTTATTTATGAAGGTTCGGACCAACAAAAATGTAATATCTTTAAAAGAAAACCAAAAGCGACAGTTTTTATTTATCTTTACGCATAACTTCGATCGAAGTCGTGTCCCTTTCCGCCTTTCATTCATATGTTCGCATCTTAAAGCACAGCGGAAACAATTTATACATTTGCGGTAGGTCTGTGACGATAGCACCCCCAAATTCGAATTTTTGGAAAAACTCAACGGCATTCGTTTGTCCATCGTTTGCCCATAAAAATTTTTTTTTTGCCCACCCTCCAAAAAAAAGTTATGAATAAAATAAAAAATTTGTCTTCATCACCCATCATGAATGCATTTCAATTTTTTAATAGAAGGATACGAATGTACCCGACTTGGTCACGTTTGCCCACTCTCAGATTTCATTTGACCACCCTCCAGAATTTAAATAAAAAATAAAAACCGCGAAAACATGGGTATAGATGAAGCGATCGCGTTAAAGTTCGATTATTCTCGAAAATATTATCAAAATCTTTCTTTCAACGGTGCAGTTCGTTAGTGTAGATGTAGAAGAGATTTGCCCATGCATTAATTTCGTATGCCCACCCTCAGAATCGAATTATTAATGAAGATAGCCAAGAAGTGCGGTACCCGTTAAAGCGATCGCGTTAAAGTTCGATTTTTCTGGAAAATATTATCAAAATCGTTCTTTCAACGATGCATATCGTTTGTCCAGATGTAGAAGAGATTTGCCCATCCATTAATTTCGTATGCCCACCCTCCAGAATCGAATTATTAATAAAGATAGCCAAGAAGTGCGGTACCCGTTGAACCGAATACCTTTCCGTTCGTTTTTTCCCGAATGAATTATCAAAATCAATTGTACTTACCGTAAAGGTTGAAGGTGTTTGGTGACATGTTATCCAAAAAATGTTGCACACACTTCTTTCTCACTTTATTGGAACGACACTTAAATTTGTATCGCTCATCGAACACTTCACACTTTTCACACATCTGCAGCATGTGCAGAATAACACCAGAGTGGTTTTCTAGTCATTTTTCACTAATTACCGCAATGATATCGCACAACGGAAAATAATATAATCTCACAGTTACTTCACGAACCGTAAATGAATGCACGGTCTCGCAAGAGTTGCGTCCGAACTCTGTAGACCGACTGACTTTCGTGCGTCGTTGGAAGGAATTCGAGGGTATCGCAGACATCTGTTTACGTTTCGGCACGTTCGATGACGACACGCAGTGTTGATACCCTAAAGGGTAGCAGCGCCGAGTGCCACTGCCGAAACGTAAACAGATGTCTGCGATAGTCTCGAATTCTTTCCAACGACGCACTTCTTGGCTATCTTTATTAATAATTCGATTCTGGAGGGTGGGCATACGAAATTAATGCATGGGCAAATCTCTTTTACATCTAAACTAATGAACTGCATCGTTGAAAGAACGATTTCGATAATATTTTCCAGAAAAATCGAACTTTAACGCGATCGCTTCAACGGGTATCGCACTTCTTGGCTATCTTTATTAATAATTCGATTCTGGAGGGTGGGCATACGAAATTAATGCATGGGCAAATCTCTTCTACATCTAAACTAACGGACTGCATCGTTGAAAGACCGATTTTGATAATATTTTCTAGAAAAATCGAACTTTAACGCGATCACTTCACCTGTACCCTTCTTTTCGAGGTTTTTATTTTTTATTTAAATTCTGGAGGGTGGGCAAATGAAATCTGAGAGTGGGCAAACGTGGCCAGGTCGGGTATATTCGTATCCTTCTTTTAAAAAATTGAAATGCATTCATGATGGGTGATGAAGACAAATTTTTTATTTTGTTCATAACTTTTTTTGGAGGGTGGGCAAAAAAAAATTTTTTATGGGCAAACGTGGGCAAACGAAGGACAATCATTTCCCACCGACAAATCATTAAAATGTTTTCATGGGGGTGCTGATGCAAATTTTTTTTTGCCATAATTTTTTTTTGAAGGGTGGGCAAACGAAATTTTTTTATGAGCAAACATGGGCATACGATGAACAAACGAATGCCGTTGAGTTTTTTTAAAAAATCGAATTTGGGGGTGCTATCTTCACAGACCTATTTGCGGCGGGGCAAGTTTTACAGTACAACGTGCCCCAAGTCACGGTAACAACTAGCCCCTACCGACAAATGTAGCAATTTCAAAGACTATTCTGCTTATACATGTATTCAAACGATAAACACTATTACACCATGTTCTTAAATGTCATTTGATCCATAAGAACGATTCAATCTATAATATCGACGTGAAATAATTGAAATAGACCAAAAAGTAATGGTAGACAAATTTTTACTTATCTGGTACGCGACTGATAGGTCCTTGCTTACAACCACACAATTCGCTGTCGCGGACGCTATTAAAGTGGGCGACAGAGTGGCGTGATCAACTCACACGGAAAAAATAATTTAAAGTACAACGCTCTTTTTATTTTGAAGATAGAGCCGTCGGAACAACTTACCCCCGGAACTTTTAGCCCCGGTCTCCCCTACAGTGTACAAACTTAATACGCGGGAGAACTTCAGAAACGGATTCAGCATTTAACCTTTCGAGTGCTCACTAAAATAAGCAAATGTGTTACAAAATGTGTCCACTGCTGTTAAGACTTAGATGCAAACATTATTTTTTAAATATTTAATTATATATATTATAGGTTCCCTTGAGCATTGTCGATCTCTTCAGCTCATATCGATTGACTTAACTCAGCAATTATTTCTATATTAGAGCCGATAAAGCGAGGAGTGTCTCGAAGAAAAGACGCAAGCAGTGGCATCGGAAATATGGATTTAGATTTTTTTTAATTATATCTAGTGTTCGTGATATCACTTGTAAAAAAAAAATAACTATACCATTCAAAGGTTTATATGCTATTTAAAATATTCAGGAATTCTTATGGCTTTTAAGCACCAAAGAATAGTTGGGACAATTAAAAAAAGTTCAACCGTGAGTATAAATTTGCTCGAAAAATGCGGCTCTCAAAATGTTAAATTGCACTGTGCATAAGAAATTAAAAAACGAAGTACGAAATCAGAATATCGTTCGTTATTGTTATTGAGAGAAAACATTGGTTACTGAAGGTGTTTAGAAATTATTGCAGGATTGTAAACATCTATCAAAGTGAAAATTTGCCTTGTCAGGGAGAGTGGTCGACACAATTATTCCCTAGGTTCGAAAGGTTCAATTACAGGCGTACCGTGGCCTGGAGAATAGTTCGTGACAGGCGATCACTCCTTTAATGGTTCTTGAACGCCAGAGTATGCGATGTTGATCTCGATTAATTAGCGCGAGTTCCCCTGGCTCGTTAAAGTGAAGTTGGCCAACAGACTTGTGTCGCGATAAAGCATTCGTCGGTTTCTCGTAGTTCCAACGAAACCAACCGCGATTAAGTTCACAAAGCCGGCCGTTCATTCAGATTTATAATCATTTATTATTAATAACTTATTGTCATTACTATTAATTCGATAGTTGGTGGATCAAGGTAATTTTAGGGGTAATGGTCAAGCGCGATTACAGCTAGAGGCGCGTCATCTGCAATGCTGTTTATTCCAGGCATTTCAGAAGGTGTAATTACAGCTACCAAGCATGTTTGATTCATGCAATTAGTCGCTTCTGGTTTCAGAAATCTTGACTGATGTCAAATCATTAATAAAACCGCACTGAAGCCTCGATTTACCTAATTTTGATTCACCTAATTTTATTAATAAAAGTTCAAATTCATATCAAGGGTTCAAATTCGAATCCTACCTCTGTCTTCAATTCGCTTTGTTATTTTAGCCAATCTATAATTTTGTTTGCTCGATACTTGATATTTTGAATCACTCTCTTTTCCTCGAGAAATAGATTACAGCTTCCCCAGAAATATTCGAAGAAATTAGCATCCAATATTATCCTCATCCTTGCCAATAAGTCCCCCAAGTATAACTATACGATATTCATCAATATAATGAAGCCAACCCATACGAATCTGATAGAACCTAAAAACAAGTAGTAAACTCAATAACGGGGGAGGCAGAAGCTCAGCGCAATTTTACGACGATCATCAAATGCTGCGTAAATCAAACTCCTTTACGCAGAACTAATACTTACTTAAGCACACAAATATACAAAGCCATGAACGAACTATGTACTTAATAAATAAATATGGGTTTAAACACCTCAAATAACTTTAACCGAATTGAGTAATAATAGGAGGAATATTGGTTATTATATAATTTGCGTTTCCGAAACCGTAACATTTGTAAAATGTTTATGCAAGACGAAGGATATTAAATCCTATGTGCAATAATTCACAGAAGGATAAAGAGCTATACATTTACCAGCAAACTTCATCATCCGAGGAATCATCATCCGAGGAAGAGGAGAACGAAATATTATAATTCTTCTTCGCATTTAACACATTAGGTTTAGTTTTACACGTAAATTAAAGTATAACTTTAAACACATTTTCGTGAATATCTACACCATTAATTTAACACTTTCAATGGTTGTTAATTAACCTTCTTTACGTTGCAGTTTCACGTACAGTAAAAATATCGACTTTTACCCATAAAATAACGTTCGAATGATTGCATTTCTAGCATTTACTTCGTACATATGAGCACTTGAAGCCAACAACTTCCAATCTGTCGCCCGGTGAACCTCTTTATCTACATTTGTTACAACTTTCCCCTCACGTGACGAATATACAATTATGCTTCTCGGAATTCCCAGAACCTGTAGTTTTATAATTTGCAAACATTTTACATTGGCAGCAAGGGGTCAAAGTTGGCCATTTTCTACCGTTGCGCTTTGCCGTTTTGCGCATAATAGACGAAATCCTGTGGAGAGAGAATTAATAGTCGAAAAGGTCGATCATACAAAAAGGATATTCCGGAAATTGCGTTTGCTACCAGTTTTAATGATAATTGTTATCCATGACCGAAGCAGCGTTAATCCGAATAAACTGTTTCGCACAATATTATATTACGCGCCAAGGGAATATTGTGAATAAGCACAAAAGCTTGAAACATTCGTACGCCGAATACGATAGCTCGTTAAATAACGAACCATGTCTCGATGATTTTAAAACGCTAGGGAACCCATGTTTTGTACACAGTCGAATCACGTGCGTTTCATTAATATTTAATGATATTTTAATGGCTCGCCACAATCTAAAAGCGAAGCAGACTACGAACAGGAGGTTAAGTGGTCGCTTGACTGTATTTGTCAGGCGACTTTTCTGTTTGCATGCCGGCTGCTCGTTTGTTCCACGTACAGGCATTGTTCTCCCAGATTATTTTTCCTCTTTCGTTTCCTGGTTATCCCCTTGTGCACGTAGGCGGTACAATCGAACGGTTTTTTTTCCCTTTTGCATCTTTTCATGCTTTCGTTTGAATTGGTGTGGCACGAAGGGAACTTCATTGTAACATTTAATTAGTCGGCTTGAATGGCAATTCTCATTATTTTACAAACTTCGTGTGTCGAGCTTGCCTCTGCAAAGGATACCCTTCTAGTTTCAAACATCCGAAATCACAGTGTCCTGAATCGACTAACTGGCAAGCAATAATTAATTTAATGAAATCGTACACCTGCAAATGATATAGGGCTTAAACAGATTAAAGAAAACACGAAGCGATTAAACTTTGTAGCATTGAATAAAATGTTGATGTCAATAACGTTTTGCTGCCTGAAGAGTCTATCCCATATTCAGGAAATAATAATGGGAATTAACTTCGAGCAGCGTTAATATGTATCTGTTCTACGATACTGGTTTTATTTTATTTTATTATATCCCTCTAAAATGCTCGAACAGAATGTCTATACATAACTGCAGTCTTTGCACGACAGAGGCAACGTGGTAGAATTAAAAATATAACGACCGAACATGCTGGAAAAACAATGCTCCGAATTGTCATGTCAGTATTCGATATTTATTAGCTAAAAAAGAAGTGAATTACGGTTGGTCACGTATTTTTATTTAGGCATGCATTTATTGCGCCGTGTATGAGCATTTCGTATAAAATACAATACAATTTCACAGTGCAGGGATTAATTTCTTTCACATTGCGAACCTTTGTTGGTACCTTCACCATTCAGTTGGTAGTTTAAAATATATTTGCTGGGAAGAAATGTAAAACTGTGAAACTACTATATTGTATAAAATCTCTTCGGCAGACTTTGATGTTCTGTCTCTTTAAAGTCAGTAAATCTCTACTGCACTACAGTCGATGTATCGAAACAGACTATTCTGACAAGTAAAAACTATGCCCGGTTCACCAAATTGTGCGAGACGTAAATCACGTTACTAAAGAACGTGGTGATGAATAAATTTTGTCCATTCTGGATACAATACGTCCCACGAAAGGTAAAAAAATAAAATATTACAACAACCAATATTTCGATTTATGGCAGTAAACCGATACATTTTACAATTTATGGTATAATTTGCTTGCAAATAGCAAGAACATAACAATACCGTGCGCAGGTTGGATGATTCACGACATCGGCAGGAAACGCTTCAACGATTTCAATTTTAATAGAGGACCGGCCAACCGTGATATTTACATGGCCCCTCGGTAATGTCAAATATTGTGCCCTCTCCCCCCCCCCCCCCCCCTAATAAATAACTCCGACACATGAATAGTCGCCATTATCCAGGCCAGAACGCACCAGATCTATAGATCTTGTCGAAAACCAAAATATCGGCACCTGAACTGTTCTGTCCCAGTTAAAGTTAATAAACTATTTACAGCAGCAGCTGCCGCCGATATTTCTACGCGACAGTCTCAAACTAAAAGCTTCGGTACATCGATCGTATTATCGACACTTGCTACACTTTTAGGCGGCGCATTAAGGCTAAGCCCTTGTAAATAGTTACGTGTCGATATCTTCTAAACAGCCAATTTTTCACGAACGTTCTGAGTAATATTTAGAAACAACTTGGAACGAAGAGTTTTGTAGAAGAAATTGGCTGTTTAAAGGCGAGATGGAACTGTTAATAATTTCGTGTGTATTATGCAAAGAATATTAATAATAGAATAGTTGCAGTGATATCGTCAAATAAAAATTGATTTTGGAAGATTTATCGAACAATTATGATCGTTCTCAGTAATGGATTCACGTCAGATCAATCACTTTTTGCAATTGATGTCACAGATTTTGATGAAAATGATATACGATGTAATTTACGCGAAATTATCAGTGGTTTAAATCATCATTTTGCTGGTGTCGAATTTCTTTAAAAAATACAGACTGTTGAAGTTTGAAATTTCTGCCTACTGTTCTTGCTTTTTAAGGAGCTATATTTTTTAAACAAATTCGACACCAGCAAAATGATGACTTAACCCCCTCCCCTAATTTCACGTGGACTACATTATATTTAAATTTCATTAAAATCTCCAGCTTTACTTACGAATAGTGATTGATTTTGTGTGAAATGGCCCTAATTAAGGCAATCTAATACTAGTGATGATATAATTTATCGTGGAGATTTTATAGTAAAAATGTTTTAATTGCAACTATTTTGCTTGCATTCACTTCGAGTGTCTCTCTTATATACACTTTTCACGAACGCCAGTTCGCATATGGAATAAATTGCCAGCAGAAATGTAGGTGGGTACTCTGCGCGCTCTTTTCATAATCTTCAAGATTTATCTCCGCAATTTATATCGTTTAATAACAGTACACTTGAGAACATAATTATGCGTGAGCAATAAAGAAGTTAAAAAGAATGCTAAACACGCGCCACCACGTGCTTAATAAATGAGGCGTTACATTTGCAAGCGTACACAAAACTACGCTTTCAGTGCTCCATATAAATGATTACACTGCGTTTCACATTAGAGCATACTCGTTTCGCGATACACTGTTGATTGGTAGTAAACCGGCAGGGAAAGTACTACGACCAATCGCGTGTGTCAGATCCGTGGGAGTTGCGCAGATCGGTCGCAAATCGGTAGGGGCGTTGGTACACTCTTATATGGAACGCAGTGTATACACTTTCATTATTCTGGAAGGCCAAGCAATTAGGAATTTAGGTGTCTAAATAAAAGTGAAATCACAGAAGTATCTCATGTGAAATATTTTCAATATTTAATTTCTCGATGCCCACTTGTTTAAAAAATACTTTAGGGGTACATATATCTTTAGTAGGCACTGGAAGCAGTTACCATCAACAGCATCGTAAAGCGACAGTATTAATTACTCCAGCAGATGTTTTCGAATATTTTGGCGTAAGCTTAACTGATGCAACTACCGACATTAAGCTCGAGGGTGATTTAATTTGATTTGCTGGACAAAGCCAACGATCTACCAGGAATATCATAGATAGCTACAGAACAGGTGCTGACCTGGTTGGTTCATTTACCATGCGGTTAATGATATCGGTGAGGGACCTATCTACAAATCCCAATGGGTTTTAACCTTTTACTGATTTGCGTTTAATTTAATTGAATGTTGCCAGTGTTGAGACTGGTTAGCAACTCAATAACCTTAACGGAATCGAGTTAGTCTCATTGTCAGAAAAGCTCATCTTCCAGTAAGAAAATCGATGGACTTACGTTTTGTCCTTTACTATGATGCACAGAATACCACAAAATGGAACTGATAAATAATTAATCCTAGAATTTAACAAGTATATTTTAATTTCATTTTGTAAACGTTTTATTGTAAAATAAAGGTTCGTCATTCCTATGTTACAATATATTGAGTATGGATTTATTGTGAATTAACAACTGCAATATGAAACACAAATAATATTATGCGTTACCTTAAGGGGGTATACCCGTTTGAACCCTCGAAAAATGTGCACATTTAATGGATTTTTTTGCCCGAAATTTAAATTCTGATTTTATAAAAAAAAAGATTTCTTTTATTTTTTTGTGAAAATAAAGAATAAAGAATCATCTTTTACACCTTCCTCTGCTAAATAATTCATACTGATGAAATATTCAATGTTATACCACATTCTAAATTATTACTCTTGAATTTTGTAAAAAGGAAACATGCATGTTGCCCCCCCCCCCCCCCTGTATAGGAACAAAAGGTTTAACCCTCCATGGTCACACCGTGTTAAAATCACAAATTAATCACATGGGGTTCAATGCAGTCCAGCATCATTCTTGAATTACCATTTTCGTATTTTTAAATCTTTTAACTTTCGAGTGACAATTGTACATTCGTAATACTCATACAATCATGCTCTAGTAGTCTTTTTCTAGAAATGTAAATTTTGATATGATGAAATGTGTAGTTATGGAAAAAATAGTTATGGAAAAAAGCGATTATTTTTGTTAAAATTCACCAACTATTTATATTTTAATATTGAGGTCTGAATTCATTTTGAATTCGTAGAAACGCGACGTTTGAAGTGGAAAGTTGCCTGGGGTACGATACACCTCGTGTAACCGCGAAGGGTTAAGAAACATTTTCAGTCATTATCACATCAGAACTCGCATTGACATACATCTATGGATTTTCGCAAGTGTCGGTGGTCTTTCTGTGAGAGGACGATAGGTACTATAGAGGTTCAGAGAAGTTTTCCTGACAAATAGTCGGCAATCTGGGAATGCACGCGTGCATTCGTGATACTCGCGCGGGTACAGGACGTACCCGTTGGAGAACTTTCGCCATAACCATTGTTCATTCAGCTGACACGTACCGAAAGCGTTCTTTGTTTACATTTCCCTGGGCAATCCACCTTTCTCTTTCGTTTTTCTCGTTCACCTCGCTCCGTTCTTCTCGCCCCCACCTTTCCCCTCCCTCCCTCTCTGAACCTTTTCACGTGCCTCTCTTACACCCACAGTTTATCTCTCGCGCGCGCGTTCCCAACGTGTGCGCGTATCGGCATGCCTTTCGACGGGGGTTGCTGAAACAAACGTAAATTTTTGTCGCCAGACTATTTCACCCGCTGCAACGTCGAGAATTTTTGCCGCGCGAATAGCAAACCAGCGCGCTGTCGACAGTGGATGGCAGCCATGGAAGAATCGACCAGTTGTCGCGAAGGTCCAAACGTAGTGACATTAAATAACAAAAGTGTGGGGGGGGGGGATCGATTGGATTTGAAAAAGTGTGTGATTACTTTAACTGATTCGAGTCATGCGAGCGTGCGAGTAATTATATGGTAACACTAGATAAATAATTTAATTTTTACGAGGGGGGGGCAGCGGGAGCAAACCCTCGGGCCCCGAAGTGTACAGTGGCCCCAGAAAAAAAGAGAAAAGAAGAAAAGGGAAAAGGAAAAAAATGGAAATGGAAAGTTTTTATTTGATTAAAATTTAAATAATTTTATAAACCCACTTGAATGTCACGCTCTAAACACAGAACTGGAAATACTACGAGCACATACCCAATGGTGTGCGAGGACAGTAAGAAAAGAAATTAGAAAATAGTTTCTAATATAATAATCTAATATTATTAATGATATGGCAATAAAACAGTCATATATTTAAATGTGTTAATGTTTATTTGTTTATTTCTTTTATTATCTTTATTATTGTTATTATCCTCCTTTTTTCGCGAAAGCCTACTTACTAAACTTACTTGTCATACTAGTTTATTTATAAATTCATGTAATATAACTGAAATTATTTCTTAACAATGAATTGTTTACTTGTAAGTAATGAGGACATGTATGCCTTCATCTTGATTTTTATTTTTTACATTAAAAATACATTTCACAAAAGCTAACGTCAATTTGAATATAAATTTAAAATTGCTATTAGCTATATTTTTCATATTATGTTATTATTGAAAGTGGCATATGTCCATTTGTAGCTAAAAACTCGTTTATTTTCTTTAACATTTTTATTGATTATTATTACCTAATACAATTTAACAAGATTATAGTTTTAAGAACATTACTCGAATTGATTAACGTGTGCGAATATTTTTAAATTGATTCAAACGCAAACCCATAAATATCTCAATGTATGAATAAATAGACTTATACCACTTTCAAAAACAACGGCTCATATGTATCAGCATATTTATCAGCATTGCATTTTATTTGCGTTTCTCATTTTCCCCAGTCCTTTATACAAATGTGTGAAAATACACGTTGAAGCTATGGTAATAATATATGAATTTATGCACGAAGTGACTAACCAAAATAACAGTTTAATAGAATAAATTTTCCCAGGCTGGAAATGCAACGATTGACTGCACTTGTTGTAAACGCACGGAATTTTACCGAAACTTCTCGGATTTACTACGCAGGAATTTGCATGCGGCTTTCGAGTTGAGCTAATTGCGTGGAAATTTTTCGGACAGCCGGAAGCAAACTCGATGAAACACCGTGTACATATACGTGATACCATTAAACTACTTTTCATTCATAAAAATCGCCTTTTATTTCGACTCCGTTGATCTGATTTTAATGTTATATTAATTTCTGTGAAGCTCAAAATTTAATTTTTGTAGGCAACCGTGTACATATATTGAAATGATTAAAATACTAAAGATTAATAAAGATAAAAATACATAAATTATAAACGACCTTTCATTGATATACCATAGCGTCTGTATTTTTGAAATCGCCCAATTTTTGTTTTGGATATTTCTGCCCAGAAATGATTTATACGAGAGTTTCTAGTCATTTAAAAATAACCACGGATACGAAGAAATTTGAAATGGTCACCTATCGAATTATTGAAAGATAAAGATGGCAAAAAGGTGAGCAATCGCATCGATAATCCAAGAAATAGATCTAACACTATTCAAACTCGAGATAGAAGCGAATCCTACCTATCGTTTAAAAAGTTGCATAATTTTACCGAATGAATTTCGAAAATTAAATACCGAAAGGAAAATTGTATTAATGAAATTACTTTTACAGTTTTGTAACTTTTGCAAGAATTTATTTTCTAGATACAAATTTAACTGTACTCCTATTATATTTGTTTACTAACAGTTCATAGGTTGCAGGGAAATATTGAAAGTGTTTTCGATTGCATTTCTATGGTATAACAGGTAATATTCGCAATCAAGTTAGTGGCGTGAAACTTTTTACAATGTCAATATTTTGAGTTTACTCTTCAGTTGCAGCTTCACGCCGTCCTATATTTGTGTGGACAGAAGAAGCACTGAGGCCAGGTCTACTACATAGGTACCTGTAGAATACAGGAATAATAATTTGGTCGCTATATTTTGGCATTACTACACGCTCTTTGGTATCGACCCTTTTTAATTTATTGTTAACTATTTGTGGATAGGAATCGTACAAATCCTAATTAGCAATTGGACGACTGCAAATTTCAGACCACGAAAGAACAAATAAGGAGCATAATAATTTCACAATAATTTAGTGGGGAATATTTCTAAATAATTAACAAACTAATTCAATACTACTTTTACGCAAGGGAATATAAAACTAGTTTAGAATAATACGAGATGCAATCATACAGACTCCTTTTCTCTTTAGAACGGAAAACAGACAATACTATTTCAAAACGATTTCCATTCATCTTATCATCGTGTAGAGAATTGAAATAATCTGAGACAATCGAGTGATTCATACATTTAACCGTGTTGGTATGTTGACAATAATTTCCCATAAATAGAAATATATAAATATGTAAATATTTCAAAGAAATATTTGCTACATTTTAAAACATACATAAATACAAACATGTCTATTTAATCCCCTAATCATTCATAGAGACTTATTTCTCGCAAAACATACTGATAATCCCAATTTTATACTAAATTAAGAAACAGATGTCTTAAAGTTCCTATAAAATCTGATATATTCAAGAAACAACCTAAAACGTCCACTTTAAAAAATTCCATGATTGAAGCACGAAAAGCATCAAAAGCAGAGAGAAAGTGTAACTTAGCATCTTCAGTCACCTACGAATTCTAACGAAGCTGCCCCTAATTAAACGTCTGGCGCGAGGCTTGTGTTCCTTGCTGATATCATGTCTGACGTCCCTGAAAAGCTGAAATTCTGGGCCTAAATTTTGCGCCGTCCTCTTAACAAACTTCGTTTCTCAATTTGGGATCAATGGATCGCCCTGCAGCAGGGACCTCGTAATACGCCTTAATGAACCCTGATGGAATTCAATCGTCAGTCGTCGAGAACTTCAGCCACGGCAATACGCTCGTGTTGCAAATACCTGGCCCATGCATCGCCAGGGTTCCACATAAAGTGCAGTGCTTATGATAGATCATCTAGACAATGCTACCAGCCTCACAGTATCTATGCTGGCATCGCAAATAGCTGCATACGTACATACGTACGCAGATTGGTATGCTCTCCATGAACCTGACAGACTATTTAGGTCCCTCTATATCGTCTAACTATGCTGGGACTAAGTGGCTCCTTGAACTCTGAGAATTATGTGAAAATATATCTCCGTTATGCAGAAACCTAATTACCAACTAATGCAACTGGGCTGTGTATACGTGTATGGAATTTAAAAGTAAGAGAATGTGAGATTGGTTTTTGAAAAAGGGTACTGCAGGAATGTTCAGAGGTTTGTGAAACAGATTTGAGTTTGTTTGGTAAAGACAGATGGGAATCGTCGGTGAGTTATTTAAAGAATATATGTAGAAAGATAATTTATCTTCGAATAAAATGGCGATAATTGGTATTAAAGAGACGGTTTAATTAGGAGATTGCTTATTAAAGAGACGGTTTAATTAGGAGATTAACAAGTATTTGCGACAAATATTTTAAAGGATGGATGTTACAATTTGATGAGAATTATTTTTTTAAAATTCGTAAGTCGTCTTTCATTACTACAAAATTATACTGACTGCCTATGTCTACTGTATCCGATAAACATAATGTAATTTATTGCGAAATAAATACTACTACTACTGTTCTGACTACCTGAAATCAAATTTTCGTTCTTTAAAGAGTATTTGGAAATACCTTTGATTTTTGGAGAATTTGTATCTGTAAATTAATGAGATATTAACTTGACTGTTTTCGAATTTCTAAACTCCATTTTAGTGGCATGCATATCGAAAATGGTGTAATAAAGCCGCATTATTATTATTATTATTATTATTATTATTATCTACATATTTATATTTTATAATAACCTCAAAGAATACTGAATTACATGATTTAATAAATCACCTGATATAGCGGATTAAAGGTGCTAATGGGCCATCAGCAGTTATTCTCTAAATGAGAAACTTAATGAAGCCCTACCAGGATTATAGCAATTTACTAAAACCGAATTATATTACGTCGATCCAAATTTATCGAAAATATTTTTAAATTATGAGACTTGAAAAATTTATATTCTTTGATTTCCTTATTTCCGTTTGATATTAATTAAATTATTGACGATTTCGACGAATGTTTTGAATAACAAATAAAACATAAAAAATGTTTTATTCGTTACTCTGCGAGTAAAGATAACTCGGATTATTCGAAGGATTACGATCTGTGATTTATTATACTCGAAATTATACTACATTATTAAAATTTATATGTAAGCATATCCCAAATCAAAATGAGAAATGCAGAAACCATCCAATTTTCCTTAAACCACTATTAAAATAACGCCAACATTTTAACGTCACAGTGTAATTTGTAATTACTGAAAGCACAAACTAATTAGAGGTACGTTAATTGCTTAATCCGAATATATACAGGTTCAGGAGTATTCGTACTTATTCACTGTCCGCCAGTTTTTTTTTTGCCGTTCGATCGGGACAGTAATCCCTCGCGTGATGAAACCGGGATCACGCGAGATTTCGTGTGCTTTAGCGGCGTTTTAGCACCCAATCAGTTTCCTTCGTAGCAATTGCGCATCTCATGCTGTAACCGACGACAACCGGGCAAATTCGCAGTCAAAACTCAGCCAATACAGAAGGCAAGAGGAAGGTGAGGTTCTCATTCTTTCTGTTTCCTCAAGTTAAAAATATATCGGGTGAACCACTTAACTTTATCACCTTAAATAACTTTTAAATTAATTATTGCATAGAATATTTTTCACCTAACAGTTCCATAGTATATCAGTCTCTCAGAAGCCAAATTGACCAATTCCAATTTCTGTAAATTTCCCAATTGTAGTACTTAAACAAATAATTAGTGTTTAACTTATCATTCTTCCCTATTTCCCAATTTTTCGTTATCTTGCTTTATCATGAAAATGTTAAGATCACCTTCGACTTTTAAAATCGAATGTCCGACTTATTCCACGATTCGAAAGAGAACCAAATTCTGGGTAAAAAAGTATGAGAGTACACGTGGTTTACAGACCATGTTATCATTAATTACTCTAGACCATTATACAAATTATCAGAGACCTAAAGAAGTGACTTGTATATTGAGATTAATACAACTTTCAAACTGAACTCATATTTTAAAGTACGACCATACTATACAATAAAAATCTTCATATTTCGTAATGTGAATTACATTTCATAGCAATTATAAGTTAATACCAAGAATGAGAAAGTACACTAATCAGCGATCCTTAAATTCCATTTTGTAGGAATCACGAAAATATGGAAATGGCATTTTAGCCGTGTGTGCTCCGCAGATATCTCCCGAAATAGGCAGATAATTACTAGGAATATTTACCAGCATTTCCCCTAAAATGGGTAATTTGCTCCCTGTAACGAGATGTTCACGAATCAGTCTTTTGCTGCGGAAGAACCAAATAACGCCGAGTTCCGGCTGTCGAATCAACCTCAATCAAATCTCCAACCTTCATCTCATCTCCGTGAATTATGAGCATCGCATTCGAGTGGAAAATTATTAGGAATGAATATTAAATGATCGTGCAACCTAGATAATCGGTGAATTTAATATCTAGACTGAGAATTAAATAGGCAGTTTGAATCGACGAGGGCAGCGAATAAATGGATGCCATAATAGTCAGAATTTCCATTGTATCTTCCCTTCCAATTCAACTTATCCAATTACCATAGCCATAACTTTATAAGCTACTATTCCTAAGCGTACATTTTTAACGTACGCAAACTATTATACAATTAATATTGATCATTGTAAACGCGACAAAAGAATTAGTTAAAAAATGAAAAAATCATCCTACAAAAACTGCATCACTCTTCGAAATTACACTGGAACTTCCGCAACTACAGATCGTCATATTCGAAGCACGAATAAAATGCAATCTACGGCAAAAATCACATCACGGACAATGTACAGCGGTACGTGTGTAATTCCTAACAAATTTTCGATACTTGGCCCTCGTCGATTAAGTGCACACACAATCACCGACTAAATTCATTCCCAGTAACGGCATAATAACCGTGTAATCGAATAATTGTATCCATCCACTTTAGCCCAAATTCAGGCGCACCGTGTGCGATTTTAACCGCCGGCGTATCATTATGGTCCCTCGCCACCCTTGAATCTCATTGGCGAGAAATTACCGCGCCAGCCGATGAATTATGTCGCCCTACGTTAACGATGTGTAAAGACCGCAGAGAAGACCTTTCCCAAGGAGATAGTCAAGGTAAGGCATAATTTGGAGCCAACTAGGTAGGGGAGGCCGGGGCTAAAAGTTCCGATTTCGATAAACCATAAAAATGACTGGAAAATAATGTAGTTATTCTCTTCACTATTGACTAATTTCTTGTTAAATTTATTATATCTTCTGATTTTACGCTTGTGTTTAATATATTGTAATAGGTTTCCCATAGAAAGTAATTTATTTGTGGCTGATCGAAGCGGAACTTCTTACCCCTACATGGGGCAAGTTGTTATCGCATTGGGGTAAGTTGTTACTATGATATAAGAGTTGCCTTTTAATGAAATATTTCATTTTCTAATGAAATAAAGCAGAATTTTATTAATAATGGTTATTTATGAAGGTTCGGACCAACAAAAATGTAATATCTTTAAAAGAAAACCAAAAGCGACAGTTTTTATTTATATTTACGCATAACTTCGATCGAAGTCGTGTCCCTTTCCGCCTTTCATTCATATGTTCACATCTTAAAGCACAGCGGAAACAATTTATACATTTGCGGTAGGTCTGTGACGATAGCACCCCCAAATTCGAATTTTTGGAAAAACTCAACGGCATTCGTTTGTCCATCGTTTGCCCACGTTTGCCCATAAAAAATTTTTTTTTGCCCACCCTCCAAAAAAAGTTATGAACAAAATAAAAAATTTGTCTTCATCACTCACGATGAATTCATTTCAATTTTTTAAAAGAAGGATACGAATATACCCGATCTGGCCACGTTTGCCCACTCTCAGATTTCATTTGCCCACCCTCCAGAATTTAAATAAAAAATAAAAACCGCGAAAACATGGGTATAGATGAAGCGATCGCGTTAAAGTTCGATTATTCTCGAAAATATTATCAAAATCGTTCTTTCAACAGTGCAATTCGTTAGTTTAGATGTAGAAGAGATTTGCCCATCCATTAATTTCGTATGCCCACCCTTCAGAATCGAATTATTAATGAAGATAGCCAAGAAGTGCGGTACCCGTTAAAGCGATCGCGTTAAAGTTCGATTTTTCTGGAAAATATTATCGAAATCGTTCTTTCAACGATGCAGTTCATTAGTTTAGATGTAAAAGAGATTTGCCCATGCATTAATTTCGTATGCCCACCCTCCAGAATCGAATTATTAATAAAGATAGCCAAGAAGTGCGGTACCCGTTGAACCGAATACCTTTCCGTTCGTTTTTTCCCGAATGAATTATCAAAATCAATTGTACTCACCGTAAAGGTTGAAGGTGTTTGGTGACATGTTATTCAAAAAATGTTGCACACACTTCTTTCTCACTTTATTGGAACGACACTTAAATTTGTATCGCTCATCGAACACTTCACACTTTTCACACATCTGCAGCATGCGCAGAATATCACCAGAGTGGTTTTCTAGTCATTTTTCACTAATTACCGCAATGATATCGCACAACGGAAAATAATATAATCTCACAGTTACTTCACAAACCGTAAATGAATGCACGGTCTTGCAAGAGTTGCGTCCGAACTCTGTAGACCGACTGACTTTCGTGCGTCGTTGGAAGGAATTCGAGGGTATCGCAGACATCTGTTTACGTTTCGGCACGTTCGATGACGACACGCAGCGTTGATACCCTAAAGGGTAGCAGCGCCGAGTGCCACTGCCGAAACGTAAACAGATGTCTGCGATACACTCGAATTCTTTCCAACGACGCACTTCTTGGCTACCTTTATTAATAATTCGATTCTGGAGGGTGGGCATACGAAATTAATGCATGGGCAAATCTCTTTTACATCTAAACTAATGAACTGCATCGTTGAAAGAACGATTTCGATAATATTTTCCAGAAAAATCGAACTTTAACGCGATCGCTTCAACGGGTACCGCACTTCTTAGCTATCTTTATTAATAATTCGATTCTGGAGGGTGGGCATACGAAATTAATGCATGGGCAAATCTCTTCTACATCTAAACTAACGGACTGCATCGTTGAAAGACCGATTTTGATAATATTTTCTAGAAAAATCGAACTTTAACGCGATCGCTTCACCTGTACCCTTCTTTTCGAGGTTTTTATTTTTTATTTAAATTCTGGAGGGTGGGCAAATGAAATCTGAGAGTGGGCAAACGTGGCCAGGTCGGGTATATTCGTATCCTTCTTTTAAAAAATTGAAATGCATTCATCCTGGGTGATGAAGACAAATTTTTTATTTTGTTCATAACTTTTTTTGGAGGGTGGGCAAAAAAAATTTTGTTATGGGCAAACATGGGCATACGATGAACAAACGAATGCAGTTGAGTTTTTTTAAAAAATCGAATTTGGGGGTGCTATCTTCACAGACCTATTTGCGGCGGGGCAAGTTTTTACGGTAACAACGTGCCCCAAGTCACGGTAACAACTAGCCCCTACCGACACATGTAGCAATTTCAAAGACTATTCTGCTTATACATGTATTCAAACGATAAACACTATTACACCATGTTCTTAAATGTCATTTGATCCATAAGAACGATTCAATCTATAATATCGACGTTAAATAATTGAAATAGACCAAAAAGTAATGATAGAAAAATTTTTACTTATCTGGTACGCGACTAATAGCTCCTTGCTTACAACCACACAATTCGCTGTCGCGGACGCTATTATAGTGGGCGACAGAGTGGCGTGATCAACTCACACGGAAAAAATAATTTAAAGTACAACGCTCTTTTTATTTTGAAGATAGAGCCGTCGGAGCAACTTACCCCCGGAACTTTTAGCCCCGGTCTCCCCTACTTAGGATTCGCGTGAAATTTATGCGAGTCCAATGGATTAGAGTTTATGTCAATGTCGTCTCACATACACGAACTAATAATATTTGTGCTGCGCAGAAAAGTGTCTTATAAGACGATACCCCTCCTTAGGTACCCTTGTGCAACGTGCCAAATGTGTTCTTTGTTGTTCATTAGAAGACTGCGCTTATTTAATCACATTCGTATGGACCCCAAGCGTTTTAAAGTGCTAATAGGCTGAGCAAAGTATGCTGAACACGGCTCCGGACTCTTGATTCGAGGGATGACTACTAACTTTACGAACTCACTGTGGGTCTGTGAGGTATGACACACTGGGCACTTCTGTTTCTAAAGGTGTGCGAAGGTAAGCGAAAGGAACGGCTTCACTCACCACATCGATGAGCTGCGAGAGCTTCAGCTTAATGCACACGCGTAGTACGTCCGAGGTATTCACAACAGGGCGCACTAATTTGTTGTAGTTAGAAAGCAGGTCGTCGTAAAGGCGTTTCGCGTCGGGATTGCCAGCGACAGCTCCGTGGACCACCAGTGCCGAGAGGAACCATACGCGCAGTGTTTCCCCTATTATGGGGGGCATCATGGTCCTCTGATTCCTCCACTATGACCGACACACTCGTCCCCCTTGTACCCCTCGCTCGACCACACGGACCGCGAACCACGAATCTGTGAAATATACAAAACAGTACGTACATTAATCTTCAATTCGACTATGTTAATGAAATAGAATTAGGATTCGCAACAGCAGGAACGTTCAGCCTCGCCCACTCGTCACTTAATTAATTTTGTACACTGTGACGTAATAAATTTGCTATTATTATTATTAAATTGTATTTATTAAATAGTACTATTAATATAATATTAAATAATTATAATCACTAATTTAAAAAATACTGTAAGTGAAAACAACAAAGCAGATACAGAAGGTTTCACACAGAAAGGAAAAGTAAAGCAGAATAAGAAATTAGAATAGACTAATAATTATTAAACATAAACAATCTTAGGTAATACTTTAATACCTTAAATGTAGCAAGGGATCTCCATAAAGTATCGATATCATCTCGGTATAAATTTACGACGTTACAAATTCTATTAAAGGGGACTGTAAAATTGAATCTGGAGGGGCAAGTGTTTGGTCTGCGTAGTACTGTGTGTCTACTGAAACGATTAGTTTTGTTAAAGTTAATCAAAGTAACTAAATTAGGGTTTTTCATTCACACATGTAAAATTTTATTTAAAAATCAAGGACTGACGAGTTTATTGTTATTGGAGAAATTTAAGTGTAATAATATTTGAATAATAGTTGTTATAATATTTATGTTGTCTTTGATATTGAAGCAACGGTTTTAGGGGGTTAATTATTGTTTAACTGGGGATCGTGAAAGAAAGACGATGTCGAGCATTACTCATACGTTGACTTGTACTACTTGCTTCGGTCTGACACCGATGCACCGTACCGATCCATAAACTTTTGTTCTTAAAATGTTTCTGATAATTATTCGTGCTAGTCGAATGTTAAATTTACGTAGCAATAATCTAATAATCTACTTTAAATTAATCTACTTTGAATATCTTTTGTTTCGAATATGTTTCCACTTGTGTCGATTACGTATAATCATGCTGAATATGTTATGATATACGTCTTTCGTTGGATAAGTCTTCCACGTCACACGGTATATGTACTATCAAAGCAACTATACATATATGATAATAACACAACGTGAATGTTTAATTCTTTGCAGCGTCCGACAAACTATGTGACCATAAATTTGTGATATCCAGAGTAGAGCCATTAAGTAACCTAGATTGCCAATCAGACAAGCATTGTAAACAGTGTTCCTCCAATTATCCGGATTGTCATGATTCCAGATTATACTGCTATGATAACCCTGGAATCTCTCTATCCGTGGAACGTATTGAAATATTCTACAGATGTTCTAGTACCTATGCTTTGAAATAGCACTCCCACCATGCCAAGTGTACGAACATCTTCGAATGATGACACAAGGCAGCAATATGCAAGATATGCACGAAGGTACTAGTAGAATACAGTGAGATGATAGAACATTTATGGAGAAGGTGTTTGCATATGGAGTGCAATACTCAAATGCAAACCCACGCTCCAAATTAAACAACAGAATCCAGAAAAAGTCAATTTCTCTGTGTTAAATTTGTTTCACTATTTTTTATAATAATGCAAAGCGTTGAAAATGTTACTCTGAAAATACCGTTCTCATATTTCACCAGATAAACTAGACTTAGATCTTACACAAAGTAAGCGAAAAGACTTGGCAAGAATCGTCGAGTTGTCTGCGCTTTTCATTTCCTACATTACTACTCGAAAAATGCTGGGTAAGGCGACCCAATGGAATCCTTTACCTTCAGTAGCCAAGATACTCTGAATTTACAGAAATGTTTATCTTTAATACTTTTCTTAAACCGTCGATTTGTTTAAGGGGGTATACCCGTTTGAACCCTCGGAAAATGTGTACATATTGTGGATTTTTTTACAAGTCAATGGCTTGATGAAAATTTCTCGTTTTTTAACTATCGTTACATAGTATTATGAACTACTTAAAAATAAAGTTTCAGTTAAAAAACTATTGTTTTTCGGAAGTTATGCATACATATCCGAAAGTCTCTCGATTTTAGACAAGTAAATGATGGGCCTAAAAACTCGCGCTACGTTCAACCAACTCACTTCCAATTTTGCACGCAGGATCGTAATAGGATTCCACATCGTCCAACGCGAGCTTTTCTTATTCCGATTCCCCGTTTATTATTTATAAAGAATAAAGTTGGCCTTTTCTCTTAGAAAAATGTAACTTTACCTTTGATCTCTCACCATTTCTTTATTTTTCAAAATTTTCAAAATTGGCCCCGTTGGACTATAGCTATTGATATACTTTATACGAAGATTTTATTGTTTTTGATTTCAGACACGACATACAGCTGTTTTCATGCCCACCGTTTAGCCGTCTAAAATCGAGAGACTTTCGGATATGTAAGCATAACTTCCGAAAAATAATAGTTTTTTAACTGAAACTTTTTTTTATGTAGTTCATAATACTATGTAAAGATATTAAAAAAACGGATCATCTTCATCAAACGGTTGACTTGTAAAAAAATCCACAAATTATACACATTTTCCGAGAGTTCAAACGGGTATACCCCCTTAACTTGTCTGTTAAATTAAATTCATTCTTCTAGGTTTAGAATTGTTACGTAACAGTTTCATGAAACTGCACTATTTTAATATACAATATAAGCGTTAGATCATAAATTTAAATATTCAATAGTGCAAAAGGATGACTGAAATGTGTTATTATTTCGAAACGTAAGTACCACGATGTAAAGTAATAGTCTAAGAATATTCTTATTGTAGAACCTGGATTATTCGAACAATGTTACATAATGCAAGCAAGAACATCGATAGCTTATCACTCCGAATTTGCTGTGTACCAACATGCATACACAGCTGCGGATAAGAGTTTAAACGCGAAAGAATGTACATACATATACACCAGGTCGTCATTACACGGAGTGACACTAGAAAATCTACTGCAAAAATGGGATGAGATAGATTAGCATCAGGCACTGAAGTTAACGAAGAGGACGATAAGGAATGTAAAGCGAGCGATTGTAATGAAATTCTAACAAGTTTGAAGATTAGAAGAAGTCTAATACAGTGGCTTGAATACGATAAAATGAACAATACACGTGCTAACAAAATCATCGAAATAATTAAAACAAGCATGTAAAATAAAGAAAAAGAACGACGAAGAGTATGATATTTCTACAAAGAATATTTCATTGAAGCATTTATAGCTTCAGAAGCAGCTATAAGATAATATACATCACGAGAAGAAAGTAATCTTACGTAATTATTAACTTTAAAGAAGACACGTAACTTAGCCTTAATTTAAAAATCCTGGAAACACAGATATAGACAAAGAATGATCAGAACAATGTTCTAATGGGAATAAATGCTCATTTTTCAAATAAAAAGTAGCCATCAGTAGCAGTCGTTCGAATATTCGAAAGATTCCAGATAACCGATGTCCTACTGCGTAACAATTTTTTCATCATCCTGAAAAATATTCATAACCAGATATGTGGCACAAAAATCTATTCATGTATCCGCGAAGTCGTGCTTAATATGCAATGTGCTTGACAAAGTTAATGCAGTGGGGTCTAGTATGTCCCCACGGTACCTCACCCTGCCCACCTCGAGTTAAGGGCCACCGATTAACCAGAAGAACGTATTCGACGTAAGAGCAGCAAGCACCACCGCCTCAACAGCAGGCGCATTCTTATAAGCTATGCGCGAAAGCAAAGATATGTCACGCTTGCGAACGGCGCCCTGTTAAGGAGATCATTACCTCCGTATAATAAGGGTAACCAAGTGGGGTTTAGAACGCTAAACATTAAATAGTAGCGACGTAATCGACTGGAAGGCAATGAAAATTTGATAATGACTGCAACGCCGAAGTTGATTACGTCTGAGTACCCTAACGAGTCTATCGCCGAAGTGAAGCGTTCGGTGGCAAACGACGCGCACTACTAACTTCGCTCATAAGTGTTGGGTCATCCCATACGTATTGCGGTTTTTCTGAAAGTTGGGTTTATGAAAATATAACTCGATTAGTGAATTGTGCATTTGGTTGCAAATACTGCATTGCGAAGGGATCGGCTGACATTGCTGTATCAGACAGTGACGACTGTGTACCTACCGAATATTGTACTTATTAATAATCGAAATTTATATTATACAAGTTTAACAAAACGAAAAAATATGTATCAGGTACATGGGGAGATTATTAGTGCAAGTTAGTGTCGAAAATGGTTTACAGTTGGCAAAACATTTGCAAAAATACCAATGTTTCTAAAAAAGTTTTCTACACGAATTTCTCATATGGTTAATTACATTTTAATCGAAGATTCCTCGTTCTCAAGCATTATGCAAGTTTTAATACTGGTTTTAGTCAACTTTCTAATGTTTTGTGTCTTTAAACGCTCAGAACTAAAATTATTGTACATATTTTTTCTAAAGCGAACAATCAAATTGTCGTCAATTCATTTCTAAAGAAATTAAAAAAATTACCGAAATCGCTCGAGCAGTTTCCGAGAAAAACGCACACGAAGACAAAAAAACACGATTTTACAGGAGAGCGCTTTTCTCCCAGTTCATTTGCATTCTATTACGCCCGGGGGGATTATGTTTGAATTTATTTTTGATGCGCATAGACTTGTCAGACAAAAATTCTGATTAGCATAAAATATCCAGGAAATGTTGCAGTCGTTTTTCAGAAATTATCCTTTTTTTAATTTTTGGTCAGCTTCAACTGTGCCCTCCCCCTTAAGAAATGAGGTCAATGCAGAAAGAGAGAAATGTAATTAAATTATTTTTTCAAACAAAGACAGAGGAATTTTATGAAAGAAAAATGGGAAACTTAATAGAAAACTAATATAATAAAACATTTGATTGACAATTAATAGAAAGTTTTTTATTCTCACCTAACAGGCATACCGAAGAACCCACATTAATTTTGGATACATCAAAAATGCAAACACTATTTTCTGTGATACCTTGCCATTTTTTCGACAACTTATCAAATCCGTTTCACTAGAATTCTCGTACAGGTGCCGAAAGATATTCAAGTACTGAACATATGTATATGCTATTCGTATTTGAAAACTTTCTTCCGGTCAGAAAGTTTCGTATGAACCTAAACAGGTGAAAATCTGATGAACATACTGCTCCGAGTTTCAAAACGTTTTTATGACACTTTTGCCAAGTTGAATCGTTCTTTATCATGCCACAGGGTCACATTCTTCAGAATCAAAAAACCAACTATTTTTCCATTAATATTTCTTATAAACGGTTTAATTGTTGCACACAAATGCTCGAAGTGACAAATTCGTTATCATTTAACAATTCTTACAAGGAGAGGTTCCCAGGTGTTCGTCTCCGATTACTTTGGTTTTTGGATAATTATGACGCACTGTAAATGATTCTAATGACCTAGGCAGAAAACTAAATTGAACTGGATTCC
This sequence comes from Andrena cerasifolii, assembly GCF_050908995.1. Taxonomy (NCBI): domain Eukaryota; kingdom Metazoa; phylum Arthropoda; class Insecta; order Hymenoptera; family Andrenidae; genus Andrena; species Andrena cerasifolii. The sequence goes on along the minus strand of NC_135118.1, from coordinate 12,657,758 downwards.
AGTTTGTCCTCAGACTTCGTAAAACTAAACAGCAATGGCCACTAAAATCTCAAGAAACGGCGAAACTCGCCTTCGATGACTTTAAATGACATTTTCGTACTGTAAGTGATTTTAATGAGCTAGATAGTAAACTAAATTAAACCGATCCTCAATTTATAATCACACTTCGTAGACGTTAGAAGTCGAAAGAAAAAGGCAAAACGCGCCTAAGACGATTTATCGTCAGAAAGTGAAAATTGGATTTCTAGCGCGCCCTGCAATTTAATTTAAATAACTTAGTTTATCGCACATCGGTTCCGCGTTAATGTATATTAAGAGAGCTGCTGTAATCGTATTTTCCGTGACATTAAAAAGCTATTAATACTGTCGCGCAGCTTACTTTAAGTTCCAAGACTGCCATTTCCCATGCATTCGCTTCGTAATCGAATTTCCGCGTCTCATTAATATATCTCCTAGCGGCGGACTCAGCCAGTATTTACAACTATTGGATCGACCAATCGTTCAGCGATACTCATTTGAAAAACCAAAGAAAGGTAGGTACGTTAATCGACGCACGAACTGATATGATTTAAAGACAACGTCCACCACGATATTTCAACGGTGGGACTGGAAACGTTAACGATGGATCAACCATAATTTTCACCCTGGTGCGCTCGAACGGAAATTCGATAACGATCCTGATCTCGGATTCGAATTCACGCGTATAAGCGGCAACTTAATGACGCAGCTAATGCATTCATGCCGTTGCATGCACTTCGATAGAAAACTGCGATGCACTCTAGGAGAAATCGATATTGGGTATCAATCCATCGACGTCCCAACAAACACTGGCACTGAGTGAAATTATACGAAACACCCTACAGAAAATCCTTCACCGAAGAAGAATTCCTTTCGAACTAAATAAACGCAGACTATGCAGAATACTCGACAGATTTTAAGCGCCCCACAATGGACGAAGCCGAACAGAAAAAAAACCCTATAAAAATATCAAACATTCGAGTTAACAAAAAGGTGGTATAGGTATACATTCTTTGTCTTTTTATATTTATATATAAATTATGGTCCATTTCGTACGTTTGGCAAGTTGTTATTCAGAAGTCAGGAAATATCTGGAAGATCCTAGGAATGGGGGATCGTGAAAAGCCAAGGAAGGCAAAAGTTTCAGGCGCAGTCACGTTAAATACTGTGGCACGCTCAATCGAATGCCAGCAAAAGATATCACGGTCAAAAGCAATTCCGACAAAAGTTGATATTACGGTTGGAACTGAGATGGAAAGCGGGGCGTGCTTAATCTATCAGGAACAGATGCAAACACGACTGCGAGCACCGCTATTAAAGGACAACGAAGTGCTGCGCCCATCATTTCCGAGCGGTGCATTGCGAATCGGCAAACGACTGATTGATTCGCGTATCTCGCGGAAGACCATTAGACGAAAGTACGCTGCAATTCAACGAGATAACCGCTGGACGTAAATTCAAGCCTATATCTGACAGCATTTAATCCGATTTTCGACGATCGTTATGCAGGTTGTCTGATCGGTCCAGGTGAACCACTCATCGGTGTTAGGATTAGGATTATCTCAGTGGATTCCCCACTTGAATATTAAGCTGGTCACTCGTACGACTTCGACCCGCCAATTTTGCACGTGTAAATGAAACACTCTATTATCACGAAGAAGAAATGCACAGTACTGGGAATATTTATAGTATCACTCTCAAATTTATATAACACACACAACTTTCATAGCAATATGAGTGATTAAATGATTCGCGTCCAAGTTATCTCGGTCAAGATAGAGAGCTACATATTTTTGGAATATATCAATTTTGCGATAATATTTTCCCAGTATCTACTAATAATAAAAGCGCTATACGGGATGACGTGTTTATTCGAGGGATGCAATAAATTATTTCCAGCTCGTACCTACTGTATGTGCATGCAGAGGGTGCGGCGTAATTCGTAGCACAGTCGAAAAAGGAGGGAGTCTACGTGCAAAAATATGTCGAAAGTGTAGAATAAAATTGGTTTGGGCCTCTGGATTCGATATAATCGGTTTTAAAGATTCATTGGGGATGCAGGGTACGATTGCGTAGGATTTGGCTGGCACGTCTGGCCATTACTCGATATTTCTACTTGCCCGCTAGTATTCATCAACATTGATGATACAATACTCTCAACTGTGATACAATACTTGAAAAAATATAATAAGCTTTTACAAAATTGTTAACTTTCTATTATCCTAAAAATTATGTTTATTTTAGTCACAGTGGTAGAGCAACATGGTTTTCAAAATTCCCAGATATTATATTCTTGGATTTCTACTTTGGGGCTTAATTGAGGGTAGTAGTAAGCATACAAATATTAAAGGAGAAGTCTACAATGAAGAAGTTTAATAATGTTTTGAAACTAAAAGAAAAAAATATTAAAGAAGGAAAATACGTGCCTCTTTAATTCGTCAAACAAAACTCTTTCATCGATTTTCTAACAATAAGAAAGTTAATAATCTGTACAAATTATATATTTTGTTTAAGCCATGCCACTATCGATGTTTACAAATTTAAAAATAGCGAAGTCGGACCGACGCGGACAAATCTTCGAGGTTGATTTTCCCGAAACCAAAACCACGTACAAAAAAATTTACCATACATTTTTTATTTATTTTTTACCAGCTGAAGCACGTATTTTGTTTATATCACGAATTATGTAGTACCCCGACATATATGTGTATACATATGTGTGTACAGGGTTTGGACTTTTTGTTGATTATTATCATTTTATCACACATTAAACATTGACCACCTGCAGAGATTTTAAAAACCGTTTAAAGCTTGTGAAATTAATAAACACTACCTACATTCGATTTTCCATAGCAACGACAGATCGTACGTTATTGCGCTATTAAAATGGCTGTAACTACTCGTAAATTTCGACGCGTAATCACCAAAGGTTTTACACGTTCCTTGTTTGTTAAATTAGTATGGTGTGGGTGATTGAGGTTCGGTAAGATAAATTAAATTCTACTTGCTATAGAGGCTACGTTTAGCTCAAAGAATATTATTTACCGAATAGTTGGTACATTAGAACTGCGTCAACTGTGAATATCTTAGAATTTGACAATTCAATTTTCAAATCGATAATCTTCCAATCGATACAGGTGATAATATTTATTTGATTGAATATTTTAAACCCCCGAAAAACACACTGAATTTCTACAAACAGGAACTTTTTTAATTTTCTCTACTTCCCTGGCATTACTAAAATTCTTATCGATACAAAAGATCTACGATTACTTATGCGTACATTTGGTATACGGCTGTTTAAGAATCCCTACTTTAAATAATTTCAGTCTTCCAAATGTCAAACTTGCGTTGTAACAATAGCGACATTCGATAAATTCACACAAATTATTCACGATCATAATTAGAGAGAAAGGGAAATAATGGTTCTGATGAATAATTCACCTATCCCAGTCTGTATCTTTGTCGTAAATGTCTAAAGGTAGTCTTTAATATCTCAGACTCACGTATGACTAATTCCGAACTCTTGATACACTAATTATCCTTATTATAATCCCAAGTACCTCAACAAATACAAATGCTTCAAGTATGCAAAACATTTGGCAGTATCGTCACTTAATTAGCAAATTATTCTCAAAAACCACGACTTACATATTATCAAAATTCTATTGACAATTAACACGATGCCAATATAACGCCAAACAACTGAAACCGACATTCCTGACCAGATAGACAGCACCTCAATCACCTCAGATTTGTAAAATCATCACAAAGCACTAGCATGCGAGACCCTGGTTAACAGCACTACCGAATTATCAAAATTCGCCGAAGTCTCGAGAAGTGGAAAGTCCGGCTACTAAATTCCCATAGCACCCCGAACCGAGAGATATCCCGTTAGAGATCGAAATTCAAATGGGAAAACTTCAGGCAAACCTTGTTACGAATTTCCATCGATCTCGGTGCTACGACGTCCTCGTTACAACGCTCGAATTTATCCCGCAAAGAGCCAACAGCCTCGCTCGGGCAGAAAGCACCGGCGTCTTCGCAATTAAAATAGAATCGAACACTGTGCGTAACGACATAATTAAAATTTAAACCGTGCCCAAGGATAACATTAAAAGCCTCTCGAGGGCCTCGCCGTCGCGAAAGAAAGCTGGGGGTGGGGAGTCGGAGGGAGGGAGAGAAAAAAAAAGAGAGGAGAGTGACAAGCGGCCGAGCCGAGTAACGAATACGAATGTCGTTAGCGAGGGAGCCCGACCATTCGTTCGCGTCTCGTACCTGGCTGGGGATTTGAATTACCCGTACGAGACTAAATTTGCCCCTCTTCTAGGCATCGTAACTCGCCGATGGGTGGCCCGCCCGCGTGTCGTATTTCAAGCCGATGTCACCGCACGCACCGATACACAAGTGGAAACGCGAATTTACGATGGATCGCGTACATGCGCTCGGCAACGACGAAGGATCGATCAACACTCCGCTCTCTCACCTACGACTCCCTGCCGCTCTGCACGGCGGCGAATGTCTAATTACTTTTGCCCGCCACCGGGGAACTGGGTCAACGATATTTTATTTCGTATAATCGCGGTCCCCGGAAAGAGCCTGACCTTCTTTTCCCCCGAGAATCGCGCGGCGTCTTCGCCCCGTCGCCAGCAACACTCCCCCCCCTAGGCGCCGAAATCATTAACACGCCAGCGACGGCACGCTGCAATTTCGACTGGCACCTTCTTCCGCGTTAGACACTTGCCGCGGCTGGCAATCCCTCGCCCCGATCCGCCGCGGCCGAGCTTCGTGGCGCGCTTCCCGAATCGCTAGATTTCGGAGTGCCGCGGCGGAACCGTTCGCGCGAACCAGCAACTGTACGAGAAACAAACGAACCAGTGGATACTCTCGAGTCTCGGCAGGCGAGTGCTGGAGAACCCTTGCCTCTCCTTGCGAGAACACGGAACTTCGATTTACACCCTTCCCTTCACCCCTAAGGACTAATTTGTCAACAAAACGGACCCGTTTCGGTGACGAGTGTTTAGCGCGCGGCTGTGAATGCAGTTTGGCTAGCAAGTGCCTGCGAACGCTCCGAATCGTTGGATCGTTGGAAATCGTTTAGGGTGGATCGTAATTGAGCGGCATGTGGGGGAGAAGCGGTGGGCGATCGGCGCCGATGGCATGGAAAATCGTTGGTAACTCGGTTCGTAGAACGATGCCCGGCGATAGTTGACAAGTTGTGACACTGACCTAACCTCGCGCGCTTCCAGGCCACGCCGGTCTCGAAGCAGCTTCCGAAACCGCTGCACACTCGTACGCACTGCACCCACGACTGAACAACCGAGGGGCACCGACTCCTCGTTCCCGAGTTGGGGGATTTTGCCCGACCGGCGGCGCCACTGGGCACGCACACGTACCAGATGAGTTGGGGGAGCGTGACGGGAGAACACCAACAACTAGGGGGATAGAGAGAGGGTGACAGAATGGGGGAGGAGGACAACGAAGACTCAACCAGGAATCTGGACCAATCCTGCGCGCGCACAGACGCGATCCTTTACGTATGCACGCGACGCGAGACATTGGTACAGTAGTCCACAAGGTGTGATGTCAAAAAACGTGTCGACGCTCCGCCCACGAAGGGCCTCGTCGCTGAAAGGACCAGGCCTCTTCTTTGATCCGCACAAATGACGCGGGTAATTGAATGAACGTGGGGTCGAGGTGCGAGGGAGCAGATAACGGGGCACGATTTGTACCATATCGATACCAGGATCGCTGTTCGGGGGATTCTAATTGTATTTCGGTTCGACGAGTGTGATTAATTGTTTCTAAGAGATGGTGGAGATTTGTCGATGGTTAGAGCGTGGTAGCCTGAATTCATGCCTTGCCTTTTTTCTTCGGTTTGTGAATATTGCGAGTGTGGGGTCTCTATGCGAGTGCTGGGATTAGAAAGTAGTTATTAAAAGGTTAGATACGCGTATAAAGAAATGTCAGAAAGGATTTCCATGGTATTTTTCTGTCGAATCGAATAATGTTGAAAAATTGTTTTTGTAAAGTAAAACGCAGTAAAGCTTGACCTCTTGCTCGGAAAAGGAGAAACGGAGTTTTTTAGTTTAATAAATATTCGATGTTATATGCAATTCTCTATTAATGTAGTCTAGACACCGATGGGATGCTTGTAACCCAATTTGAAATGCAAAGTTGGATATGTCCTCGACGCGAACTACTGACTCCTGTCTGACCACATACTGGGCACTTCTACTTGTCCGTCTAAAGTGGTAAGGGAACTGTTGCCTGTTAAGAAATGGAGTGATATCTAAAAGTCGAATTTTAATTGACGTTTTAAGTAATTGTAGGTGACTATCAGCAGACGCGTGTCTCGATGGATATTTCCTATAATTAACATTAAAACGATACGATGACCTAGATGACTATGCCAAAAATACACATTCGTTATAGAACTATAAATGTGTCTAAAAGATGCAGTGTTTGTTTTCCATTTGCAAAACTTGATTACACCCTGTTAAGATAAATTATTATATCACATTATGAATATTCCCAAACTTTCATTGCTCTTTTTAATCCGGAATTAGAGACTTTGCATTTATTTAATTATACACGGACTTCTATGGAGACAATTATATTTTTTGAAGATTTCTTAACTACTAGTCAACATCGTGCTACTTGCACCATCAACGGCGAAATATGAAGTACCTAATTCTCGATGCTAAAATTTTACGCTCACACCTCATACGAAATATTCTACGGAAACTTCTGATCCCATCAAAGACTGTATTTGATTATTAATTAGTTCCTTAAGCCCTCGCACAGAAGAAAATGTAGAACATACTTTTAAGACAAGAATTGTTCTCTAGAAGTTAAGTTGTATCATTGAGAAAGGGTGAAACTAAAGCATGTTTCATATCAGTTTCGAAATTATCGCGCAGCATGCTGCCAAGTCGATGGATTAAGGCGGATTGAGAGAAATAAGCGAAAGCGCAGTAGTAGTTCACCAAGTAAGAGAAAACTGAGAAGAGAAAATAGTAAGGAGGGGTCGTTCCAATTCAGCGCAGCTCATTTATCATTGAACCTCGAATGCCAATCTCCTTCTCGCTGAATCGGGAAATAGAAAAAAAAAGAGGAGAGTAAGGGCAAAATGAAGGGTGGAAAGACTTGGGGGAGTTCGATCGAATTATTTGTCAAGTATTAAAGTCCTTTTAATTCATCCAGCGGCCATTGTACTTTGGAACTCTCGACTAGGCCTGGTCTGACCTGGAAATCGACAAGTTCGAATTCGTCAATCAATCCACAACCCTTAATTGGGTTGGAACAATTAGACTTTATTTCGTTTCGAGCGTTATTTGTGCAACTGGTAATAATAGAATTAATTTACCCACGACCTAGTTCCCTGGTTCTTCTGTCAACCGTTCCTGTATTCTAATGCCGTTGCTAATTGCACATTAAGCATCATCGAAACAGACGCGTCGGAAAGTCCATTACACGATAAAAAGGTAATCATAAATAATAAGGAAATAAGATTGTAGTAACTCAATTTCGCTATAGCAATGAGTGATGCTATACTGTTTTATATGAAAAGTATTAAAAAATGTTAACTCCGCAAAACGAGTACCTAAAAATACTATGATAATATTGCCATATCTCCTAGAATGGTAAAGAAACCAAATTTCTACTAAATGTTGCAAAATATAATAAGAAATAGAGATGTAGATGCACCATTCCAATTAAAGAAATGAAGGGACAACAATTTAGACTATCATATTCAACATTATGACTACCAACAATTTAGGTATTCCTAACTGTTTCAGAAAGTACATGTAAATAAAAAAGCACAGTCTGAAAATATTTACGTTACGCGTTCCTTTAATAACAACATATCTCAAAGGGCGTTTACAGCCTGACATACACTTTATGAGACCATTGCATGCATTATACATTGCGTGTGGAACGGTCGGGTGAATACGAAGGAATGATAAAGGTGCTGGGTTTGATGTGCACCGCCATATTGAAGGAGACTTGGCAAGTTACCAATAATCTCCTTGGATCAGCACCATCGACTCACCCTACGCCTCGCGATTCAACCCAGAAATGAACGTGTGAGATCGTTCTATCGATTCGCAACTGTTCAAACTGTGCAGTATGCGTCACGAGACTGCTACTACAATATTTATTTTAAACAATCCAGCCCCGATAACTGGGAATCAACTTAAGCTAGTCTCCTCAATTCCAAATTTTCCTACATTCAGTTTGCTATTGCACCCCAGCCCCACTATTTGTTTACACCAAGGAAATATTGAAATTCATTTTAACGATTCAGATTTTATGTAGGCATCAAGTTAACATGAATTAAAAGTGTCTGCAAACTAAAGTTTAAGTATTAAATTTGTCTTGAGTGTTTATCAGATGCCTCTGCAGCCATTGTTATAGAGGGTGCGGAAAGCTGCATGGTTCAATAAAAGAAAGTGGTAAGCTACCCACTTCTCAGTTTTTAAAAGATTGAAAATATAAGTTCAATTTGGGAAGCAGAAATAATATTTTTATCTACACTAGCTAAGAGAAAGGAATTTAAATTTATCGCACTGTAATAAATATTTGCTGTTACGCAGCCAATTGAGTAACAACTATAACAAAAGTTTCACATCGTAAGTACCATAGATTAACAGGTTTCCCTACGACTTCTTCCAAGAGAATTCCAAAAGAGATTAGAATTAAGTGAAGCCTGTCGGTTTCTACGAAGAATATGTTGCCAATTAGCGCCTTGAGCTAGGTACTCTCTGCATTATTGGTAAAGGGCTGGTAATTTCAGTATGAAATAGACAACATTGTGAAATCGAAAAAGTACATGAAACAGTAAAATTCAATGAACAATACAAACTGGATTTTTTAATTTTTAAGCATTATGAAATAAAATAAGTTTCTTCATAAGTAAGCTGTCCTATAAAAATTATAAAACAATCGTAGTTTAACCTATAATAGAATCGAAATCTAAAACAAATCTATTAGAATGTCTTGAACTAAAAATGTCAGGTTTGCAGGAGTCATATTCATAGGGCTAGACAGCCTCGCATTTATCACATATAAAATTAATTTTTTTTTCAAAATTGTGCACCGGATATAGCGTGAGCTCAGGCTGCTAACAGAATAAGAAACGACGTAGAGAAGGTAAAACAGAATAATTAAAAACGGAGTGCAGTTCGTTAGTAATGAGTCATACGATTAATATTTCCTGAAATCATATTAAATATTCTAAATGTGAAAGAAATGAAAGCAGTGCACAAATAGGAAATGCGTAAAATCAAAAAAATGAAACAGCAAAGATGATATACCTGCAACAGATATTTGTTACTATCATTTCCTTATAATATTCCTATTGACTACTTTCTGTAATATTCCATCATTTTGCAATACATTTGAACTCAGTCCTTTTCGTCACTTCGAATTGCCATTAATGCTTGAAGGATATCACAGCAAGCAAAATTTCGTTTTCTACGTTGCAGTTCTAATAGGGGTTGGATCACTGTTCGAAAATTCACCTCACATACCTTGATCTAATTGTAAGAGTGAAGTTCTGTCGGCGAAATGTACAAACTGTGCCCAAAATTAATAGTAACTCCTGTACTCACAGGCGAGACCACTAGGTACTTTGACTAGATATACGAGCCGAAATCCCTGCAGGATCGTGATACTATTTTCTACCTTCCAACTTTAGTTCCAAAGTTAGATTCGTTAGATAGATGAACAGGTATACTGGATCCCAGAAGTAAACCGTAAGTTAAAACTGGAATATATCGATGGCATTGTGCACAAATATTTTATTTAAACACGCAATGGTACGTAAGAGTCAGAGGCATACAATGAAGGAAAATATTATTTTTGACAAATTTATGAAGTAAATATAAATGTAACTTTTGTTCAGCATAAAGAAACAGTCCAGAACTATTTGTTGCATATATAAACTCAAGTTTCGCAAAAATTGGACATACAATATTTGTGCACTGAGCGTCGATATGTATTAAATCCTAAATACACCGTTATTTCCACAGATTCCAAGGATTAATTGCCTAATATTAAATCAGTTTATTATTTCTTCTTTACAATCAACTTCAAGTTATTCCCTATGACACTCTGAATTCCTCCCAAATATATTTGCTTCGTGAGTCTCGTATACTGTGGCCATTTCTTCAATGAAAATATTCATAATTAATTACTCTAGCGTGCCCCGCGTCCTATTCCCTTTCTGCTAGTCATTTTACATATATTTTCTGAAAGCAGATTCACGCATATGCAAAGTGGCAGTGGCTTGGAGGGCTGTATTTCCACGTTTTAGTAAAAATTTTATTTTCGCATAAACACAAACAGACGAGGCCTTGGGACCGTACACGTGTGATCCTATTGGGAAAAAAAGAGCCAAGGGAAAGGCGTTTCTGCAGTGATTCGGCAATCCTAGAGAACTGCAGCACGAGTGTTTCCAGGTGCCAAGCGGCGGCCACCGACAAATTGGCCCAGTAAGTTCGGCCCACTGAAAACTCCCGTTGCAGATTTTAAGAATTCAAGAACAGTGCCAGCGGGCTGTCGCCGGGACACACCCGTAGAGGATTTAATTCTAAAGTGCTGGCGTAATTACCGGTTCAGTCAAACCGCGATGACACGTCGCTACACGCCTATCTAATGTCCCCCATTCATTTACAAACTCGCGGTATTAAGCAATAAACAAGCCACTGGTTGCTCGACTACCGTGCCGCAAACTTTGCCCGATGTGCAATAATACTGTTCATACAAATTCACTTCTTCTTTTGAGATACTGGAGGCTAATGACATCGAGGCGTTTTAAATGTACGACAAACATATTTGTTATCCTTAAAATGGATTGCTGGGAGGTGAAGTTTGACAATGGGACGTGTATATAGTTTAACATTTCTATTCAACTGTAATTGGAGAAGTAACAATGTAATTTCAATATGTTATTGTCAACAACGACCAATAATGAAATAAAAAATTTATAACTATTCGAGCAACTTTGATACCTTCGCGGAGTTAATTGCCCTTACCTTTCCGCATCTCTTATTTTCGGTCATATTTTGAAAGTAGGTAACATTTATGATAAGATATAAATGCTATAGTGGATTTTCAATATATGAAACAAATACAGATAGGTATATAACACTTTTTAAATATATTACACGTTTATATAATAAATCAGCGCTGCTCAAGGTCGCACCCGCGGGAGATTGGGGTTCTCCCACTCTCGTCCACGTTGTCAGGGATACCGCGCGACGCTAACCGCGAAGACGCTAGCCCGGCTAGACCGTCATGGTAACCTTCTTAGCGTCGCGCGGTCTCCTTAACAACGGAAGCCACGCTGTGTGAGAGAAAGATTGGAAGGAGAAACAGGCGCGTGAGGGACCCCACCGCTGGTCACCGTTGTAATAAATAAAAAAAAGACGGGGTCTTTTAATTTAGAATGGAGGAAAAGGAGGACGAAAATTATTAACTAATACTTTTTCTATTTTCGTTGAATTTTTAAATGTGATAAAGATAACATTCGATTCAATGGACATGATAATAATGATCTTGAGATAGCAGACCTGAAATTAACGACTCCTGATCAGATTTAACACAGAAACTTGCAATGACTGCGATGGAAGAATACAAAAATTAGAGAATGTCAAGAACGACATAAAGAAATTACGTTAGACTGATTTCTCATGACATACGGAATAATAAGATTCCTGGTTCATGAGAGGAAAAAAAATTATACACAAATATTAAACTTACATACAGTGGGATGATTCTAATTTCTGGTCATTCGTGCTGCAACTTCAGACAAAACAGTTCCTAACTATTTTAATGTCCATTGATAGCTTTTGTGTAAGAACCACGGTGTAATAGACAGGTGTTCCGACTCCTTTTCAGAATGTGCGACTTTTTCGTCCTAGTTCTTCTGGCGGCCACTAGATTGGCGCTCAAGCAGAAAAGGCTGACTTTTTGCGCATAATACTACTAAAAGCTGTACTACTGCAATCACATAAATGCATGCGTACATGGATGTCTCATCACGACGCCTCTCGCGACGACCAGAGGAACCAAACAGAAATCGGCACAGAAAATCCCTGGGGTAAAGGTGCTGAGTCGGAACACCTGTCTATTACACCGTGGGTATGGCCGGTATTCATAGCCGCTACTTATTCAGCAAATTTTTAAGCGTGCGGCATCCTCTACTAACCTAGTAGCTAGTAAAGGATGTCGAATGCTTAAGCATTTGCTTAAGAATAAGTAGCGACTATGAATACCGGCCTATAAGACACTGGACAGACTTAATACTCCACGTAAATTTGAATCACACGACTCGGTGGCTGTAGAAGCCCTTACCATTTCCGTGTCGCACCCAACGTTAACGATTTAGAATGGAATCC